>NC_089503.1:304322036-304665786 GCF_036850995.1 Saccopteryx leptura
TGGAACCATGACAACACTTTTACACCTAACTAAATACACCAATCCACACCTCACTTGCCTAACCTCAGCCAGAGTTATGACCGTCTCTTTTCCAACCACCACAAACCCACAGTATGAGGAAGGATGCCTCAAAGATATGCACCGCCACCTAGTGGCGCATTGCTAAAGAGAACCGGCAACCCCAGGATGTTATCGGCAACAGCAGCAGGCTCCAAGGTGGATTCACTGGACATGCGCAGAACCTAGTGTTAGCTTCTCCTTCTTTGGTAATAACGTTTCCCTCTTTTTTTCTTTCTTTCTTTCTTTCTTTCTTTCTTTCTTTCTTTCTTTCTTTCTTTCTTTCTTTCTTTCTTTCTTTCTTTCTTTCTTTCTTTCTTTCTTTCTTTTTCTTCCTTCCTTCCTTTTTTTTCCTTTTCATTTATTTTTTCTTTATTAACTTCCTTTTTAGCTCTCTTTTTTACAAGACAGACAGACAGGAAGGGAGAGAGATGAGAGGCATCAACTCGTAGTTGCATCACTTTAGTTGTTCATTGATTGCTTCTCATACCTGCCTTGACCCGGGGTGAGGGGTGGAGGGGCTCCAACCCAGCCAGTGACCCGTTGCTCAAGCCGATGACCTTGGGTTTCAAGCCAACAACCATGGGATCATTTCAATTAGCAATAATCGCGCCTCGGATAAATCTCATTGGCTATGATACTACCACTGTGCAAAGCTCCTTGGGATCATTTCAATGATCCCACATTCAAGCCGGCAGCCCCACGCTCAAGCCAGCAACCTTGGGGTTTTGAACCTGGGACCTCAGCATCCCAGGTTGACACTATCCCCTGTGCCACCACCAGTCAAGTGGTAATAGCATTTTCTCTGGCTAAAAATATCTTTCCCCTTTCTGATCTTCCAAGTTGGAATATCTCACTTCTCTGAAAGTACTACAGTGGTTTGACTTGTGGCACAGTGGATAAAGTGTTGAACTGGAATGCTGAGGTCACTAGTTCAAAACCCTGGGCTTGCCCAGTCAAGGCACATAAGGCAAGCAAGCAATGAAAAGTTAAAGTGAAGTAATTATGAGTTGATATTTCTTGCTTCCCCTTCCTTTCTCTGTAAAATCAAGAAATAAAATCTTTAAAAAAATAAAATTACTACAGTGTGGGCTCAGCATTTCATTTGTATCTCCAACGGAGCTTCTCATTGCCTATCCCAAACTATTCCTCAAAAACTCAGCTCAAGCATATACCATCAGAATATTTCAATCATCTGCTGATCTCCTGGGTCACTGCCCCTCACTCCCTGGAAATTTTAAAACCTGATTTATTCTCCTAGTTATATCATTCCTACTGCTATCATTCTTGGTGACTTCCTCATCCATAGAAGCAATTTGTCCCATACACTGGCCTCTCGGTTTCTTGTCCACTCATTTCCAACCATCTTATTTTCCAATTCACCTCAATAACTTATTCCCATGGCAACATCCTCACTCTGGTCATTAAAAATAATTGCACTCCTTCTAAAACCTCTATTTCTTGCATCTCACACTGATCATCACCTGCTGTTGGGCAGATAAAATATATTATGCTCACTTTGTTAAAGATGGCACTGCCCACATGGAAGCCCGTTGCCCAGGTGATTGCTTGGGATGGGCGTGATTGTATTAATGTGTGTTGGGGGAGGGCTTTCATGCCAAAAGTTTTTAAAGGGAAGAGAGATCACGTTGTTCCAGGAGAAGAGGGATTACATTCTAGGAGGAGCCCATGCTGTAGGAGAGCAGAGTAAGGCCACATGGAAGAGAGGGGAGGCAGCCAAGATGGAGGAATGCTGAAGAAGCCAGTTTGTGCAGAGAGAAGGAAATGAGGAACAGAGGTGAATAAGGCTGGTGAGCTAGAAACCTTTGATTCTAGGAAACTCAGATAAGTGAGCACTGACTGAGTGGGTTTTGGAGCCCAGTGTGTGTTTTTACTTGCCCACCGGGTACAAGCTGGGATTAAAGGTAATGGCCCACCAGTTCATGGCTCCATTGTTTCATTACCGTCTGTCCGAATCCAATGCAAACCTGCATAGGCTGTGTGGCTGTGATGGTGGCTGTGGCTACTGGCTTTACACCTCCTTTCCAACAGTTTGATAGAAGTAGGCTCTCTAAGTTATTAGCCACATAAATTTTTCACTGCCTATCACCCTTCTTCAGTTTTTAATTTCCATATCACTTGTTGGGCAGATAAAATATATTATGCTCACTTTGTTAAATATGGCGCTGCCCAGGTGATATTAATGTGTGTCTCTGTGGGCAGGCAGAATCCTTGTAGCCTGGGGCTTGGTTTTGGAATTAGGCCTTTCCCACCCGTTTTGATGTGGGGCGGCACAATCCAATCATGCCTCAGAGAAGTGACTTTGTATTAGAGACTTCCCTGTTTTGTATATTGAATTAAAGGTTTGGATTTCTACACTATAAAATGGGGGCAGAACGAGAGCTTGCTCTCTTGGTTCCTGGGATGATTAGCATGAGAGAGCAGAGGGAGCAGAGCAGAGAGCAGAAAGAGGCCATGTGGCCAGGAGAAGCAGCCAAGATGGTGGAGTGCTAAGTGAGATGCCAGTTTGTACAGAGTTTGTATCTGGGATAAGGAAGGAGATGGGGAACTGAGGAGAATAAGGCTGGTGAGCTAGAAACCTTTGATTCTAGGAAACTCGGATAAGTCAGTGGCTTTGTGAGCACTGAATGTGAGTGGGTTTTGGAGCCCAGTGTATGTTTTTACTTGCCCGCCGGGTGCAAGCTAGGATTAAAGACTATGGCCCACCAGTTTGTGGCTCCATTGTTTCTTTACCAACTGTCCGAATCCAATGCGAACCTGCATGAGCCGGGCTGCTCTGATGGTGGCCCTGGCCTTGGCTCCTGGCTCTACATCACTCAACTTAAATTCTTTGATCCATCACTCTAAACACTCATTTGCATAAACTTGCAATTAATTCCCTGGCACTTCTTTCCCTCTTGTTGCATTCCTTGGCAAAACCCAAACCTTGGCTAGATCCAATTCTACTTACTCTGCCTGCCCTTGAAAGGCAGAAACCATGGGCCAAACCAAAAACATAAGGCTAGTGTGTTCCAAAAGGAAACTTCATTTTAAAAACTGGGTGCAGATGAGCTGAGACAAGCAAATGGTGTCAGCCCCTAAGGAGGGATGGGGCAGGGGATACAGATTTGTCATCAAAGGGCCTTGGGCAAAGGCTGCTGCAAGATAACTTCTTCTATTTGTGGTTGGGAGTGGCACCACAGTTCCTCAAAATTATCTGCACCCTAACCCAATCGTCCCTTATCAGCATCCAGCTACAAGGGAGGTCTGAGCTGGATTACTGAGCAGGCAAGTCCTTCTTCCTCCTTCAGACCTGCATTGTTCTTAAGAAAAATGGTGGCGCCTGACCGGGTGGTAGCGGAGTGGATGGAGCAAGGGACTGGGATGCAGAGGACTCAGGTTCGAGACGCCGAGGTTGCCGGCTTGAGTGTGGGCTCATCTGATTTGGACGAGGCTCACCAGCTTGAGCTCAGGGTCGCTGGCTCGAGCAAGGGGTCACTCAGTCTGCTGTAGCCCCCCCTGTCAAGGCACATATGAGAGAGCAATCAAAGAACAACTAAGGTGCCTGTTGGGCAGATAAAATGTATTATGCTCACTTTGTTAAAAATGGCGCTGCCCACGTGAGGCCGTTGCCCAGGTGATATTAATGTGTGTTGGGGATCATTGTAGCCTGGGGCTTGGTTTTGGGATTAAGCCTTTCCCACCCTTTTTGATGTGGGGTGGTACAATCCAATCATGCCTCAGAGAAGTGACTTTGTATTAGAGACTTCCCTATTTTGTATATCGGATTAAAGGTTGTGAAGCTACAGTATAAAATAGGGGCAGAACGGGAGCTTGCTCTCTTGGTTCCTGGGATGATTAGCATGAGAGAGCAGAGGGAGCAGAGCAGAGAGCAGAAAGAGGCCATGTGGCCAGAAGAAGCAGCCAAGATGGCAGAGTATTGAGTGAGAGGCCAGTTTGTGCAGTTTGACGCTGGAGAAGGAAGGAGATGGGGAACAGAGGTGAATAAGTCTGGTGAGCTAGAAACCTTTGATTCTAGGAAACTCGGATAAGTCAGTAGCTTTGTGAGCACTGAATGTGAGTGGGTTTTGGAGCCCACTGTGTTTTTGCTTGCCCGCCGAGTGCAAGCTAGAATTAAAGACTATGGCCCATCAGCTTTTGGCTCCGTTGTTTCTTTACCGACTGTCCAAATCCAATGCGAACCTGCATGGGCCGGGCGGCTGCTCTGATGGTGGCCCTGGCCGTGGCTTCTGGTTTTACAGCCAGGCTGCTGTGATGGCAGCCCTGGCCGCTGGCTTTACAGTGCCACAATAAAGAATTGATGCTTCTCGTCTCTTTTCCTTCCTGTCTGTCCCTCTCTCTGACTCTCTCTGTCTCTGTCACAAAATAAATAAATAAATAAATATTAAAAAGAAAAAGAATAAAAAAAAAAGATGGTGGCTGAGTAGCCATTTTATCTGTCAGCCCTCACTAACTGTATAATTAAATAAACAGCTGGAGAAAAATCCACAAATGTGTTAACTGGTCTCACATTCAATTTAGATAATAATCTCAAGTGGGCTCCCAGAACTGCTCCCTTTTCTAAATCAATTTACTCCCTATTCTCCAAGAAAACAATTTCACACCTTTTCCTTTCCTCAAATTTCCATGATCTTCTTTTCCTTTTTCACCTGTAGGTCAAATAAGTTTGTAAATATGATGTATATATTTGCTCACTTATAGTTTGCATTGGGTATGGGAGACAGGCTGTAAGATGGCAAAGTCCTTATAGCCTAAGGCTTAGTCTTAAGCATTAATCATCAGTTTTTCATTGCGACACCTTAGTTGCTCATTAATTGCTTTCTCAATATGTGCCTTGACCGTGGGCCTTCAGCAGATCAAGTAATCCCTTGCTCAAGCCAGCGACCTTGGATCCAAGCTGGTGAACTTTGCTCAAACCAGATGAGCCCACACTCAAGCTGGCGACCTCGGGGTCTTGAACCTGGGTTTTCCACATTCCAGTCTGATGCTCTATCCACTGGCCACCGCCCAGTCAGGCACTTTTTCTTTTTTTTTTTTAACTGGTTTTTTTATATATATAATTTTTCTTTAAGATTTCATTTATTCATCTTAGAAAGGAGAGAGCCCTGGCCGGTTGGCTCAGTGGTAGAGCGTCGGCCTGGCGTGCGGAAGTTAAAGTTTTTTTAAGAGCTGATTTATGTTTTTTATTTGTTAATTATTTTAGTAAAATTTATTTCTAAATGGGCCCTGGCTGGTTAGCTCAGTGGTAGAGCATCGGCCTGGTGTGCAGAAGTCCCGGGTTCGATTCCTGGCCAGGGCACACAGGAGAAGCGCCCATCTGCTTCTCCACCCGTCCCCCTCTCCTTCCTCTCTGTCTCTCTCTTCCCCTCCTGCAGCCGAGGCTCCATTGGAGCAAAAGATGGCCCGGGCGCTGGGGATGGCTCCTTGGCCTCTGCCCCAGGCACTAGAGTGGCTGGTTGCGACAGAGCGATGCCCTGGAGGGGCAGAGCATCACCCCCTGGTGGGCGTGCCAGGTGGATCCCGGTCGGGCGCATGTGGGAGTTTGTCTGACTGCCTCCCCCTTTCCAGCTTCAGAAAAATACAAAGGAGAGAGAGAGAGAAGGGGGGAGGAGCAGGAAGCATCAACTCCCATATGTGTCTTGACCAGGGCAGCCAGGGCCTCGAACTGGTGTCCTCAGCATTCCAGGTCAACCACTTTATCCATTGCACCACCACAGGTCAGGCTCCCACCCATTTAATACTAAGATCTTTTCAACATCGTTCTAATACTAAGATCTTCTCAAAACTAAGCTTTTCTCCACATCCTTGACTGTTGCATGATAGGGGGTGGTGTACTTTTAGAGGAATCCCATTTATGCCTCACATAAGTGGCTTTGTATCAGAGACTTCCTTATTTGTATATTGGCTTAAAGACTTTAATTTCTATACTATAAAATAAAGGACCCAGGTTTGAAACCTTAAGGTCACCAGCTTGAGCCCAAGCTGGCTGGCTTGGTCACTCGCTCTGCTGTAGGCCCCCTGGTCAAGGTACATATGAGAAAGCAATCAATGAACAACTAAGATGCTGCAATGAAGACTTGATGTTTCTCATCTCTCTCTCCCTTCCTGTCTGTCTGTCCCTATCTGTCCCCCTCTCTCTCTGTTTCTATCCTAAAAAAATAAATAAATAAAAAAAAGCCTGACCAGGCAGTAGAACAGTGGATAGAGTGTCAGACTGGGATGCAGAGGACCCAGGTTCAAGACCCCGAGGTCGCCAGCTTGAGCGCGGACTCATCTGGTTTGAGCAAAGCTCACCAGCTTGGACCCAAGGTCGCTGGCTCAAGCAAGGGGTTACTTGGTCTGCTGAAGACCCCTGGTCAAGGCACATATGAGAAAGCAATTAATGAACAACAAAGGTGTCAGAACAAAAAACTAATGATTGATGCTTCTCATTTCTCTCCGTTCCTGTCTGTCTGTCCCTATCTATCCATCTCTCTGACTCTCTCTCTGTCTCTGTAAAAATAAAATAAAATAAAATAAATTTTTGTCCTAAAGATATCTCCCTTATATCATCAAAATTTTTCTACCAGATCCATACCATATGTCTTAACAAGAATTCCTCTTAGACAAAAATAAAATCCAGAGAAGTGTATAGTTCTGGCATGGTAATAATCTAAAAGAGAATCTTAGAACACCTATAAGATTCTATTTCTTGGCCCTGGCTGGCTGGCTCCGTGAATAAAGCATCCTCCCAGAGCACTGTAGTTGTGGGCTCAATCCCTGGTCAAGGCACATACAAAGAAGCAACCAATGAGTGCACAACTAAGTGGAACAATGAGTTGATGCTTCTCTCCCTCTCTTCTTTCCCACCCTTTCTCTCTCCCTCTCTCTCAATCAATGGAAAAATTTTAAAAGATTCTATTTCTTAAGTAGAGTGAAAGGTATCAATGTGTTTCTTTGACTGATTGATTGACTGTTAAAGAGAGAGGAAGGGAGATATATAAATATCTATTGATATTTGTTTTTTCACTTACTTATGCATTCATTGGTTGAGTCTTGTATGTGCCCTGAGGATCGAATCTGCAACTTTGGCGTGTGGGGAGGACACTCTAACCACACTGAGCTACCCAGCCAGGGCTCAAGGCGTTCATTTCAAGAATTCTTGCCTTTTTATGAAAATAGTGCTGAAAACAAAGAAGGAAACCCCATGCCTTTCCCAAAGTTGAAGCCAAAGCTAAGGCTTTGAAAGTCAAGAAAGCAGTGGTGGTAGGCATCTGGACACTGCAGTTCTGAAGGCAGCCCAAAAACCCTCGAAAGAACTTCCCCATGAGAACCAAGTTTGACTCCTGTGTCATCAAATCCCCCCTGACCACCAAGTCAGCCATGAAGAAGACAAAAGACAACACACTTATGTTTGTTGTGGATGTCTAGACCAACAAGCACCACATCAAACAGGCTGTGAAGAAGCTCTATGACATTGATGTGGCCAACATCAACACCCCAATCAGGCCTGATGGAGAGAAGGCATATGTTCAACTGGCTGCTGACTATGATGTTTTAGATGTTGTCAACAAAACTGAGATCTTCTAAACTGAGTCCAGCTGGCTGATTCTAAATGTACATTTTTCACCATAAAAAATTCTTATAGGCCCTGCCAGTTGGCTCAGTGATAGAGCATTGGCCCAGCATGTGGATGTCCCGGGTTCAATCTTGGCCAGGGCACACAGGAGAAGCAACCATCTGCTTCTCCACTCCTCCCCTTCTTGCTTCTCTCTCTCTCTCTCCTCCTCCCCTCCTGCAGCCAGGGATCAATTGGAGCGAGCTGGCTCCAGGCGCTGAAGATGGCTCTACAGCCTCCACCTCAGGCACTAAAAAAATGGCTCTGGTTGCAACTAAGCAATGGCCCTAGATGGGCAGAGCATCACTCCCTAGTGGGCTTGCCAGGTGGATTCTGGTCAGAGCACATGTGGGAGTCTGTCTCTGCCTCCCCTCCTCTCACTAAAAAAAAAATTCTTATCACACACACACACACACACACACACACTCCTTAATAAAAATGAAAGAAATAATTCTTCTATTGATCTTAAGTCCCTCTAAAGATGAGCACCCTATATCTGTATGCTCTTTAAAGTAAAATTCCTCCAATTCCTTAAACCATTCTCTATTAAACTTTCTCCAGTTAAGCTTTGTGCTACTTGGTTTATTTCAGGGGTCCCCAAACTTTTTACACAGGGGGCCAGTTCACTGTCCCTCAGACCATTGGAGGGCCGGACTATAAAAAAAAACTATGAACAAATCCCTATGCACACTGCACATATCTTATTTTAAAGTAAAAAAACAAAATGGGAACAAATACAATATTTAAAATAAAGAACAAGTAAATTTAAATCAACAAACTGACCAGTATTTCAATGGGAACTATGGGCCTGCTTTTGGCTAATGAGATGGTCAATGTGCTCCTCTCATTGACCACCAATGAAAGAGGTGACCCTTCCGGAAGTGTGGCGGGGGCCGGATAAATGGCCTCAGGGGGCCGCATGCGGCCCGCGGGCCGTAGTTTGGGGAACCCTGGTTTATTTGAACCACTCTGGTCAAGGTCATCAACATACTTCATCTTTCCAAATCCAATGATTAATTTTCTATTCTTTTTTACTCAACCACTCAAAAACATATGATAAAACTGATCACCCTCACCTGACCAGGTGGTGGCACAGTGGATAGAACATTGGACTAATGTGCAGAAGACCCAGGTTCAAAACCCCGAGGTCACTGGCTTGAGCTTGGGCTCATCCAGCTTGAGCACAGGGTCGCTGGCTTGAGCATGGGATCATAGACATGACCCATGGTCACTGGCTTGAGCCTAAAGATCGCCGGTTTGAGCAAGGGGTCACTTGCTCTGCTGTAGCCCCCCAGTCAAGGTACATATGAGAAAGCAGTCAATGAACAACTAAGGTGCTAGATATGACCCCATGCTCAAGCCGGATGAGCCCATGCTCAATCCAGTGACCTCAGGGTTTTGAACCAGGGTCCTCAGCATCTCAGGCTGAGGAGGCCATGGTGCCATCCTCAGCACCCGAGTCAACTTGCTTCAGTGGAGCCATGGCTGCGGGAGGGGAAGAGAGAGATAAAAAGAAGGGAGACAGGGAAGGGTGGAGAAGCAGAAGGCTGCTTCTCCTGTGTGCCCTAACTGGGAATTGAAGCTGGGACATTCATACACTGGGCTAATGTTCTACCACTGAGCCAACCAGCCAGGGCCTATCTTTTCACTTTGTTAATGGTGTCCTTTGAAATACAAGTTCTTAATCTTCAAAATTTTTTTTCAAGTTTTAATCTTAAATTGAATATATCTATTTTTTTATTTGTTGTTTATATTTTTGGTACCATATCTAAGAAACTGCTGTGCAACCCAGGATCACAAAGATTTACATCTATGTTTTCTCCTAAGAGTTTTACAGTTTTAGCACTTTCATTTAGGCCTTTGATCACTTTGAATTAACTTTAAAATTTTGGGGTGTTTTTTGTTGTTGTTTTTTAGACTTTATTTATTCATTTTTAAAGAGGGTGGAGAAAGAGAGATAAAGAGAGAGAGAGAAGGGAGGAGCAGAAAGCATCAACTTCCATATGTGCCTTGACCAGGCAAGCCCAGGGATTTGAACCAGCAACCCTAGCATTCCAGGTTGATTGACACTTTATGCACTGAACCACCACAGGTCAGGCAGGGGTTTTGTTGTATTTTTTTTTAGTTATTTTTTGTATATGGTGTGAGATAAGGATCAAACTTCATTCTTTTGTATATGGCTATCCAGTTTTCTCTGTATCATTTATTGAAAAGCTTCTTTTGGATTGTGTTGGCATTCTTGTTGAAAATCAGTTGAACATGGACATGTGGGGTCTACTGCAGGACTCTCAGTTCTATTCCACTCACCTATGTCTAACCTTGTCAACATACGGTTTGTAAATACTTCCTTTGTAACCTGTCATTTCATCATCTCCCCAGGTCTTTTGTCAAGTAAAAGCTTTCAATTTTGGTGAGGCCCAATTTATCTGTTTTTCTTTTTATGGTTTCTGCCTGTTTTTGTAAATAAAGTTTCATTGTAACACAACCATGCCCATTTGTTTACATCAGGAGTCGGGAATCTTTTTGCCTGAGAGAGCCATGAACGCCACATATTTTAAAATGTAATTCCATGAGAGCCATACACAACCCGTGTACGTTATGCATTATCTAATAAAAAATTGGTGTTGTCCCGGAGGACAGCTGTGATATGATAAAGGGTACAGATGAACAGCCAGATGAAGAGCTACAGAGGGCAAGGCAAGATCTGGAAGGAGGTTCTGTCCCCATGGAGTTGAGATACTTCACCCTCCCTGTGTGGATTTGTTTACTGGGCTGGAAGCTATCTGAATCTCATGCTATTGTGATTTTATGGATGCTTCCTCATTAGACAAGATCAATTATTAACTTCACATCCAACCCCTCTTCTCTGGAGGATGGGCTGCAGGGCTAAAAATTCCAAGCTTCTAAACATGACTTGGTTTTTCTGGTGACCAGCCCCCATCTAGGTGCCACCCAGGAGCCCTCCCAGAGTCACCTCATTGTAACAGAAGGTGGTCCTAGTGTTTTCATCATTAGGAATTTACAAGGGTTTTACTCCTAAAAGGAGCTCTATGTCAAGGATGGGGTCAAAGACGAATACTAGAACAATAGATGCTCCTAGTGTTCTTATCATTTAGGAAATTACAAGGTTTTTAGCAGCTCTGAGCCAGGAAATTGGGGCAGAGACTAATATATCTATTTTCTATTATCAGACATTGGCATGCAGATGTTAAATAATTTGGATTTATTATTTACATACATTGCTTTGTGAGGCAAATATCTGAAATCAAGGTTTAAGATCTTGTGGGGTTTTTTTTTAATTTTTTATTTATTCATTTTAGAGAAGGGGGGAGAGAGAGGAGGGGGAGAAGCAGGAAGCATCAACTCCCATATGTGCCTTGACTGGGCAAGCCTAGGGTTTCGAACTGGCGACCTCAGTGTTCCAGGTCGACGCTTTATCCACTGCGCCACCACAGGTCAGGCCAAGATCTTGTGATGTTATTAAGGTCACATAGCTAGTGAGTGCTAGAGCTGACCTATGACTAATGTTTTTATGCCAAACCTCTCTTTCTTTTTTTCTGTTCTACATTGTTTCTCTAGTAGACAGATCAAGAAGTTCAGAACTCACGGGATCAGGAGAAGTTGATTATAGTGTGAAAAAGATAACCAATGTTAGTATCTGCCAATTGGATTTCAGTTAAGGTTTAAGAAGAAATCAGAAAGGAATACAGAATTAGAAAACAAATCTAAATACTTTCAATCATTCTTGCTCTCTAGCCCTGTGTAACTCCACAGTTTGATATGTTAGGGAATACCATGGAGGTAAATGACACATAAATATCACTTATACAGATCATGCTAAGAATCAGACATATTGTTCTTTTATTCAAGTATTGTTCCTCTAATACAATAACTTATGGGCAATAAATACAATTATTTTATATGGAAAGATGTGGTAGTTCTCTATGACACATTTATTCATTCAAATATTTCTTAAGTGCTATTATAAGGCAGCCTCTATAGGCACCAAGGAGTACCCTCATAAAGCTTATAGTCTAATGAAAGAAGTAATAAATTCTACGAGGAAAACTAAAGCAAGGTAAGCACATAATTGGTAGAGTTTGGGGAAGGGTTGAATATTCTAACTAATGAGATCAGGGAAGGCCTCTCTAAGGTGACTGTGAGCAGGAACCAGAATGATAATAAGAACTGAGCCATGAAAAGATCTGAGGAAAGAGCATTTCAGACAGAGGGAACAGTGTGTATAAAGCCCCATAATATAAAGGCTCATTGGATTAGAGTAAATAAGTAGTCAACAAACTCTTCTGTAAAAATCCAAATAGTATTTTAGCCTTTGTGTACGATATAGTCTCTGCTACAACTAATCAACTCCCCTGTAATAATTTAAGGTAGCCACAGACATTATGTAAACCAGGGGTCGGGAACCTATGGCTCGCGAACCAGATGTGGCTCTTTTTTCTTTCTTTTTTTTTACAGAGACAGAGAGAGAGAGTCAGAGAGAGGGATAGATAGGGACAGACAGACAAGAACGGAGAGAGATGAGAAGCATCAGTCATTAGTTTTTCGTTGCGACTCCTTAGTTGTTCATTGATTGCTTTCTCACATGTGCCTTGTCTGTGGGCCTTCAGCAGACTGAGTAACCGCTTGCTCATGCCAGCGACTTTGAGTCCAAGCTGGTGAGCTTTTTGCTCAAGCCAAATGAGCCCATGCTCAAGCTGGTGACCTCGGGGTCTCGAATCTGGGTCCTCTGCATCCCAGTTCAACGCTCTATCCACTGCGCCACCACCTGGTCAGGCCAGATGTGGCTCTTTTGATGGCTGCATCTGGCTCGCAGATAAATCTTTAATAAAAATAATAATAACATTAAAAATATAAAACATTCTCATGTATTACAATCCATTCATTTCCTACCACTCATGTTCATGGTTGCAGGTGGCTGCCGCACCTCTCCCAACGGACAGTGATGAGCTCAGGGGGAGAGCTGCAGCAGGCAGACCACTGCCCAGTGTATAAAACTCAAATTAATTGCATCAGTTTGGAGCTCCAGTTCCGGTTTGTTGCAGGTGCACCACAACATTTGGGGGCTCATCTGGGATCTACCAAACTTTTCTGGTATAATCAGAGCCTTAAAAGCACCTGCTGGGGGAAATCTCTGAGGGACATTCCTCAGCCCAGGCAGAAGCAGAGGAACCAAGGAAGCGTCTGCCTGGGAGAAATCTCTGAGGGACGTTCCGGACATTCCTCAGCCCCAGGCAGGAGGTGACACTCAATTGAATATTGAGCTGCACAGGGTCTTACCGGTAAACAACAGGATCCAGACAGGTTGGGATGCCCCAGGGGGTCGGCAGCAGGGCTGAACGCAGCATAACCTCTGCAACCAGAACCTGGCACACAACAGTGGCCAATGATCCCAGATTTGTTTTTTGTCTGTCTATACATTCTCAGCGGAGTGTTGTCTAATTGTCTTTCTCAGTCTAGACCTCGTCAAGTCCGTCAATATAGGTCAGTCTGCTTCGTATGCTAAGTATACGCTGCTTCAATGTTTTTGAATAATTTCCAGAACTTCAAGGAACAAGCTGCTGACTACGGAGCAACTGTTAGCTCCAGGAGACTACGCACTCTGTGCAAATTAAAGTAGCCAGCACACCCCCACCCAGGGAACTGGCTTTCTGAGGAATCTATTAATATCTCTCTTGCTTATCAGGTTCAATCAGTCATCTTCAGACGTCCTAGACACCCGGACCGGTCGGCCTCTCCAAAGGGTTGCCTGACCCCACTAAATCTCTAAAAAGGTGCCCCCTAAGATGTGCCAGGGCTCCAGTTTTCCTGTGGGTCTCAAACAACTTCCCAGAAGACACCCCCAGTCCCCAAATTCAGCAAAATTAAAAAGTATAAATGCTGACCTCCAAAAATAAATAAGACAATCTTTTGCTTTACTAAATTTTAGCTTTTCAGTTTATGACTAGTCAATTTGAAATTCCCCAAGACCAAAACATTAGTAAAAAATTCAGTTCTGCCTTGGGATTTTTTTAAGACACCTCTAAACTGTCTGTTCTAAAGCTTCTCTTTGTTCATCAAAGAAATCTCTCATGACATTTTCTGGTTTGAAGCCACCTTCTCCAGACCCACTAGATTGATCTCTTTTCTTGAATCCAAAACCTCTAGTTTTAAGGTTCTCTGACTTCCCCATTGAAGAAATTGCTTTTTCTATTAGCTCCTATCTCTCCTCTTGTGTGAAGTACTTAGCCTTGAAAAGGCAATGTCAATTAAAAATTTCTGGCTTAAAGCCAGAAGACAAAATTTTTTTAAAAATTCATAAACAAGCCCACAAATTATAAAAACTAACTAAAAACCTAAGAAAATACTTTTAAAAATATAAAATAAAAACTAATTTCAAATATTCAACTATCCACCTACTGACCCCCTAAAATTTTACCCATTTAAAATATACAAAATAAAAATTAATATGAAAAAAATACATTAAAAACTCTCTATAAATTAAAATGGCCAACTTAAAAGCAAACTGGCCAAATCAAAAATTGCTAGACCCAGAAAAAACGCAGACAGTCTAGCATACTATCACTGGCACGCACCCACAGGTGGGTGGCATAGTCGGGATGCGGCCGAGTATGGCAGCAGAAATAGGGGGAAAAAGGCAGCCAGGCTGCAACTGGCTGCACAAAAAGCAACCAAAAAAAAAAAAAGGAGCTGCAAGCTCCCCTCACAGTTTTGGGAACCTGCCCCCCCCCCCTTAGGTACCAAAAATCCCAGGCACCCTGACTGATTCCTTTATAATATATAACAAAGAAACTTCTTTCTTAACTTAAGGGCTGCGCCACTGCTTAGTCAGGCAAAAACTAACAACACAATAAACTAAAGGCTATCATCTCCTTGCTACAGCCCCCGCCCTCCTATGCTTTGGCTTGGGGAAATCCCCACCTCCTACCTAGAGCCAGACCAAAGGAGAAGATTTAGATAATACTGCCCCTTCTAAACCCATTGCTTTAGCCATAATAGTCAAGAATTGTAAAAAAACGTTATAGAATTACTATGTTTCTAAAAAAATTAAGGACCTCATACAAACTAAAATACCCCACTGTTAAGAAAATAAATTTGCGTCTGACCTGTGGTGGCGCAGTGGATAAAGCGTCAACCTGGAAACGCTGAGGTTGCCGGTTCAAAACCCTGGGCTTTCCTGGTCAAGGTACATATGGGAGTTGATGCTTCCTGCTCCTCCCCCCTTCTCTCTCTCTCTCTCTCTCTCTCTCTCTCTCTCTCTCCTCTCTATAATGAATAAATAAAATCTTAAAAAAAAAAAATTTAAAAAAAGAAAAAAAAAAAAGAAAATAAATTTTGAAAATTTATGTTCTTTAAATTTACTACCCCGACCCTTATAATGACTTAATGTTGTAAAGCTCTATAAGTCAAAAAGAAAATTAGCATCTCTCTGCCAGCTAGATAGCCATAAATTAGTAACTACATTTTGACCATTCCTTATTTTTTTCTGAAAATCAATAGTTCATTAAGAATAGCAGTTTATAATCCTTTTATTATAAATTGTACTAAATTTGTACTAATAATAAGGCATATAAAATTATATAGTCTGCCAAATACAAAAACTTCCTTTTTTACCAAAAATCTGTTATTGTATAAAAATTATTTTCTATGTTAAAAATATATATTATTTTAAAAGTCTTTTGTTAATTCTCCTTTTTTTTTTTTTTTTTTTCATTTTTCTGAAGCTGGAAAGGGGAGGCAGTCAGACAGACTCCCGCATGCGCCCAACCGGGATCCACCTGGCATGCCCACCAGGGGGCAATGCTTTGCCCCTCTGGGGCGTAGCTCTGTTGCGTCCAGAGCCATTCTAGCGCCTGAGGCAGAGGCCATAGAGCCATCCCCAGCGCCCGGGCCATTTTTGCTCCAATGGAGCCTCGCTGCGGGAGGGGAAGAGAGAGACAGAGAGGAAGGAGAGGGGGAGGGGTGGAGAAGCAAATGGGCGTCTCTCCTGTGTACCCTGGCCGGGAATCGAACCTGGGACTCCTGCACGCCAGGCCAATACTCTACCGCTGAGCCAACCGGCTAGGGCCAATTCTCCTTTTTGTTTACTGTTTCATAGCCCTATAATGTTAAAATCTTAGTTTAAATATTAAAAATATGTAATACTTATTAATGTAATATTCAATAATTATTAATTATTCAATGTTAGGTCACAAAACCCAGAATAACAAATATTACTATTAATTAACTTAACAAAAAATTATCAAAATAATAAATAAATAAATAAACTATAAAAACCTAATCCTAAACCTCCACCTGATTTACCACCCTGTCAAACTACAATTGTTAATCAACTAAATAAATAAGTCCACTAAAAAAATTGCAAAAAAAAACCTACTCAGGTTTTACTTAATATTTCCTATAAAAACGTCATAAATTAAAGCCCCCATAGTTCCATCCAAGTAAAAGGGCAGGGTACTAATTTAAAATAGCATAAGAACCATAAGTTTGTCTAAAATGTCAAAAATTATTCAAAATCCTCAGAAGACCCCCGCAGCTTTCTTAGACTATAGAAAGCTTACAGAGTCTATACACCCCTAGACTTAAAGAAGCCAAAAAATACTAAGGCAGTCAACTTAGCCTTTATATAACGTTCAGCTCTAAAAATTAAAAAATATATATATTATAAGTTTTTCAATAAATAAAAACATCAGCTGCCAAAAACTAAGCATTTCAGAAAGGACATTGCTCCTCCCTCACTCTCATGGCTATAAATAACTCTATTTAGCCCCTAAAATGACTAGTTAGTCAATGACGGGTAAAATTCCTGACAACAAGAACAACCTAAGACAGACACAATCAAAGAGGGGCTATCAGAAGAGGACTTAAGAACTAACAAAGGTGAGGCTCAAACCCTTACCCCAGAAAATGCAGGAGACTACTCTCCTATAATAGTCATCATCCACTATACAGGCCACCTAAAGAGGAGGACTCCAAAAAAAAAAAAAAAAAGAGGAGGACTCCATAGAAACTCAAGAAAAACCAAGCAAGCAACTAATAATGCTACCAATAAGATAGCCCTAAAACCAGTAGGGTTTTAGGAAATTTTAATAACTTTACTAAAACCCAGATTGCCAAAAGTTTTTTGCAACAAATTAAAAAAGTCAAACTTAGCTTGACCAGGCGGTGACACAGTGCATAGAGTGTCCGACTGGGATGCGGAGGACCCAGGTTCGAGACCCCAAGGTCGCCAGCTTGAGCGCAGGCTCATCTGGTTTGAGCAAAGCTCACCAGCTTGGACCCAAGGTCGCTGGCTAGAGCAAGGGGTTAGTTACTCTGTCTGCTGTAGCGCCGCAGTCAAGGTACATATGAGAAAGCAATCTATGAACAACTAAGGTGTCGCAACAAAAAACTAATGATTGATGCTTCTCATCTATGTCTCTCTGTTCCTGTCTGTCTGTCCCTATCTATCCCTCTCTCTGACTCTCTCTCTGTCTCTGTAAAAAAAAAAAAGTCAAGCTTAAAATCTAATAAAAAAACAAACAAAAAAAACTTTCCCAAGTGAACATTTAGAAATAAACTTTTTTTTTTTTTTTTGTATTTTTCTGAAGTTGGAAACGGGGAGGCAGTCAGACAGACTCCCGCATGCGCCCGACCAGGATCCACCCGGCATGCCCACCAGGGGGCGATGCTCCGCCCATCTGGGGCACTGCTCTGTTGCAACCAGAGCCATTCTAGTGCCCGAGGCAGAGGCCATAGAGCCATCCTCAGCGCCCAGGCCAACTTTGCTCCAATGGAGCCTTGGCTGCAGGAGGGGAAGAGAGAGACAGAGAGGAAGGAGAAGTAGAGGGGTGGAGAAGCAGATGGGCGCTTCTCCTGTGTGCCCTGGCCAGGAATCGAACCCGGGACTTCTGCACACCAGGCCGACGCTCTACCACTGAGCCAACCAGCCAGGGCCCATTTAGAAATAAATTTTACTAAAATAATTAACAAATAAAAAACATAAATCAGCTCTTAAAAAAACTTTAACTAAATTTATTTTTTTTTTTTTTTAATTTTATTTATTTTTTACAGAGACAGAGAGTGAGTCAGAGAGGGATAGACAGGGCCAGACAGACAGGAACAGAGAGAGATGAGAAGCATCAATCATTAGTTTTTCATTGCATGTTGTAACACCTTAGTTGTTCATTGATTGCTTTCTCATATGTGCCTTGACCGCGGGCCTTTAGCAGACCGAGTAACCCCTTGCTGGAGCCAGTGACCTTGGGTTCAAGCTGGTGGGCTTTTTTTTTTTTTTTTTTTGCTCAAACCAGATGAGCCCGTGCTCAAGCTGACAACCTCGGGGTCTCGAACCTGGGTCCTCTGCATCCCAGTCCGATGTTCTATCCACTGCGCCACCACCTGGTCAGGCTAAATTTATTTTAAACCAGTAGAAAATAGTCCACCTTACTCCACTTAGCCCTCCTTAGGGTGAAATGCACCCCCTACAGGGAAAAATTCACTCCTTTAAAAATAATATTTAAAAGACCCTCTCCCTTCATACTGAAACTCAAAAAATAAATAAAACAACTAAGTTAAATAATCACTCCTTTCTTAAGTGCTTACAGCAGGGGTCAGGAACCTATGGCTCGTGAGCCAGATGTGGCTCTTTTGATGGCTGCATCTGTCTCACAGACAAATCTTTAATAAAAAAACTAATAACGTTAAAAATATAAAACATTCTCATGTATTACAATCCATTCATTTCCTACTGCTCATGTTCATGGTTGTGGGTGGCGGGAGCCAATCACAGCTGTCCCCCAGGACAACACCAAATTTTTATTGGATAATGTGTAACATACATGGGTCATTGTATGGCTCTCATGGAATTACATTTTAAAATATATGGCATTCATGGCTCTCTCAGCCAAAAAGGTTCCCGACCCCTGGCTTACAGGGTCTACCAATTACTCAATAGGCTGTCCAAAAGACTGCCCAAGCCTGACCAGGTGGTGGCACAGTGGATAGAGATTCGGACTGGGATGCAGAAGACCCAGGTTCGAGACCTCGAGGTCGCCAGCTTGGGCACAGGCTCATCTGATTTGAGCAAAGCTCACCAGCTTGAGCCCAAAGTCACTGGCTTAAGCAAGGGGTTACTCAGTCTGCTGAAGGCCCACAGTCGAGGCACATATGAGAAAGCAATCAATGAACAACTAAGGTGTCACAACGAAAAACTGATGATTGATGCTTCTCATCTCTCTGCGTTCCTGTCTGTCCCTATCTGTCCCTCTCTCTGACTCTCTGTCTCTGTAATAAAAATAATAAATAAATAAATAAAAAAGAATGTCTAAGAAGTGATTCCAGCACTGCCAGAAGACCTAATACATCCCTTTCAGCCTGGGGATTCAGTCTAGATAAAAAGTACGCCACCCAAAGACTGACTCCCACATGGACGGGTTTACACACCGTCACCGTGATCCTGACCACTCCCACTACTGCCAAAATAAAAAACATACCCACCTGGGTCCACCACAGCCGGTTAAAGCCTGTAGTCCCAGCAAAGACACCCTTGTGGACAGCAGAGACTGACCCTGCCAACCCTGTAAGCTGACCCTAAAAAGGACAGCATGCCCTGCTCCAGCCACAAACTGGAAGCTGGCTGGTCCATGCTGGGCTAATGCCTTAAAAAACTCATTAAAAACTCCTTTTAATTAAGGAAGAAAAACTAAGGTTAAAAAAAAAAGCCAGAACAAATTGTCTTAAAAATTAATGCATATATTACTATAAGTCCCTTAGCTAAAAAAAACCTACAAAATGATTAATATATATATATATATATACTTACTTAACCTATAAATACTAGCTACTTAGAAGGACACTTCCAAAAAAACATATACTTAAAAAAATTACTTATTGCCAGCTTAGTTGTCACTAAAAATAAAAATAAATTTTTTTTAATTATTAAAAAAAAACAAAAACAAATTTTTTTTAATTAAAAATTCTAACAAAAGAAATTATATAGCCTGACCAGGCGGTGGTGCAGTGGATAGAGTATCAAACTCGGATGTGGAGGACCCAGGTTCAAGACCCCGAGGTCGCCAGCTTGAGCACGGGCTCATCTGGTTTGACCAAAAGCTCACTAGATTGGACCCAAGGTCGCTGGCTTGAGGAAGGGGTTACTCCATCTGCTGAAGGCCCACAGTCAAGGCACATATGAGAAAGCAATCAATAAACAACTAAGGTGTCGCAACGAAAAACTGATGATTGATGCTTCTCATTTCTCTCCGTTCCTGTCTGTTTGTCCTTATCTATCCCTCTCTCTGACTCTCCCTCTGTCTCTGAAAAAGAAAAAAGAAAAAAGAAAAACTACGTTCCTGCAACAAAGAATTGATGCTTCTCATTTCTCTCCCTTCCAGTCTGTCCGTCCCTATCTGCCCCTCCCTTTGTCTCTCTTCGTATAAAAAAAAAAATTTATGTAATTTCAATAATAAAAATATAATATAAATACTTTTAAATTAAAAAGTAAATTATTATAAAAACCAATTATTTCTAAATAATTCATAAAAATTAAAAATTTATATAAATTGTAAAAAATTTATACAAATTATAAAAAACTTAATACAAAAAAAACACAAGGCAAAAAAATTAATATAAAAATTTATTCTTTTCATCCCCTTGACTCACTACATTACTTACAGCTCTTACTGGACCCCTCATTTTGCTTATAAAACTTATAATACTAAAAACACACTATCAGCTCGTTCATATCAATAAGGAAACAATAATTTAATTCTCCAGTAAAACCAGTGGAGAATGTACTGACATGCCAGCACATGCTGGGAAGGACCCTTGACCCAATTTAGCTTATAGCTACAGCTAAAATAAAAAATTCTCACAAGCCTCAGCAAATCTAATCTTGCAAGCAAAGGCAAAATGCATTCCTTATGCATCAGCCCTGCAAATATTGCAGGAAGGCAGTTTATTATCTTAAAACAATGTGCTTATATGCTTTTGCCAAAGTATTGTAAAAACATACTAAAATAACTGTAACCTTGTGGTCTTTGCCTATATATTCCCCTCTCCCCCCAAGCTCGTTGCTGTCTGTTGCGAGAGGTGCGGCAGGCAGACCACTGGCCAGTATATAAACCCAAATTAATTGTATCAGTTTGAAACTCCGATTCCAGTATTGTTGCGGTTGCACCACAACACATGTGAAGCACGCACATGCAGTAGGGGTTGGGGGTAGACAGGAAGAAGTCTTGTAGGACAGAGCCCTTGACCTATGATATTTGACACTATCTCTGGGTGGATAATTTACAGAGAATTGCTTGATTTGGGAAAAAACCTCCACACTTTTGTAGTGACCAGAGCAAAATGTTTTGTGTTAGTAAAGGAGACTCACAGGTGAGAAACACAGTAGGAAAGCACAGGGTTTTCCCCAACATAGGAAAGAATAAAGGTTTTTTCCTTTACACCAAATACTTTGCTAAGTGCTTAGAATATAGAGGTGGGCAAAAGTAGGTTTACAGTTGTTTGTATGGAAAAGAAAACAATAATTAATAAATAATAATACAAGAATAAAGTGTTTTGCATATGTAACTATAAACCTGCTTTTGCCCACCCCCATATATTATCTAATTTAATTGTAATAATCAGCAAAGATAGATGTCATCTAAAAAACTAAGTATGGCCTGACCTGTGATGGCACAGTGGATAAAGCGTCCACCTGGAATGCTGAGGTCGACCTGCACTTGTGTGGTCAAGGCACATATGGGAGTTGATGCTTCCTGCTCCTCCCCCTTTCTCTCTCTCTCTCTCACTCTCTCTCTCTCTTCTCTCTCTCTCACTCTCACTCTTCTCTAAAATGAATAAATAGCCCTGGCCGGTTGACTCAGTGGTAGAGCATCAGCCTGGTGTGCAGGAGTCCCGGGTTCGATTCCTGGCCAGGGCACACAGGAGAAGTGCCCATCTGCTTCTCCACCCCTCCCCCTCTCTTTCCTCTCTGTCTCTCTCTTCCCCTTCCACGGCCAAGGCTCCATGGGAGCAAAGTTAGCCCGGGCGCTGAGAATGGCTCTGTGGCCTCTGCCTCAGGCACTAGAATGGCTCTGGATGTAACAGAGCGATGCCCCAGAGGGGCAGAGCATCGCCCCCTGGTGGGCGTGCTGCGTGGATCCCGGTCGGGCGCATGTGGGAGTCTGACTGCCTCCCATTTCCAACTTCAGAAAAATACAAAAAATAAATAAATAAATAAATAAAAATAAATAAAAACAAAAAACTAAGTATGGAGTCTGATTAATAGGTATGAAATAAAACAAATTTTCACAGGCATTTGTATCTGGCTACATCAAAATGGCTTCATCAAAAGTAAGTTCAGGTCCTGGCCAGTTGGCTCAGTGGTAGAGCGTCAGCCTAGCATGCAGGAGTCCCAGGTTCGATTCCCGGCCAGGGCACACAGGAGAAGCGCCCATCTGCTTCTCCACCCCTCCCCCTCTCCTTCCTCTCTGTCTCTCTCTTCCCCTCCCACAGACAAGGCTCCATTGGAGCAAAGTTGGCCCAGGTGCTGAAGAGGGCTCCATGGCCTCTGCCTCAGGCACTAGAATGGCTGTGGTTACAACAGAACAATGCCCCAGATGGGCGGATCATCGCCCCCTGGTGGGCATGCTGGGTGAATCCCGGTCGGGCGCATGCAGGAGTCTGTCTGATTGCCTCCCCGTTTCCAACTTCAGAAAAATACAAAAAAAGAAAAAGAAAAAAAAGTAAGTTCACTGTTTTTGGGGGGGGGCGTTGTGGCAGAGACAGGGAGAGTCAGAAATAGGGACAGCAGACAGGAAGGAAGAGAGATGAGAAACATGCGGTTCCTTAATTGTTCATTGATTGCTTTCTCATATGTGCCTTGACTGCGGGCCTTCAGCAGTCGGAGTAACCCAGGGGTCCCCAAACTTTTTACACAGGGGGCCAGTTCACTGTCCCTCAGATCATTGGAGGGCCGGACTATAAAAAAAACTATGAACAAATCCTTATGCACACTGCACATATCTTATTTTAAAGTAAAAAAAAACGGGAACAAATATAACATTTAAAATAAAGAACAAGTAAATTTAAATCAACAGACTGACCAGTATTTCAGTGGGAAGTATGCTCCTCTCACTGACCACCAATGAAAGAGGTGCCCCTTCCGGAAGTGCGGTGGGGGCCGGATAAACGGCCTCAGGGGGCCGCATGTGGCCCACGGGCCGTAGTTTGGGGACCCCTGGAGTAACCCCTTGCTCAAGACAGTGGCCTTGGTTCCAAGCTGGTGAGCTTTTGCTCAAGCCAGATGAGCCCGTGTTCAAGCTGGCGACCTTGGGGTCTCAAACCTGGGTCCTCAGCATCCCAGTCTGATGCTCTATCTACTGCGCCACCACCTGGTCTGGCTATTTCACAGACCTTTTTTTTTTTTTTCCTGAAGTTGGAAACGGGGAGGCAGTCAGGCAGACTCCCACATGTGCCCTACCGGGATCTACCTGGCATGCTCACCAGGGGGTGATGCTCTGCCCATCTGGGGCATCGCTCTGTTGCAACCAGAGCCATTCTAGCGCCTGAGGCAGAAGCCACAGAGCCATCCTCAGCACCCGGGCCAACTTTTTGCTCCAATGGAGCCTTGGCTGCGGGAGGGGAAGAGAGAGACAGAGAGGAAGGAGAGGGGGAGGGGTGGAGAAGCAGATGGGTGCCTCTCCTGTGTGCCCTGGCCGGGAATTGAACCCGGGACTCCTGCACGCCAGGCCGATGCTCTACCACAGAGCCAACCGGCCAGGGCCTATTTCACAGACTTTTAAAATAAAATAATGACATATGATATCTCACTAATATTTATAATAAGGTTGGCATCATGAGGAAGCCCACAAATAACAGAGGTAGACTATCTTATGATTTTGAAATGAAAAACAAAATAATTCCTAGTCTTAAGCAGTCAAATATAATTATTAAACAAATAGAGCAGGGGAAGCTTGGTGGGAAGCTGGGGTAGGTAGGGTGCAGAGCAGCTGTGCTCTTGATCAGCAGAGGAGTGAATGAACATATTTTTTAAAGGATCATTCTAATTTCTGTTTCCTCTCTTTTTCTTTCAGTGCTTCTTCCAAATGTCTTTCTGAAATTGTCTTTTTTGTTTTTAAGCAAGAGACAGATAGGGATAGATAGACTGGAAGGGAGAGAGATGAGAAGCATCAATTCTTTGTTGCAGCACCTTACTTATTCATTGATTGCTTTCTCATATGTGCCTTGACCAGGGGTGGGGGGCTACAGCAGAGTGGGTGACCCCTTGCTCAAGCCAGAGACCTTGGGGTCATGTCTATGATCCCACACTCAAGCCAGTGATCCTGTGCTCAAGCTGGATGAGCCAGTGCTTAAGTCAGAGACCTTGGGGTTTCGAACCTGAGTCCTCAGCATCCCAGGCCGACACTCTATCCACTGCGCCATTGCCTGCCCAGGCTTTCTAAAATAGTCTTAACAATCATCATGTAAAGGTATCATTTAAAAAAAATGTGTTGCCTTTGCCTGACCAGGTGGTGGTGCAGTGTATAGCGCATCAGACTTGGATGTGGAGGACCCAGGTTCGAGACCCTGAGGTCGCCAGCTTGAGCATGGGCTCATCTGGTTTGAGGAAGGCTCATCAGATTGAGCCCAAGGTCGCTGGCTTGAGCATGGGGTCACTCGGTCTGCTGTAGCCCCCCTGTCAAGGCACATAGCTCCCTAGTCAAGGCACATATGAGAAATCAATCAATGAACAACTAAGGAACCGCAACGAAGAACTGATGTTTCTCATCTCCCTCCCTTCCTGTCTGTCTGTCCCCCTCTCTGACTCTCTCTCTGTCTCTGCCACAAAAATAAATAAACAAACAAATAAATAAATAAAATGTGTTGACTTCTTAGATTTTCCAAAGGAAGCATATTCTGCATTTTGGAAAACATACTAAGGAAGAGCAATTGTACCCTCTGGGCTTCCCCCTGCTCTACTCCCCATAGTATAGACTGCTAAAACGTTCATGAAAAAATCTGGCAGTCTGAGAGCCCAATCAGTCAAAATACTAGTGAATTCTCAAAGAACAAGCTTAAAGCCTTTCTCAATGTGATCATTTTGGTATCTTGACTTCAGGTACATCACTTAGCTACTAGATGATGCTTAGCCTACCCCTATCTTATTCCAAAAGCTCATATGTTACTTAATACCTTTTTGTGGATCTTCATCACAATGCTTTGCAAGTTATATGACTTACACTCTCTAGACTCTGTAAGAATAGTTATTATTGTGCACATTTATATATTACTCGATAATACTCTTCACACTTATAGACCATGGCTCTTTCCAAGAAGATTTCCTCAAGATCACTTATGTTCAGTTTAACTGAGGCCTGTTTGCAATTAAAATAATGAACACGGGTATTTTGTCATTATCATTCCTGATAATATTAAAGCACAGAACACCACAAATGGCAAATAATAATTAAAAGTGAATAGAAGTGTGGGAATGTAGTCTATTGGCTGCAATAGTCTCTCCCACCACCATTTATGTGTGTCACACATTATCAAGACAACAAATTTAGGGAGATGATAGGTATTGTGATTATTAACAGGACCATGACAAAACAATTTGATTTCAAGCTGACATACATTTCTTTTTCCCTTTTTTGTTCTTTTGTTTGTTTGTTTTAGCGAGAGACAGAGACAGATAGAGACAGACAGACAGGAAGGGAGAGAAATGAGAAGCATCAATTCTTCATTGTGGTACCTTAGTTGTTCATTGATTGCTTTCTCTTATGTGCCTTGACAGGGGGCTACAGCACAGTGAGTGACCCCTTGCTCAAGCCAGTGACCTTGGGCTTCAAGTCAGTGACCTTTGGGCTCAAGCCAGTGACCCCCGTGCTCAAGCTGGTGAGCCCGCACTTAAGCCAGATGCGCCCTCACTCAAGCTGGTGACTTCAGTGTTTCTAATCTGGGTCCTCAGCATCCCAGGCCAACACTCTATCCACTGTGCCACCTCCTGGTCAGGCTCTGACATATCATATTTCCTCATGTATAAGACATACCTTTTTCTGAAAAATTTGAGGTCTAAAAACTGGGTGCATCTTATACAGTGGTTGTAGATTTTTTAAATTGCATTTCCCGCTTTTTCACGCTTGTTGTCTTTGCACTCATTGTTTTGCACTTGTTACACATATATTACGGTAGGTTACGTTTTGCCACTTTCTGTCCAGAAATGACTCAGGAAAGATTTTCATACAGTGCTGAATTCAAGTTAAAAGTGATCCAGTTTGCAAAAGTGAATGAAAATCGTGCTGCTGAATGTAAGTTTGGTCCTCCTCCAACTGAGAAATAAATCCGAGACTGGCTATGGGAAGAAGAAACCCTACTGAAAATGCCACAGCAGAAGAAGGCCATGAGAAGCAAGTCAGCAAAATGGCCTAATTTAGAAAGAATTGAAGATATGAATTGAAGAACAAAGGGCAATTGGAATTCCTGTGTCCACAAAGATGGTTCAGCATGAGGCAAGAAGAATTGCTAATGAAAATAAAGTTACTGATTTCAAAGGAGGTCACAACACAATTGGTGCTTCAGGTTCATGAAACGGAATGGACTAAGCATGCGTACACGCACCAGACTTTCCCAAAAGATGCCTGAAAGCTATGAGCAGAAGGTCCTTGAATTTCATCATTTTGTCATTCAATGTTGGAAGACACATAAGTTTGAGCTGGAACAGACTGCAAATACGGATGAAGTCCCCCTTCAATTTGATGTCCCAAGTAACAGAACTGTTGATAAGAAGGGGGTGAAAACTGTAACTGTGAAGAGAAGTGGATATAAAAAGAGCCATTATACAGTTGTTCTAGCTTGTGCCAATGGAACCAAGCTGCCTCCTGTACTGACTTTCAAACACAAAACAATGCCAAAGAAGACATTCCTTGAGGAGTGATTGTCCACGTTCATGACAAGAGTTGGATGAATCAGGATGGGATGAAGATCTGGTTTGAGAAAGTTTGGAGAAGGAGATCGACTAAGTGTGCTCTTACACAAACCTACCCTATTAGTGCTTGATCAGTTCAGGCACACATAACAAAAAACACAAAGAAGATTGCTGCAGAGCAAAAAATAAAACTTGCCGTCATACCTGGAGGCTTGATATCCCAGCTCCAACCACTTGATGTCAGCATTAACAAACTCTTCAAAGCTGCCGTGAGAGATGAATGGAACCAATGAATGAAGTCTTCTGGGGACAGCAGGAAAAGTAAAAAAACCAACTATAGGAGAAGTTTGTACCTGGGTGAAAAGATTCTGGGATAATATCAAGATTGAGATCATTATCAAGTCATTTAAAAAGTGTGGCATTTTGGCCCTGGCTGGTTCGCTCAGTGGTAGAGCGTCAGCCTGGCATGCAGGAGTCCCAGGTTTGATTCCCGGCCAGGGCACACAGGAGAAGCGCCCATCTGCTTCTCCACCCCTCCCCCTCTCCTTCCTCTCTGTCTCTCTCTTCCCCTCCCACAGACAAGGCTCCATTGGAGCAAAGTTGGCCCAGGCACTGAGGATGGCTCTATGGCCTCTGCCTCAGGCGCTAGAATGGCTCTGGATGCAACAGAGCAGCGCCCCAGATGGACAGAGCATCGCCCTCTGGTGGGCATGCCAGGTGGATCCCGGTTAGGCACATGCGGGAGTCTATCTGACTGCCTCCCGTTTCCAACTTCAGAAAAATACAAAAAAAAAAAAACCCCAAAAACTAAAAAGTGTGGCGTTTCAAATGCCATAGATGGAACTGAGAACAAGGCAATATCTGAAGACAGTGATTCGTCATCAGACACAGATGAGGACAAGCTAATGGATGGGAGTTTCACAGTGATGAGGAGTTGTATGAATTTTATGATGAATAAAACTTGAGTTCAATAACTTTATGTAATTTTTTTTTTCCAAATTTTGGGCCCCAAAATTAAGGTGCATCTTATACATGGGGAAATGCGATACATTCTTAATACTCACATTCTGTTTGTTGTTCTCCATCTATCTTCTATATTAAGAATTATCTCTCCTTCCAGTTGCTCTTCAACATACTGCTGCCTATAAATTATAATTGTCTAGTTATTTATTTGCTCTACTTAAGCTCTTTAAGGAGCTGTAACTTAGCCACCTAATCAATGACCATACCAATAAATACTGTGGAAGAAGGTAAATCCACATATAATATTTTTAAATTTTTTCTTAAGTGAGAAGTGGGGAGGCAGAGAGACAGACTCCCACATGCGCCCCAACTGGGATCTACCCAGCAAACCCCTATGGGGTGATGCTCTGCCAATCTGGGGCCGCTGCTCCATTGCTCAGCAACCAAGCTATTTTAGCACCTAAGGCGAGGCCATGAAGCCATCCTAAGTGGCCAGGACCAAATTGCTCCAACCTGGGACATCCACACACCAGTCCAATGCTCTACCTCTGAGCAAACTGGCCAGGGTGTGCATATAATTCTAATGTCTCAGACTAACTCAATTCTGGGGTTCTCAGCAGAGCTCTTTTCTCACTTGTTTTAGTAGCCAGTGCAAAGAATTTTATCAAGTTAAGAGTTCTGAGGAAAGCCTGACCAGGTGGTGGTGCAGTGGATAGAGTGTCGAACTGGGATGCTGAGGACCCAGGTTCGAGACCCCGAGGTCACCAGCTTGAGTGTGGGATCATCTGGTCTGAGCAAAGCTCACCAGCTTGGACCCAAGGTCGCTGGCTTGAACAAGAGGTTACTCGGTCTACTGAAGGCCCACGGTCAAGGCACATATGAGAAAGCAATCAATGAACAACTAAGGTGTCACAACGAAAAACTGATGATTAATGCTTCTCATCTCTCTCCATTCCTGTCTGTCCCTATCTATCCCTCTCTCTGACTCTCTCTCTGTCTCTGAAAAAAAAAAAGCTTCTGACTGGTATTTATTAGGTACTCAATAATAAAACAGTATCTTTAAAAAAAAGAATTCTGAGGAAAGAAAAGGAAAAGAGCTGAATATGTTGAAAACAGAACTTCTATATATTATTTTATTTTAACTGATTTTTCTGAGAGAGAGAGGGAGAGAAACAAAGTGATGCAACTATAAATTGACGTTTCTCATCTCTCTCCCTTCCTGTCTTATCTGTCTGTCTAGCTCACTAAAAATAAAAAAAGAACAGCCCTGGCCAGTTGGCTCAGTGGTAGAGCGTCAGCCTGGCGTGCAGAAGTCCTGGGTTCGATTCCCGGCCAGGGCACACAGGAGAAGCGCCCATCTGCTTCTCCACCCCTCTCCTTCCTCTCTGTCTCTCTCTTCCCCTCCCACAGCCGAGGCTCCATTAGAGCAAAGATGGCCCGGGCGCTGGGGATGGCTCCTAGGCCTCTGCCCCAGGCGCTAGAGTGGCTCTGGTCGCAACAGAGCGACGCCCCGGAGGGGCAGAGCATCGCCCCTGGTGGGCGTGCCGGGTGGATCCCGGTCGGGCGCATGTGGGAGTCTGTCTGACTGTCTCTCCCAGTTTCCAGCTTCAGAAAAATACAAAAAAAAAAAAAGAAAGAAAAGAAAAGAACAAAAATATGCAAAATGCAATTTTAAGTTTTATGCTTGTGCTATATAAGGCCTCAGTAAAATTTTTGCTACACCTAAAAGCCTTCTGCTTACAGTTGGTTGGAGGAAAATTCAAGAAAGCCCTGTGTCTCAAATTTGGAGCCTATGGAGGGCAAAGGTAAGGGAACAGCCAGGAGCAGTGAAGGAAAAACAAGACTTCAGCTGAAAGAGGAACCAGAATTAGAGGTGATCATAACACCAAACCCACTGGGATTTGTGTCGTCAACACCCTGCCTACTCCCCACCCTGCCCAGGGCCTGCCCTAATTGGAAGGGGAGGAGTATCTTATCTAAATATTAAGTAACAGAGGGTGACCCCAGCTGACATTCAGGCCAGAGTCACTGCTCCGGACTGAGGGTTTGGTCAGTACCTCTCAAATGTAATGCAAGTCAGCCCTTGCCGATGGTTCAGTTGGTTAGAGCAGGGGTCCCCAAACTTTTTACACAGGGGGCCAGTTCACTGTCCCTCAGATGTTGGAGGGCCCAACTATAAAAAAACTATGAACAAATCCCTATACACACTGCACATATCTTATTGTAAAGTAAAAAAACAAAACGGGGACAAATACAATATTTAAAATAAAGAACAAGTAAGTTTAAATTAACAAACTGACCAGTATTTCAATGGGAACTATGGGCCTGCTTTTGGCTAATGAGATGGTCAATGTCCGGTTCCATATTTGTCACTGCTAGCCGTAACAAGTGGTATGACGCGCTTCTGGAGCCGTGATGCATGCATCCCGTGTCACCAGAACTAGTACTGTACATGAGCTACACTGTGCCACCACATACAGTACTCCAGGAGCACAGGATGTGGATGCATCCTGTGTTCCTCTCACTGACCACTAATGAAAGAGGTGACCCTTAAAAAAAAGAAAGAAAGAAAGAAAGAGGTGCGGTGGGGGCCAGATAAATGGCCTCAGGGGGCTGCATGCAGCCCATGGGGACCCCTGGGTTAGAGTTTTATCCCAAAGCGCAGAGGTTGCTGGTTTGTTTCCCAGTCAGGGCACCTGCGGAGCAGATTGATGTCTCTCATTCTCCTTTCCTCTCTCTAAAGTCAATAAATAAATATTAAAAATGAAAAAGTAACACAAGTCATCAGAAGAGAAGCTTCTGTGGGCCTATCTCAGGAGATACAAAAAAAGGAGAGAGCAGTTGAGAAAACACCACATATCTGTGCCAGACAGGTGTGGGGAGAAGCCGAACCCAACAGAGAAAGTCATGGAAGATTCTGAGGGAGAGGTCAGCAGGTTGTACTCACAGGGCCTGTAGACAAGAGGAAGGGCCTGCCCAGGAAGCCAGCCTAGGATAGGTCAACACTCACTAGCGGTTGATGCAAACAGCACAAGGGTGGGAGAATAGTAAGGTCCAGAAACCTGGCTTTCCTTCTCTTGACCAGGGGAGCCAGGCAGACCCTGCCCCTGCCCTCTCCCCCATGGAGAAGTGATGAGTAAAAGAGGGGACATGGGCCTTGGCACAGAGAACACAGGCCTTGTGTGGGTGAGAAGCACAGGGTCTAGTCAATGATCTTATTTGGTCTTCCTGCCAGTCTAACCCACTGCCTATCCGTCCTCTCCTCACCCCTCTCATATCTTGTCTGTCTATCCCCTCACTCTGACTCTGTAAAAAAAATAAAATTAAAATGTAATTCCGTGAGAGCCATACAATGACCTGTGTACGTTACGCATTATCCAATAAAAATTTGGTGTTGTCCTGGAGGACAGCTGTGATTGGCTCCAGCCACCCTCAGCCATGAACATGAGCGGTAGAAAATGAATGGATTGTAACCATTTAGTTAGTCCTCTGTGTCTTCCAATTCCTCCTTTAGCAAGGATCTCTTTTTTTTTTTTTTTTTTTTTTTTACAGAGGCAGAGATAGACAGGGACAGGATAGACAGGGGCAGACAGACAGGAACGGAGAGAGACGAGAAGCATCAATCATTAGTTTTTCGTTGCGCGTTGCGACACCTTAGTTGTTCATTGATTGCTTTCTCATATGTGCCTTGACCGAGAAACCCCTTGCTGGAGCCAGCGACCTTGGGTCCAAGCTGGTGAGCTTTTTTGCTCAAGCCAGATGAGCCCACACTCAAGCTGGCGACCTCGGGGTCTTGAACCTGGGTCCTTCCGCATCTCAGTCCGACGCTCTATCCACTGTGCCACCACCTGGTCAGGCTGGCAAGGATCTCTTTAAAGGTCTTCACCTTCTCATCATTCCTCTGCAGCAGGGGTCGGGAACCTTTTTGGCTGAGAGAGCCATGAACGCCACATATTTTAAAATATAATTCCGTGCCTGACCAGGTGGTGATGCAGTGGATAGAGCATCGGACTGGGATGCGGAAGACCCAGGTTCAAGACCCCAAGGTCGCCAGCTTGAACCTGGGCTCATCTGGTTTGAGCAAAAATTCACCAGCTTGGACCCAAGGTCGCTGGCTCAAGCAAGGGGTTACTTGGTCTGCTGAAAGCCCATGGTCAAGGCACATATGAGAAAGCAATCAATGAACAACTAAGGTGTCTCAACGAAAAACTAATGATTGATGCTTCTCATCTCTCCGTTCCTGTCTGTCTATCCCTCACTCTGACTCTGTAAAAAAATAAAATTAAAATGTAATTCCGTGAGAGCCATACAATGACCTGTGTACGTTACGCATTATCCAATAAAAATTTGGTGTTGTCCTGGAGGACAGCTGTGATTGCTCCAGCCACCCTCAACCATGAACATGAGTGGTAGAAAATGAATGGATTGTAATATATGAGAATGTTTTATATTTTTAACATTTTTTTTTATTAAAGATTTGTCTGCGAGCCAGATGCAGCCATCAAAAGAGCCACATCTGGCTCACGAGCCATAGGTTCCCGAACCCTGCTCTAGAGGGTTACATCCATCCCACGGGATCCCACCTCTCCACAGCCTCCTTGATGTTTAAGGTTAACAGTAGAGCCCTGGCCAAACAGTTCAGCTGGTTAGAGCATCATCCCAATACACCAAAGCTGCGAGTCCAATCCCTAGTCAGAGCACATACAAGAATCAACCAAAGAATGCATAAATAAGTGGAACGTAAATCGATGTTTCTCTCTCTCTCTCCCTTCCTCACTCTCCATAATCAATAATTTTTAAAAGATTTTAGAGGGTGGGAGAGAGAGAGAGAGAAAGAGAAAGGGGGGAGGGAGCCGGAATTATCAACTCATAGTAGTTGCCACTCGTATGTGTCGACCAGGCAAGCCCAGGGTTTCGAACCAGCAACCTCAGCATTCCAGGTCAACGCTTTATCCACTGCGCCACCACAGGTCAGATTGCTTTTTTATAATCAATAATTTTTTTTAAAAGATTAACAGTGGAGATATTGACCATGATCTGGAATGGGGAGGGACTGTTAGTGACAGCAAAATCCTCAGATCCCAAAGTTAACAGTCTGAAGTGGGAACTCAGGCACCCTGAAATGAATGCTTTTGCATAAGATACTATTCAAATCACACCCATGTGTGGCTTCCCACTTGAGAGGACCCACCTGAAGGCTAAAGGGGGTCAAGAAAAGGGAGGAGGGTGGAAAAAATTAAGAGAAAGGAAACTGAAAAGTGAGACAGAGAACAGATCTAACGAATAAGATCACAGAGGTGTGACATTTTATGAGCGCTATGGAAACAAATGCAAAGCCCATGCATAAAAAATGGCCTAGAGAAACAAGCCACCCCATACCTCAATCCTCAGGAAAAAAGGAGGGAGCAGTCGTCTAACCCATGTGTTCCCAGGACTCAAAGAGGGGAAAGCCCAGCTATTTCCAATATTCCCAAAACTATAGAAATAGGGAAGAGATGACCCACAGGCATTGACCTTTAATACCAGTGACCAAGGCTTATGGGGAGATGTCCTGGAGGCTCCCGGACAGTGACTGACACAGCCAGAGGTGGGAAAGGGAAGAAGATATGAGAGGGGTGAGGAGAGGACGGATAGGCAGTGGGTTAGACTGGCAGGAAGACCAAATAAGATCATATGTGATCTCCCAACACAGAGTGTGCCAGAGATTCGAGACCCATGTTAGCCATGCTAACACTTCCATAGCTAACATTTTTGGCCATAAAATCTGACCTCAGTTGATGCAAAGCTAGTTATGGTCATTGTCCCCACACCCCCACCCCACCTTACTTTAAAAATTCATCATTGCCTGACCAGGCGGTGGTGCAATGGATAGAGCATTGGACTGGGATGCAGAAGACCCAGGTTTGAGACCCCGAAGTCGCCAGCTTGAGCGCGGGCTCATCTGGTTTGAGCAAAAAGCTCACCAGCTTGAGCCCAAGGTCACTGGCTCGAGCAAGGGGTTTCTAGGTCTGCTGTAGCCCCACGGTCAAGGCACATATGAGAAAGCAATCAATAAACAACTAAGGTGTCGCAATGAAAAATTGATGATTGATACTTCTCATCTCTCTCCGTTCCTGTCTGTCTGTCCCTATCTATCCCTTTCTGTCTCTGGAAAAAAAATAAAAAATTCATCGTTTTGCTGCACAAATGTTGTGTTTGATCGTGAGTACTACCTCAGTCCTGTGAGGGTGTCTTGTGCTGCTAGTTTCTTCCCAAAATCTGAAAATTTCTGAATTCTAAAATTTATCCAACCCCATTTCAGATACCAGTTCTGATCCCCCTTCCTCCTCTAAACTGCTTATCTCTGTGAAAAAAGTTTATCCTCTGTGAGGACGGGAGAAGGAACATGTCTACTAGCTTGTACGCTGTGAACAGGGTGGTAATGTGGGCACCTTTGTGTACAAGTGTGTGAACAGGAGAGGTGGGTGACTGCCCATTCAACACTTTACAAGAGGCAGGCACAGAGGGGGTAAATTCTTCATGAGCACAAGAGACATGGAAATGGAGTAGCTGCGTGTTGGAGGGGACGACTTTAAAGAGCAGCAGGTCTTCTGACAGAGTTTGCCCTTTAACAACTCTCCCCAGCACCCGGCATCCAGCACCCAGCAGGCGGAAAGGGGGGAGGGGGAAGAGGTTGCTGCTGTGAAAAAAAAACAACAAAAACCCAGCCACAGTCGAGTTTCAACTGTCATCAAAGGTTAGCTTGCCACCTAAAGCAGGGCAACACAGAACCTTGCAGCTGCCAGCCAGCAGGTGCAGAGAGAAAACAGTGCCCAGCGCAGTTAGCGACCAGAACACAGAAAGAGGTCCCTGGGCAGGAGCCATGGCTTGGCTACCTTCCTGCTGGCTGTGGGTTCTGGGGACTCTGGCAGGGCTCTCAGTTACCCCGGCCTCCAAGAGCTGCCCAGAGAAGCACTATTTAGCTCAGGGAAAACTGTGCTGCCAGAAGTGTGAGCCAGGTAAAGGAAGAGGCCTTTCTAGGGGCCCAAGTGTGGGAGAAGACTGGGTTTGGGGGAAGGGAAGCAGGAAGCGGGTCTGAGCTCCAGCAAGGAGAGGAATCCTGCAGTGCCCACCCAAGGCACCACCTTGCAGAGGGTGGAGAAGCAGCTTCGTTTGAGCCTTAACCCTGGACCTCTGCTCGCAGGAACGTTCCTCAGGAAGCACTGTGATGAGCAGAGAAGGACTGCTCAGTGTGATCCATGTATACCAGGGATCTCCTTCTCACCAGACTACAACACCCGGCCCCACTGTGAGAACTGCCGGCACTGTAACTCAGGTAAGATGGGCAAGTATTTGGGGGAGCAAGGTGACAGAGCTGGGTGTGGAAGAGCAAAGCGTGGGGGGTGAAGGGAGTCGGAGTTTCAGTTGCTTCAAGCTATGGCAAGTGGAGCCAATGCGGGAAAACGGGGCACCCTGGGAACAAGTCTGTTGCTGTATTGGGGAGACTCTACTGTTTAGGGAAGGGGTAAGCAAAACTTGAGGGGCTGCTGAGAATGAGTCTATGACTGGCGCCAAGAAAATAAAAAGGGGGAAGTGGCTCTAGGACCCCAGATTTTGTCTGAGCAACCTTCCCAGTACACACTTTTTAACTGGCTGAGTTTAAAGTGGACATCTGTTTGGAACTTGGAATACATCTTTCTAAGGGCCAGCCAGTGGATAACCACCTTTCTCTGCATAAAAGCCAACGGAGGAAAATGAATGTGCCTTGCCTTTTTTCATTTTGTAATTTCATTTTTTTAAGTAAGAAGTATAATATCTGTGGCTGTATTATGAATTTTTATTATTTCTCCGTTTAGCTAGAATTTCAGAACTGATGTACCAGTATATATAGAGCAGCAGATTTTAAAGTAGAACTTTTGGACAAATGTCCTGCAACAGGACACTGGTGAGGCCTACTTAACCGAACTACTCCACTGCTTGCCTATAAATGTGTTTGCTCTCTTTAGGCTTTTAATACTGTATTCTTGCCTGACCTGTGGTGGCGCAGTGGATAAAGCATCGACCTGGAAATGCTAAGGTTGCCGGTTCGAAACCTTGGGCTTGCCTGGTCAAGGCACATATGGGAGTTGATGCTTCCAGCTCCTCCCCCCATCTCTCTCTCTCTCTCTGTCTCTCTCTCTCCCTCTCTAAAATGAATAAATAAAATAAAAAATTGTTTAAAAAAATACCGTATTCTTTAAAAACTAAATTTAAAAGGTTTTGCCATAGCAAATCAAATAGCAATATCCTAAATACACAAGAAGTATTTCTCAGTCCACTTAACTTAAAAATATGATTAACAGCCTGACCAGGCAGTGAAGTAGTGGACAGAGTGTCAGACTGGGACACAGAGGACCCAGGTTCAAAACCCCAAGGTTGCTGGCTTGAGCACAGGCTCACCAGCTTTAGTGTGGGTTCACCTGGCTTGAGTGCAAGGTAGCTGGCTTGAGCGTGGGATCATAGACATGACCCCATGGTCGCTGGCTTGAGCCCAAAGGTTGCTGACTTGAGTCCAAGGTCGCCGGCTTGAGCAAGGGGTCACTCGCTCTTCTATAGCCCCCCAGTCATAGCACATATGAGAAAGCAATCAATGAACAACTGAGGAGTCACAACAGAGTTGATGCTTCTTATCTCCCTTCCTGTCTGTCCCTCTCTCTGTCTCTGTCACACACACACACACACACACACACACACACACACACACACACACACACACACATGTAACATGATTTTCTCTTCTTGACAGCAATCCCAGCAGGGTTGGAATTTTTTTTTTAATGTAAGGACATGAACATTTACACGGGATTTGGCTATAAGCAGGAGTGTTACTGTTCTTTTTTTAAAATATTTTTTATTTATTTATTTTAGAGAGGAGAGAGAGGGAAAGAGAGAGAGAAGGTGGGAGGAGCAGGAACCATCAACTCCCATATGTGCCTTGACTAGGCAGGCAAGCCCAGGGTTTTGAACTGGCCACCTCAGCGTTTCCAGGTCTATGCTTTATCCACTGTGCCACCACAGGTCAGGCGGGTTGGAATTTTTTTATTCAAAACCAGCCCTACTCACTCTGCAAGGCATACCCAAAAGCCTTTTCCCAGTACTGAGCCAGTCTCTTACTTTCGCTATATTCCGGACCAGCCCAATTCATGATCCTTCTCTGTGTGTGACACAGGCCAACGGTTCCCCAAAGCACTCAGGCAGCACCTGGCCACAGGACTGAGGGGTGGGAGTAGTCTGAATGAGTCTGGTCCTCTTTGACCTCAGTATTTCCATCTGTAAGATGGAGAAGAACCAGATATCAGCTTCGAATTTTGTGCACAGCTTACACATGGTGAAAAGAATTCTTAGGTCTCTGGATACTCATCACTGAAAACAGTGGCATTTCATCCATTTTTACCCAATTCCAGCCCTTTCTTTAGCCCTTCCCTTTCCTTTGTCAGGCACCCTCATAATCACCCCTCCTCAGTCCTCTTCTCCTTTGCCTACCTCTTCCCCTCTCCACCATTCCCATCTCCTCCCCCATCCCTATTCTTCCGTTGCAGATCCTTGTCCAGGTGGGCTCACCATTCCTGGTAAGCCACAGGGAACCACATTCTAGGAGCAATGAGTCAGAATTCAGAAAGAAGAGGCCAGAGGGGCACAAGGATGAGAAGGAATCTGTGTCCTCCCTTTCCTGGAAAAAGCCAAATGCTAAGGCAAACCTTTAAGCAGTCTTTGGCATCCTGCGACCTCCCTCCCAGCTCCCCTCCTCTACCTGCCAGGGTTTCTCAGGAGTGTGCTGCTCTAAGGCCCCGCCAGGTGCCTGCTCGAGCCTGGCCCATGCCCAAGTTTGCTCTCTCCCCCAGAATCACCCCTTCTCTCTCTCTTTTATTTTTGTTTTGATTTTTAAAATTTATTCATTTTAGAAAAGAGAGAGAGAGAGAGAGAGAGAGAGAGAGAGAAGGGGGAGGAGCAAAAAGCATCAACTCCTGTATATTCCTTGACCAGGCAAACCCAGGGTTTTGAACTGGCAACCCCAGAGTTCCAGGTCGATGCTTTATCCACTGCGCCACCACAGGTCAGGCTCACCCTCCTCTTCTCAACCTCAGCCACGTATGAGCCCAACCCAGTCCAGCACCCCAGATACCTTCCACCTGCAGTATAACTGATTGGCAGCTACCCAGCACCTGACCTGTACACTTGACTAAAAATGTATATTTTAAAGGCAAAGGATGTCAGTAACCAAGTAACCCTCTAGTAAAGTTGAAAACCTATCAGGGACCATAGAAGTACTATTTCTAATTGCTAAAAATGGAATAAGGCAAATGCACATTAAACAGAACAGATGAATAAACATGGCATATTCACATAATGGGATGCTATACAGCAATAAGAATGAATGATCTGCAATTATAATTATACTCAACAGTATGGAATAGTCTCAAAAAGAGTCGAGTAAAAGCAGCCAGACGCAAAGGAGTACACATGCAGGATCCCATATATAAAGTACAAAAACAGCAAAACAAACTTGTGGTCCTAGGAATTCGGGCTAGTGGCTCGTATGGAAAGGGGTTTGTGACCTGGCCTGTGGTGGCGCAATGGATATAGTATCAACCTGGAACACTGAGGTTGCCAGTTCAAAACCCTGGGCTTGCCTGGTCAAGGCACATATGGGAGTTGATCCTTCCTTCCCCTTCCCCCTTCTCTCTCTCTCCTTTCTAAATAAATAAATACATAAAGTCTTTTTAAAAATTAAAGAGTTAGCCTGACCTGTGGTGGCGCAGTGGGATAAAACGTTGACCTGGGACACTGAGGTCGCCGGTTCGAAACCTTGGGCTTGCCTGGTCAAGGCACATATGGGAATCGAAGCTTCCTGCTCCTCCCCCTTCTCTCTCTCTCTGTCTCTCTCTCTCACTCCTCTCTCTAAAAAATCAATAAATAAAAAACATTAAAATAAAAAAATTAAAGAGTTAAAAAAAGGGGGGGGGGTTGTGAGTGACTGGAAGAAAATACTACTGGTTATCTTCTGTCTGATATGGTGCTGGTTATACCTGTGAGTCCAACTGGTACCAATTTTTCAAGCTTTATGCTTGTGATGCGTATACCTCTCTCTCTGTTATAATTCATCTGTAAAAGTCTCAGTGCAGTGAGTAAATCATGTGAGCTGTTTCTACTTAGGCTTGAGCGCCTTGTGTTTCTCTGGTCTCCTCTGTCCCCAGGTCATCTCATTCGCAACTGCACCCTGACCACCAACGCTGTGTGTGCCTGCCCCAAGGGCTGGGAGTGCAGGGACAAGGAGTGTACTGATTGTGATCCTGCTCAAAACCCCTCAAGGACACTTCATCTATCACAGGCCTTAGGCACACCCCCACAACCCACTCACTTACCTTACACCAAAAGTAAGTTCCAGAAAACTCTTTGTCCAGTCACTTGAGGTAAGGGTCACCCTCAAATAGAACCCCCCCTTCTGTACCCACCCCCACAAGTTGCCTGTTGGCCTGTCTCTACCTTTCCATCCCATCCAGTGCTTCTCCGGCCTCTTAGGCCCTCAGCCTCATCTTTCCCCGTAGGGCTCCCTGCTGCTGCTCACTCTGTCTGTTTTTCCAGGGATGCTAGAAGCCAGGACAGCCAGGCATGTGCAGACTCTGGCTGACTTCGGGCCGCCTGCCCCAGCTCTCTCAACTCATTGGCCATGTGAGTTTTCTCCACATTCCCCACCCAAGAGAGAATGCACAGAGTCCAAGAGAGAAGCCAGCCAGAAAGCTCCTAGGGGTGGGGATGAGAGGAAAAGCAGTTTAGGGATGAGGAAAGGACATGGTACAATTACAATGGTCGGGAAGAGGGGAGGTAGGGGGGGAGGAGAGAGGTAGGGATGGGGGGAGGGCTGGGCTGAGGGGAGTGAAGGGCTAGGCCCTCCTAAAACCCTTTGTGTGGCCCCTGCCTATCACAGCCCAGAGGTCTTTGTGCAGCTCAGACTGCATCCGTAGCTTTGTGATCCTGTCTGGAATGTTTACTGTTTTCACTATGGTCGGAGTTCTGTTCCTCCATCAGCAAAGAAAATATGGACAAAGTAAGAGACAAAATACAGGTCTCCAGTCCTGTCCCTGACCCCACCTACTCAGCCCTGCCACCCATGCTTGGGGCCTTATGGAAGCCTCCCTAACTCCATCTTTGCCAGCCCTAGCTCCTGCCTAGTCCCCCTCTTTTCTTAGCTGAGGCTCTCCTGACAGCCCTCCCCCAAGCGTACCTCCTTTGCTTATCTCTTCTTCCTTCACCCTCCCCCCTGACCACTAGTCAAGATTCATCTGCTTCTGCTTCTGCAGACAAAGGCGAAAGTCCAGTGGCACCTGCTGAGCCTTGTCCTTACAGCTGTCCCAGGGAGGAAGAAGGTGAAACCATCCCCATCCAGGAGGATTACCGAAAACCTGAGCCTGCTTCCTGCCTCTGAGCCAGCACTCCCCAGAGGGGGTCAGCACCGCAATAAAGGCCAAGCCTCCACCACACCCTTTGACCATCCAAAGGCAATGAGGCCTGGCACCCCCAATTTCGGTACCATGCTCTCATCAGGCCCCTTTCCTGTATGCAGACCTGAGAAAGTACCTTTTGAGACTGGCAGTAAAAGGGCACCTGGAAGGTGAAGGGTGGGAAGCAGAACGTGTCCTGGCCCAGCAGCTCCCCTCTGTGCTGCAGGAGGGCTGGGGTTCCAGAGGTAAAACACCTAAGCCTATGAAAGCCCTACCTAGAAACATCAAAATAAAGTGACAGAGTGCCACTCACTGTCTGAAATTCCTATCTCTAACACAGGCCACACCCAGCCGCATCTCCCATCGGGATCCGAGGGAGGAGCTTCCTCTCCCGCAGACTCGGGTTGGGGCCTGCCCAGCGGGGGAGGGAGCGGAGGTGTGGTAGCCACAGAAAATTATGAAAGGTCCCAGTCCATGGGGGTTCCTGCTTCCAGCTTTGGTCTCTCCCTTCCTCCCCCCACATCTCCACTTTCTTGGGACTGCTGGGGAGCAAAAGGGTGCATGCAGTGAACTCAGATGTTGACTTACCAGAGGATTACTGGGGAATAAGGGGGTTTGGAAAGGAGAACAGTGAACAGAACTCTGCCACCAGCAAGAAATGGCTTCACCCAGAGGCAAAGGCAGCCACAGCGAGGCTTCCTCAAAGTGAAAGTGAAAGTAGGGGACAGAAGAGAAACCCACTCGCTGTTGGCCACCACGGGGTGTTCGGAGAGACCCCTCTTCCCCAGCTGGGGCCTTGCAAGCAGGGAAGCCGTGGAGAAGGGCAGCGGAGGGCCTGACAGCGGCCCCCATGGGCACAGGGGGGTGGTGCCTGCTGCTGTGCTTGGCTCTGTCCGGAGAAGGAGCCACAGATACTGGTGAGTGCGGGGCAGGCTGGGGGGCAGAGTTGGGCCAGATAGCACCCCTTCCTGATTCTAGAAAGAGAAAGGAGCCAATGCCTTCTAAGCCCAACAGGAGAAAGGCTCCGCGGCTGACAAAGGAACTACTTGTGTTGGCCAGAGGCTGAGAACAGTGGGGGAAAGGCCAAATGAAGAAGGGCCTTCACAGTAAATATGGTGAGGTCGCTGTCCTACGGGAGAGGGGACTCCTTCAGAAGCAAAAGGGTTCCCCTGCCAGGAAACCACTAGGCAGGTAACCCTGGAGGCGGGAGAGGGGAAGGCCAGGTTACGGTACCAAGCAGAACAGACCTGTGAGCTGGCTTGGTAACTGAGAAGATGGCTGCCAACACCCCTGGGCAGCACAAAGGTCCTGTCTTCTCTCCCAATGGCAAGGTTGCTCATTTGTCTGCTTTTGCTGAGAATTCCTTTACTTTTAGGTAGTTTCTCATTCAATGGCTAGAAATAGGTAAAAACAAAAACCCATCTGAGCAAGGCAAATCTGACTAGAAGTAATTTATGCCAGGAAGTATGTAGCTGAAGTGGCAGGTGCTTCCCAGAAAGCTAGTTTGGGGGATGACAAGAGGGACACAGAGATAGCTAGGACTCCAAGAGACAACTTCTACCCTTGATGACTCCATAGTCGGGGACAGGGAGTGAGTGCAGAAATAACTTTCTGGGCAGAAGGGTGCAGCTTCAGCCGTCTTTTCCCTGCAGCAGAAAGGCAGTGGCGGGCAGTGGACGTGGTCTTGGACTGCTTCTTGGTGGAGGAAGGCAAGCACCATGGGGGTTTTGCCAGCAATAAGAACATGGTGAAGGCCTTGCTAGTGCTGAGGCAGGTGCCAGTGCTGGATGATGGCTCCTTGGAAGGCTTCACCGATTTCCAAGTGAGCACACTGGCTAAAGACAACCCACCTGTTACCTTTGAGGCCTCAGGTAAGAGCCTCCAGCATTCCCAGTCCTTCTGGGTTCCCCTCACTGGGAGAACCCAGTTCCCAGCACACCACCCACATCTGTTTTCCATGTTCTCAACCCAATCCAACCTCTGTGCACTTCTCCCCAGTGAATCTGGTACAGATTCCCCACGCAGAGGCCTTGCTCCACGCTGACTGCAGCGAGAAGGAGGTGACCTGTGAGATCTCCCGCTATTTTCTCCAGGCCAGACAGGCCCATGTTGCGACAGCAGCTTGGTTCATCACCAACATGCAGGTGTCTGGAGGGGGACCCAGTGTCTCCATAGTGATAAAGACTCTCGGGGACGCTGAGAATGGAGCTGTCCTGCACCCCATGCTGAACCTACCCATGAGCCCCCAGGGGACTGTGCTGACAGCAGGTAAGAAACTGAAGAATGGCAGAAAGTTGTGTTTTTTTTTAAGTGGTCAGAGATGGAAGGATAAAAGCAACAAGTCCACCTCCATCCACATTGGTCACCTGAGGGTGTCCCCTCAACCTTAGTCCTTCCTTCTGAAAGACCCAAAGTGGGGATAATTTTCTCCTGTGTTTCCTGAGGAAATAAGACATGTGATGCTCTACCCACATATGCTGTTCATAGTAGCTATACTGGGCCGAGCAGCAGTGTTCTCCCCGTGAAAAGCCAGCCTAGTCTGGGGTTTGACTAGAGTAAAGAACAGGGATACAGAATTATTTCATTATTCCTTATTGAAACCCAGTTCTTGCCCTTTGCAACGCTGCACACTCCAGAGGGCACAGGAAATTGAGAACACGATGATAGGTTTCTTGAGAGGTCTTCAACTCCAGTATTTTACCTCCGAAAAGAGACAACCAAGTCCAAAGATTAGGGAGCTACCCACCATCCTCAGAAAGCCCCAGAACACTTGACCCTTCTGTGGTCCAACCTACATGTATCCTGCTACCTCAGAAAAGAGGGGTCTTCATGTCTGTCCAGTGTAAACCACAGTCCTGGTATAGTTAGATATTCCCTTTTTATTTGGGGATATTTTAAACCTACAAAAGGTAAAGAATAATATAATGAACACCTGTGTATCATTCACCTAGATCCACCAATTAACGTTTGCCACATTCTCTCTATAGATAAATATACCCTGAACTAAATGAAAGTTGCAGAAATCTCAACACTTCACCCCACATACTGTCATGTAGAGCATGTGGTTTATAGCATTCGGTTTATAACCAAAGACAAGGATATTCTCCTTTATAATCACAGAACTATCACCTCAGCAAACCAAGGTGGGGACAGACAATCATGGCACAGACAATAGGGGGTGCAGCATGTAGAGAACTTAAGAGTGTATCTGCCAAAGCAGTCTGTTCCCATCCTCCTCTACCAACTGCTTGCTACCCCACTAAGCCTCATACTTAAGAATCAATATTTTAAAACTGAAACAATGATATTGTCAAGTATAAAGTCCAAAATTCAAACTTCTCCAATTGCCCCAATAATGTTCTTAATAGCTTTGTGTTTTGTTTTTGTCTTTTTTTTTTTAAGTCTAGGATTCAAACAAGGATCATGCATTGCATTTAGTAGTCAAGTGCCTTTGGCCTCCTTTACTCCACAACGGTCTTTCATAGCCCTGACGTTTTTCAAGAGCCCAGGGCATTCTCTTGCAGCATATCCCACCATTTGGATTCATCTGATTGTTCTCATTAGATTTAGATTCAGCATGTCTGACACAAATACTACTGTGTGCTTTTTAAACACATTCCTACTTAGTCTTCACAGCAGCCTTGCTTTTGTTTTTTTTTTGTTGTTTTTTTTTGTTTGTTTGTTTTTTGTATTTTTCTGAAGCTGGAAACGGGGAGAGACAGACTCCCGCATGCGCCCAACCGGGATCCACCCGGCACGCCCACCAGGGGCGATGCTCTGCCCACTAGGGGGTGATGCTCTGCCCCTCTGGGGTGTCGCTCTGCCGCGACCAGAGCCACTCTAGCGCCTGGGGCAGAGGCCAAGGAGCCATCCCCAGCGCCCGGGCCATCCCTGCTCCAATGGAGCCTTGGCTGCGGGAGGGGAAGAGAGAGACAGAGAGGAAGGAGGGGGGGGGGGTGGAGAAGCAAATGGGCGCTTCCCCTATGTGCCCTGGCCGGGAATCGAACCCGGGTCCCCCGCACGCCAGGCCGACGCTCTACCGCTGAGCAAACCGGCCAGGGCCAGCAACCTTGCCTTTGGAAGGTGAGTTTGGCAACACTAAATGACCTGTCCAAGATCTCAGAACTATTACATGGAAGAGTCAGGGTTCCAAAATTTTTCTGCTGCTCCAGTGGTTCTTACCCAAGAGTCAACAGTAACCCATAATTTTGCATGTGTAGTTTCCTGGTGAGAGGTCCATAGCTTTCATCAGATTATCTGGGGTGACTCCAGAATAGGGAAGATTACCACATGCGCCATGCTGCCTTTCCAGAGCCCCATGTCTTTGTGGTTCCATCTGATGGGAAATGAGCTCAACTGGCTTCACAGTCCAGGAAAGGAGGCAGAGCAGACATACGCCCACAGCTCAGAGGTCAGGTGGTCTCAAGAGGAAGCTGTCCACCATCCTCCTTCTTTCTCTCACCACAGTGGAGTTCCAGGTGACAACACATACCCCATCCCTGAATTTCCCGCTGGGGTCCTCAGCCTCCCTGTACTGCAGCTTCTCCATGGCGCCAGGCTTGGACCTCACCAGAGTGGAGTGGCGGCTGCAGCACAAGGGCAGCGGCCAGCTGGTATACAGCTGGGACATGGGGCAGGGGCAAGCCATGCGAGAGGGTGCTACCCTGGAGCCTGAGCAGCTCCTCATGGCCGGGGACGCCTCCCTCAACCTACCCAACGTCACAGTGAAGGACGAGGGGGCCTACATTTGCCAGATCACCACCCCCCTGTACCAAGCTCAACAAATCATCCAGGTCCACATCCAAGGTAAGGCCAGAACTCATTTGTCCGGGGGAGAGGGAAAGGGATAGGCTTATTGGGAGTGTTATCCAGAGTGGAATCCAAATCCAAGGGCACTTTCTGAGAGGAAGACTGCATCCCCACAGCCTAACTGCTATCTCCTTCCTAGAAGCACAGATTGTCTCCTGTCACACTCCGAGACAACTTCCCAGCTCAGGATCCAGCTGCCCTGCCCTGGCTGGCTGCCTCCAATCCCACATCCTAAAGGAGCAGCAGCAAACCATGAAGGGCAGTGGGAGTGGTCCTGAGCGAGAAGGATTTCATCACTGATACCCTTTATTTTTATTTATTTACTTATTTACTTATTTTTTAGAGACAGAGGGAGAGTCAGAGAGAGGGACAGGGACAGACAGACAGACAGGAATGGAGAGATGAGAAGCATCAATCATCAGTTTTTCGTTGCACATTGCAACACCTTAGTTGTTCATTGACTGCTTTCTCATGTGTGCCTTGACTGCGGGCCTTCAGTAGACCGAGTAACCCCTTGCTCGAGCCAGCGACCTTTTGGGTCCAAGCTGGTGAGCTTTTTTTGCTCAAACCAGATGAGCCTGCGCTCAAGCTGGTGACCTCGGGGTCTCAAACCTGGGTCCTCGGCATCCCAGTCTGACGCTCTATCCATTGCGCCACCGCCTGGTCGGGCACTGATACACCCTTTAAAATCACTGGCTTATTGTGATAAGAAGCAAGCCAACCGTTAGTTGGTTTTACTGTTGTTTTTCAGTTACCTGCATCCAGGATGGACTCCTCATCTACCCCTTGGCACTCCACTGACAATGAAACTTCAGCCTCCACAACCTAGCTCCCTCTTAGTAGGAAGAAGCTTTAGGCTTCCATTGATCCCTCTGGAATCTTACTCATTATTTCTTCCAGCTGCTCCGAAAGTACGACTGAGCTTGGCAAATAAAGCTCTGCCACCCACCCTCATCTGCAACATTGTTGGCTATTATCCTCTGGACGTGACTGTGACATGGACCCGAGAGGAGCTGGGTGGAGCCCCAGTCCCAGTCTCTGATGCCTCCTACTCCAGCCTCCGGCAAGGCCCAGAGGGCACCTACAGCATCTCCTCCTCCCTGACAGCAGAACCTGGCTCTGCAGGTGCCACTTACACCTGTCAGGTCACCCACGTCTCTTTGGATGAGCCCATTGAGGCCAGTGCCTGGGCTGCCCCACCAGGTACTCCAGTGCCCTCCTCTCCCAACCTCTATCCTGGGCTCATCTTTGGTCTTGTGCTGCTTCCACCACACTTTGTTCATAGCCCCAGCTTTTTCTTTCCCACGGTAGCAGCCTCTCTAGCTGCCACCACACATCCTGAGACTTTGGGACACCCCACGTGCAGGGGACCAGGAAATGTGCTGGAGCTCAAGGTTGAATAATTCCTGATCCTGCCTTTGAGGAGCTTAGTCCAGTGGGAGGGACCGACCAGGCAGGCAGGGAAGATGACCTGGGAAGGGGGAGGACAGTGCATACAAACCAAGTTAGCTAGCTCAAAGGGGAAGGAAACACCGGGACAAAAAGAACAGCACGTGTGAAGGCCAAATATAAAGCAGCCTAGAGAGGATTTGGGGAAGTGCACAGCTAGAGCCAAGGGTGTGTGGGGAAAAGGGAAAAGTGGCCTAAAGCTTGAGAGGTAATTATACTCATTGAGCATTTCGAGCATTTACATGAATCAAGCACTATACTAAACACCTAGATGTAAGATCACGTATATTGCCATGACTCTCAATGTACAAATGAGTGAACTGGCACTTACAGGTGTTAAGTACTTTGCCCAAGGTCACCTACCTAGTAAATGGTAAAAGACAAAACATGAGACACAGGCAGCCTGATCACCCTAGAGCCTCAAACCCGCCACCACTACCAATGGGCTGACTCCCGTGGGCCTTCCAGCTGGAATTCCACCCTGAAGCCACTGAATGGTATTGAAAGGTTTTAAACAGGAAAGAATCAGTACCTAGAATGCAAACATCCAGGAGCACAGGGCATTAGTATTTGGTGCCTCATTAGGCAGCAAGCTTCCTCAAAACTGGGGTTTTGTCTCAGCTCACATCATCTCTCAGCTATTTATAAAATTCTAGTTTAACTGTCAACAACTATCTAACCTAAATTTCTCTTGCAAAGCGATAAAAAAATGGTGTCCTGAGGTGGAAACAGTAGAGAATTCTGTGTGAAGTAACACACAAGCATCCAACAACCCTGAGCAAACACAAATGCTACTGTTACCCAGGTTCCTGGGTGAGAGCAGAACACTTGACATGAGCTCCTCAGCCAGGGACTCACACACACACTCACACACACACCTTGCCCTGCTGCTGGCACGGCTCAGAGCTGATTCCAGCCCATTGATTCTGGCCCACACTCTTCTCACCTACAGGGCAGAGAACTACAGCCTTGGGAGTCCTTTTTGCCAGCAGCCTCTTCCTTCTTGCACTGCTGTACCTGGGGTTTCAGAGATGGCAAGGTAAGAGCCCTGCTGCCCTCAGCTCGGTCCCTGGCCCACCCCTCTCAGAGACCAGCCTCTGCTCCCCACCTCCCCACCCAGACTAGGGAGGAAGCCCAATCACCGCTAATTCCAGCTAGCCCCAACTCCAGCCCCTCAGCTTTTGGTGTTACCCCAGCTGAAACCAACCTCATCCCTCTTGTTCTCTCCCAGCTACCTCACACAAGGTCTGCCAAGACTCCAGGACCCTCTGGGTAGCCACTCTCCTGCCTCAGAGTAAAAAGAAAGAGTAGTTCCGTTCTCCCAGGAGGACTCTGAGCCAAGGCCCAGAGCTCAAAAAGATCCCAAGAAAAGCATGAAGAAAGCACCAATTACGGAGGCTCTGGCTCTGGTTCTGAATATGTGCAGGACTCTGCCTTCTGTCATTGTGCCACAGAGAAAACATGGAGGCGAGAGGGCAGCAAGAAAACAGTGTCTGGATAGAGGTTAACACAAGAGCCACATCTGAGGTGCGGTGGTAGGAAAAGAAAATGGGAAGAAATTAAGAAAGGGGAAAGGCCCAGTGGAACAAAGGGATGAGGGTGTGGCCACCACACACAACTACTGAACTCTGTCCAAATAAAAGCCTCTTGTGTCCTTGGAGGCCACGCTTTTCTACTTTCCTGTCTTTCCTTATGCTGGGCCCAACTGAGCTGTGTCCCCAAGCCTAGCTGCAAAGTGTTCAAGGTGTGAAACAAAGGCCGCCCTAGGGTTCCATCTTAGTTGCTCTGTGTAACCTGGAGCTGTAATTAAGGGTCTGCTCCTTTGGACAGCTGCTGGGTATTTCAGGGTACCTACAAACTCCTCACTCCCTCAGCTGCAAGGGAGACATTTCTCTTTTTTGTCATTTCTAACATCTGCCTGTTCAGTACAGTGGAACTCAGCACAAGGGAAGGAGATAGAGAGGAAAACTGAGACGGCCTGCAGTTTTTGCTATGTGAAGATTGTCACTCAACTTCCTGCTGTCACTTCCTCTCACTAGCACCTGGAAGAGCCGGGCTGCTTGACAGAAAAGCTGAGAGCCGAGACCACTTCCTTCGCCGACACACAGATTTTTAATCTCAAGAAGACCAATACATATAAGCCAGCCCTTCCGGCCTAAAGCAACATCAGACTACTAGAAAGAAACAACACTCCCCCCCCTCCCCACTCCTTAGTTACTCCAACCCAAACAACAACCAAGTCAGTCTAGTGGTAGGAACTTGTATATTTTTTGCCCTTGTTCAGAGTACATGAAATTGTTAAATATGCCACATGCCTTTAAAGTACAATTGTTATTCTATACAAGTGTGAGACAGGCTAGGAAAAACAGATGAAGAGGTGATGACACACGCAGTGGAAACCCCACATCGTCTCAAGGCAAACTGAAGGGGATGTGGGAAGCTCGGCTTCATTTGACTGCAAAGTCCCAGGGTTTAGTTGCATACTTGCTCATGCACATGGGTGGTAAGAGGGAAGGCGGACAGCAAAGACACTAAAGAGGGCACGAGGCAGGATGAGAAAGAAAGCAGAAGGGCTAACATCTCCAAAAGAACAAAGCCAACTATATCTGGTGAGCCTCAAAGGAACAGAACCCAGGAAAGAATTCCTGTGACAGGGATGAGTGGACTAAGAGGGTGAATTTGCTCCAGGCTTGGGACACATCGAGGACAGTGGTGGTTCTTCTCCGGCGGTGAACCTCTGCATTAGGCAAAGAGGAGCCCAGAGGAGTGGAGACCTCCGAGGGGAATCGTTGGGATGGTACACTGACTGCTTTCCTCCAGCTCTTCAGTCCCACCCTGGGGCAGGATGAAGGGGACATGGGACATGAGGGTGAAGGGACAGGAAAGATGGTTTTGAGCAATGAAATGCTGCTGCATGGAAAGTGAGCATCTAGACCCAGCCCAGCCTGGCCTCAGCCTCTCCTCCTTGTGGACCAGAGGACAGAAGGAATACAGGACCATGGTGTTTCCCCTTCTGTTCCCAGACTGCGTGCCTCTCCTCACACCTGGGTCTATCCCACTCAGTACCCCACCCTGAGGCCCAGGATAGGCTGAGGAGCTCCCATTGCCTGTACCCACAAACCATGCGAAGAAAAGGAAAGGAAGCAAAATTCAGATGTGTACATGTGGTTTAGAAGGGGAGTATACTGCAAGAACAGGAAGGTGGCTCTAGAGAGGGCCCCATGATAGCACAGACTGTCTATAGACTGTCCCACCTCCCACCCCAAGACTGAGTTGGTAGGTACACTGGACTTCCCAAATACTCAGAATCAGCCGGGCCTCAGAAAGGACATCATGCCTCATCTGTCTTTGGCAAGTATGTGGGGGTGGTGGAGGAAGGAAGCCCCTGAAAGTCCAAGGACCCTCACACTCCTTGATCAACAGGAAGGGAGGAGCAGGACCCTCCTTAACAAGAGAACAATAAGTGGGTTCCTCTGAGCTTGTTATCTTCAAATTAGGCCCTTTACTCACTGCTTCTAACTAATAAGCATTCTCTTTTTATCTATGCCAACAATTAAAACTAACCGAGAGTCCCAAACTATGACTATATGAAAATATTTGATGCTCTCACGAACAGTACAGAACGGTGCAGAAAATGTGGACAAGACACAGCCCTTTCCAGTTATGAGCTATGGGACTGCTCCTAGGATGGCAATGAAAGTTCTGGTATTTTCACAATTAATATGTGTTCTCCAGGTCTCTAGAGAACAAAGTAAAAGGCCTTAAGATCCCTGAAGACGTAGAAAATCTTGGACTAATGGATTAGAAATAACTGCAAAAAACCCAGGTTTTACTATCTAAGAGGGTATTGCACCAGGACCAAGTGGGACTTTGGACCCACCCAGGATCCTCTTCAGGCCTGGAATAGGAGAAGAGCTCCAAGTGACCACAGCTGCCCTGAGTGAGCCACCATTTTTGCAGGTATTCATGGCTTCATCCTGCCAGGGTACTGACTTTTCCTGGAGACACCATGAGCACTGATACCCTTCTCCCCCAATCTTGGCCCTTTCTTGGGCATGTCACTTCAGCTGTGCCCCGTCCCCTTCCCTTGGCCTCCAACCCTCTTTGGCTTTGAAGGAATTTGCGAGTATATAAGAAGCAGCTGGGGAGGAGGTGCCAGCTGTTGCTCTTCAGGTAGACTGCGTCACAAGCAGCATTCCTAATGTGGAGGGACTTGGTGCAAATGAAAGCAATGGAAAAGGGGGAATGGGCAATAGAGAAGCCTGGGCTGGGAGTGAGGAAGGGAGATGGGGAAGTTTGTTGAGAGAGCAAACAAGGAAGAAACATGAGTTTGGATGGCAATGGAGAAGAGGGAAGGGGTGGCACATTCTCAAGTGAAAAAGTAGACTGGACACAGGAATCAGGAAGACCAAGATGGAAAAAAAAGAGAGACAGGAGAAAATAAGAGGACAGATTACATCAAGTTTCCAGACAGTCAGGTCTTTCAGTTGTAGGTGTCCCATCCCCACGTCTCCCTCTGACCCAAGATAGAACAGCACAGCCCCACTTCCTCAGAACAGGAGGGACATCTTCCCTCAATATCGTGCAGAGGGAAGCCTTGTCCATCAAGGAAGTCCTCTGTCTTTGCCCCTCCTCCCTCCCGAACCAGGTGATGATCCCACAACAGTGATCTCCATACCTCAGGCAGAGCAGCCCCACTCCCCTGGCCGGCAGGCAGGCAGGCAGCGCTGGGAGAAGATTCCAGGACCTTCCCACCTCTTCACCCCACCAGTCCTCTGAGCGATACTTACTTACAATAATTACCACGACGATGGCACAGATAACTCCCAGCATGATCATCATCTGAGGAAACATTGACAAAAAAATGGGTGCATGGACTTGGGAAAGGAAGAAAGGAGCCAGGCCTAGAGATATGAGAACTTCCTCTGGCATTGGGACAGTGCAAGAAACCACGCATCACCTAGGAGGTCAGCAGGCCTCTTAGGAAGAGCCCAGCCTCATGCTCCTCCTCAAACAATTACTCCTGCACCACCACAGCTGAAGCTCCTCAGAGACATCAGAGCTTTTGCAGCTTGCCGTTTTTTCCTTAGTTCCTGTTGCTTTGAAAGAAACTGTAATGGAGGTGCAGACTTTGGATCTCTAGTCAATTGGTTCATTGGTCATTGTAAAGTGTTCAGCTCACTCCTAAAAGCTACAGGTATTTAAATATACTGCTCACAAAAATTAGGGGATATTTTATCGCTTCATATTCATTTTGAAGTATCGCTTAATGTGAGCAGTATATATATCTAGTTCAGTCAGTGTGTTGATGTTGGGTCTGAGCAAAGGCCAGGTGAGAGTATTTCTAGGGGTCCTTTTGTGAGGGGAAAGCAGCTTGACTAACCATTTCCAAACACCTCAGGGTATCAGTGGCTCCCAGTTAGTGGGTCTGAATACTCTAGCCTACCCTGGTGGCCAATTCTGGGTAATGCAGCTCAAGGAGGCTTCCAAGACTTCTCCCATGAAGAGTCATGCAGGGCTAAGTTACTGCACCACTAAAGGGAAGGAATGTAGAACCTGAGGGTTTTCTTGCCTTCTGTGAGTTGTGGCCCAGGAGAAAGAAGGGGGAAAGGACAAGAAAATTCACCTTGCAGTTTTTCCACCAATACTTATTCTTTAGCTTAGCAGCACTGCTCTCAAACCGTGAGGCTCCCAACTGCAAGGCGTCGGCTCGGTCATCCAGCTCTGACAGTATCTCGTCCCTCTTTAGGACCTTATCCACATTCACCCGCATGATGTCAACCACCTGTCGGGGGACACAGAAACAAAGCTACTAAGTTCCCCGCTAGAGACAGGGGAAAGAACAACAACGATGGGATAATGGGTTTGTCCTGTGTAACAAACGAAAGCCTTGCCTCCCAAAGCCTTTAGCTATCCCTTTATAAAAAAGAAAAGTTTCTATAATTTAGAAACTCTCAGAGAAGAACTCTCCACTCACCTCATCTACTTGTGCCTGGGTTTGCTGTAGTCGTCTGTTACTGCTTGTATTAGGAGAAGAGGCAGGGGGACCCCCACCTGGGGCAGTCCCTTCTGCCCCTTCAGTGGGTGACTGAGCTGGAGCAGACCTGAGGAGAGAAGCGGACAGAGTACACAAAGTACCCAACAAGAAAGGAATCACGTACATCCTCACCCACACCACCAAAGTCATGGCACTTAGGTGACTATATGCAATTAGAAGGGGTTCTAGTTCCTTGGCAAATACCAAGTACGGAGATGCAGCACAGTGACAAGAAGCAAAAGATGAAAGATCCTGTAACAACATTTAGATGGGGTTCATGGACATCTAGGGTGGCATAATCTTATTTGGGCTACCCTCGGACCCAAACTCAAACACATCCTCTGACACAATGGTTATAATGACCAATGTGCCAGCTTTGACCTACATGGCATTTTCCTGACTGTCAGAAACCTTTCATATGAAGTCAAACTGGAAACTTCCAATCCAAGTTAGAAGAAATTTGTACAAAAGACTAAACCCTCAGGACAAGCCTATAGACCAAATGGCTCTTTTTTTGCAAGGCCTAAATCTAAACAGAAAGAGCAAGCTGAAAGACTCTGCTTAAGGGGATCCACTTCCTGCTTACATTTCATACAATAATCAGTAAATTGGGGCTGCTGTAAGGACAACTTGGAGAATCACCAAAGGCATGGTGTCTGTAGGTGGGGTGAGTTAGGACAGTCTGTTCCCTTTGTTTTTTGGCAGAGAATATGGAGGTTTCACTTAGATAGAACTGGGGCCTAAATCAATTATGTTAATTATGAAACTGTGCCAAGACCATGGACAGGAGCCAAAAATAAGGGTAACAAGCCTCAGTGTACATACATCATGGACATTCTGTCCCTTCCTTTTCTAGATTTGGCAACAATCTCAAGAGACTACCCTAGTTCTTCATGTCTCAAGAGAAATCTTGGTTTGCACTACTACACAGTGACTGTTCTCTTTCCTTTAGCCTTAGAAGGGACCTAGAATGAGGAATTCAAGATAAATTCCTTTTTATGTCCCAACATATGGAAGCCAAAATCACTTCCTAAAGTATTTCCAGAATTCTAACCTAAAGCATGAGATTTTATCTCCCAAGGAAGAATTGCCCCCAGGCCCCAGAAGGAGGGAGATCTCTCAAATTTGATGGAGAATAGAAACTACAATAAGAACTCCTCAAACAGAAGCCAAATCTCACATAACATACCTCATAGGAACAGTCTAAGAATAAATGATCTGGGGATTAAACCATCACAAAGACACCACAAAGGAAATGCCTTGAGTACCCAATAGAACTAATACTCAGAAGTTCCTCCTCCCTACATGAATTTCCTCCAGTCTAAAAAGATAGAAAGTATTAAAAAGATAGAGAATAACGCTTCAGAGAGTCTATACTAGCAGATTACACCTGACTTATCCCCATTTAAGGAATCACTTTCTCATTTCTAAGGCACAAAGACGGCAAAGAAAAGATACAAAGCCATGGAAGCCCCAAGATTCTGGTACTACTACTGAACTAAGCAATCTAGCTCTCTGACTGAAGATGGAAAATTCAATGAGTAGGTAGAAGTCACTGTTCGGTCTTGGAAGCAGTCCAGAATGGTGGTACCAATGACAAGATTAAGGTCAGAGACTTCGTGATGCCCTTTTAGTCGTCACACTTTTCTCCATCTCCTTCTGTTCATCCCACATGGGTGCTGCTACTGGGAACCAGTCAGCTGAGAAGGATCCTCCTTTCCAAAATGAAAACAAATGAATTCCTAGGACTTGGCCAAAATGCATAGAATGTAGAATGTCACATAGTTAAAACTGCAGAAATCAAACAGAGAAAAAGTGAAATGGTTATAAAGCATCTGAAGGGATCATTCCACTTACTATTTGTCGGGCATTGGAAACATTCAGCAGTAAAATAGCCAGAGCAGTTATAACCCTTATGTATTATAATTAAATCGTTTCCCTTTTTTTGTCTCTAGGAGAAGCAACAGAAATCTATGTAGGACCAGGCCAGGCCTCCAGCCAATAATAAGAAAAAAAATTCTCGGCCCTGGCCGGTTGGTTCAGCGGTAGAGCGTCGGCCTGGCGTGCGGGGGACCCGGGTTCGATTCCCGGCCAGGGCACATAGGAGAAGCGCCCATTTGCTTCTCCACCACCCCTCTCCTTCCTCTCTGTCTCTCTCTTCCCCTCCCGCAGCCGAGGCTCCATTGGAGCAAAGATGGCCCGGGCGCTGGGGATGGCTCCTTGGCCTCTGCCCCAGGCGCTAGAGTGGCTCTGGTTGCGGCAGAGCTATGCCCCGGAGGGGCAGAGCATCGCCCCCTGGTGGGCAGAGCTTCGCCCCTGGTGGGCGTGCCAGGTGGATCCCGGTCGGGCGCATGCTGGAGTCTGTCTGACTGTCTCTCCCGGTTTCCAGCTTCAGAAAAATACAAAAAAAAAAAGAAAATTCTCTTAAAAATATTGTGGCACTGTGGATAGAGCATTGGACTGGGATGTGGAGGACCCAGGTTCAAGACCCCGAAGTCACCAGTTTGAGTGCGAGCTCATCTGGTTTGAGCAAGGCTCACCAGCTTGAGCCCAAGGTCGCTGGCTTGAGCAACAAGTCACTCGGTCTACTGTAGCCCCCCGAGTCAAGACACATATGAGAAAGCAATCAATGAACAACTAAGGAACTGCAACGAATAATTGATGTTTCTCATCTCTCTCCCTTCCTGTCTGTCTATCCCTATCTGTCCCTCTGTCTGACTCTCTCTGTCTCTCCCACAAGAAAAAAAAAATATTGTGGTCTTGACAGAAAAGTACTTCATTTGTCTAGCCATGGTTTTCCCTCAGAATCTTAGGTTAGGGACAGTGTTAAAGATGGTCAGAAACTAAATTTAACGAGAAAAATAGATTCCCAGCTCTATATTTCTTTAAAATATTTGGCTCAGACTTAATGACAGGAAAACACCTTAGGGTGGCCTTGGGATGAATGGCTGCTTGGAATCACATGGCACTGTCCCCTGAGTTTTTCGGAGCTGCTTGCTCACTTGGCCCCAGAGAACTGGCAGGTAAGTTTCTGGAGCTTTGTTCACCGCCAACGTGGGAAGGAGGTAACGTCACCATTGCGGTGAAGGGTACATACAAATCTAAAGATTGCAGGGCAACCCGAGTTACTAACTGGCAGGTACACCCATGACTGTACTTCCAGAGGACCTAAGTACAGATTCAGACGACAGTGAAGAGCCTCGAGCCCCCTACCCGGTGACTGCATGCCCCACCTTCGCCCTCTCTCGGAATCCACTAAACCGAGGCCTGAATGAGGCGCCCCTCAGGCCAGAAGAGAGGGTGGGACCCCCGAGCCACTGCCCCGCCCGCGGCGTGCTGGCTCTGGCTGCAGCAGGAGTGGAGTACTGCCCCCCTCCCTGGGGGTGGTCAGCTCCGGGGGCGGCGCGCGGAGGTGGTTCCCGGCGTCGCTGCAGAGGCTGCAATGCGCCATTTCCCGTCCAGCAGAGTAGTCTGGCACTGGGGGTGAGAGTTGGCGAGGAATGTCGAGACCCCCTCACTAGAGTCAACTCACATTTCTCTGACAAAGGGAGGGTCGGTCTCCTCTCTGGAGACTGCGGCGTCGAAACACTTGGCAAGTGGAACGTTGCGGCTGAAGTCTACGAACTCCCAAGCTCCTCGCCTAGTTGACTAGCTGGAGCTCCAGCTGCGGTGGAACTTACTGCAGTTACTGTGCGGGTCTCAGTCTTTATTAGTGCTGGCCACGCCTCTCCGATAAGGTTGACAATCCCACGGCCCAATCCACGCCCTGGACAGCGACAGTCCGGACGCGAAGCCTGAACAAGTTGGCCAATCAAAGTTCTTCATTCATCCGGACTCCGGAAGGGAGGGGTTGTGAGACTCGTTCACTGACCATTACAACCATAGTTGGCTTATCTAAATAAGCTACGGGTCATTGCGGGAGTACGCTCCAGCCCTCTGGAGGGGGACTCCAAAGGTTTGAGTTAGGCCAATCGATAAACAGTTTCTGAAGTCCGGGCCCGTCCAAGACCCCAGCGCCGGCGGCTCCAGCCAATCGTTCCGCTTCCGCCGACAGCCGCCCGCCGGTCGGGGTTCGCAGCGGCAAGGACTCTGCAGTCCTAGAGAAGGCGGTTTTTGGTCTGACTACGCACAGGCTGACACCCAGATCTGTCTGGGGTTCCATCCCACCTGCCCGCCTCTGACAACTGTGAGGAGGCAAAATCCATCAAGGCTGAACGGCAGGTTTTCCGGCTCTAGCACCGGGCGCAGGGTTCCGTCTCACCAAAGCAGATACCGAGGCTTCGTCCATTCGTTTCCTTCAAAATTGCCAACGAGCTTCTCACGCGATATCCAAAATTGAACCTCCCGCCAAAGGTCTTCCTATCCTTCCCGGGGAGGTTACCACATCCACTTGGTTGCCCAAACCGGAAACCATCCTAGAATTCCTCCCTGTTCATCTTTACCCCTCTAATAATTCCCCAGGGTGAGTCTATTTTTCCTTCTTAATATTTCAAGAATTCTCTCCACTTGTCTCACTGTCCTACTTTATACTATTATCCGTTGTAAAACTCGCCATTATTTTAGTTCCCGCTAGGAAATAAGGGTAGCAAGTAAATTGACACAATGCTTTCTTACCACTTAGAAAATGTATATTTATTGAAAATGTAGATTTATGTATAGATTTTTATATTTCACTTTCGTACATGTGAAAAGGAAAATAGAAAAGAATAACATGGCAACAGTATGACTAAAACTTCACATTCAGAGGCTGACTCTTATGGTTCATTTTTTTGGACTTTTTTTTAAAGATTTTACTTATTCATGTTAGAGATAAGGGTGAAAGAGATGACTCATTTTTTTATTTGATTCAGTCTTAAATGTTCATGATTTTCCACACAATATACTCCTCTGTGCATGCCATCAAGGGCTTTGGTGAGACTTTTTTTTTTTTTTTTTTTCTTTTTTACAGAGGCAGAGATAGACAGGGACAGAGAGAAATGAGAAGCATCAATCATCATTTTTTCGTTGCGCGTTGCGACTTCTTAGTTGTTCATTGATTGCTTTCTCACATGTGCCTTGACCGCGGGCCTTCAGCAGACCGAGTAACCCCCTGCTGGAGCCAGGGACCTTGGGTCTAAGCTGGTGAGCTCTTTGCTCAAGCCAGATGAGCCCGCGCTCAAGCTGGCGACCTCGGGGTCTCGAACCTGGGTCCTTCCGCATCCCAGTCCGACGCTCTATCCACTGCGCCACCACCTGGTCAGGCGGTGAGACATTTCTTAAGAGAGTATTCCTCTTCTGTCTTTGGAAGTTTCTTCCAAGCCTCAGACACTCATTTAACTAATAGTTATAGTGAAACATCCCAATTTATATGTTAAAATGAAAAAAAGGTGTTCTTTGAATTAAAGAAATAAAGTTATCTATTTCTAGTCATGCACTCCATTGTATCCATCCTTTAGGAACCACCAAGATAATCTATCCAAATGTCATACCCTGCTTAAAACCATTAAACAATTGCTCTTAGAAACAATGTAGCCTGACCTGTGGGGGCACAGAGGATAGAGCTCAACCTGGGACACTGGGGTCCCAGGTTCAAAGCCCCAAGGTCGCTGACTTGAGCACAGGTTCATTGGCTTGTGTGGGGTCATTGACTTGAAGCCCAAGGTCACTGGCTTGGCCTAGTCTATATGAGAAGCCATCAATAAACAACTAAAGTGCAACTGCAACTATGAGTTGATGTTTCTCATCTCTCTCCTTCAAAAAAAAAAAAAGATACATTGATCATGTGTTTATCCCATCCATCTCCTACAACCACATCAAATGACAATTTGTAGGAATTAAAAAAATATTATAGCCTGACCAGGCAGTGCACAGTGGATAGAGCGTCGGACTGGGATGCGGAGGACCCAGGTTCGAGACCCCGAGGTCGCCAGCTTGAGCACAGGCTCATCTGGTTTGAGCAAAGCTCACCAGCTTGGACCCAAGGTCGCTGGCTTGAGCAAAGGGTTACTCGGTCTGCTGAAGGCCCACGGTCAAGGCACATATGAGAAAGTAATCAATGAACTAAGGTGTCGCAATGAAAAACTGATGATTGATGCTTCTCATCTCTCTTTGTTCCTGCCTGTCCCTGTCTCTGTAAAAAAAAAAAAAAAATATATATATATATATATATATGTATATATATATAAAAATATATAAATACATGTGTGTGTGTGTGTGTGTATAAACCCTCAAAGGCAAAAGTAATGGGATTGTTTCTGGCACCAAAAATACCTAAGTGTCTTTACCAACTTTCCCCTGGGGGGAAAAAAATCACTGAATTTTATTTTTTTCTTTTTGTGACAGAGACAGAGAGAGAGGGACAGATAGGGACAGACAGGCAGGAAGAGAGAGAGATGAGAAGCATGAATTCTTCATTGCAGCTCCTTAATCTCCTTAATTGTTCATTGATTGCTTTCTTATATGTGCCTTGATGGGGGGGGGCAGTGCAGCAGAGCGAGTGACCCCTTGCTCAAGTCAGTGACCTTGGGCTTCAAGCCAGTGACCTGGGGCTTAAGCCAGCGACCATGGGGTCATATCTATGATCCCATGCTCAAGCCAGCAACCCCATGCTCAAGCTGGTGAGCCCTTGTTCAAGCCTGCGACCTTGGGGTTTCCAACCTGGGTCCTCAGCGTCCCAGTCCGATGCTCTATCCACTGCGCCAATGCCTGGTCAGGGAATCACTTAATTTTTTTAAACTTAGATTTTTTTTTTAAGTGAGAGGGGAGATAGTGAGAAATTCCCAAATGCACCACTACCAGGATCCACCCAGCAACCCCGTCTTAGGTTGATACAAGTACCGAACTATTTTTAGTGCCTGAGGCTGATGCACTTGGGCCAACCAAGCCATTTTCAGCACCTGGGGCCACACTCGAACCAATGGAGCCACTGGTGGCAGGGGAAGGCAGGTAGAAGAGGGAGAGAAGCAGATGATCACTTCCCCTGTGTGCCCTGACAAATCAAACTCCCAACATCCACATGCTGGCCAACACTCTACCACTGAGCCAACCGACCAGAGCCTAGAAGCGTTTTTAAAATATATATATTTAGCCTGGACAGTGGTGGCGCAGTGGATAGAGCCTCCACCTGGAATGCAGAGATTGCTGGTTTGAAACTCTGGGCTTGCCAGGTCAAGGCACATACAATAAGAAATCAATGAGCACAACACCTAAACCAAAGCAACTACAAGTTGATACTTCTCAATCCCCCACTCTCTGTAAAATCAATCAATAAATAATCTTTTTTTTTTTTTTGAGAGGCAGGGAGAGAGAGAGAGAGACAGGAACATTGAGCTGCTCCTGTATGTCCCGACTGGGGAATTGAACAGGTAACCTCTGTGCTCCGGGATAAAAATCGTTAAATATATGTATATATTTAACATTTAGCACTATGGGTAAATTAAAAATTACCAATCTCAGTAAATGAAACCCAAATGTCAAAAAGTGGCAACTGTAATTTTTCTTTTTTAAAGGCCATAAGTATGGCTAAATTGCAAAGCACAAGTGGTAAAGTCCAAATCTAATACTATTAAGATTTAGGGATGCGTCAGACTTCATAGTCTACACGAATGAGTAAAAGTAGCATCTAGAGAAATAAAAGATTCTAAAGAAGCTGCATTTTATTACGGAGAGCATAAAAAGTCCTTTCCTCATAGGAAGAGTACTTGTTTTCCTTCTGGAAGATAGATATGCCTCTTCCACAGTCCCCAGCTTTCTCTTCTACCGGTGCTTTCCATGTCGGTTAAAGTGTTTGTAGAGATAGCTGATGCGTTTGTTAAGGTTGTGCAGGTCATCAGTGAACATCCGATTTCCAACCATTTTCTTCTTTCGGATACAACGCTGCAATTCATTTCCCTTCCAGCCTCGAAGCCATCTGGGGCCTTTGATTAGTTCTTTGGGGTGCTTTTCAAAATTTCCTGTTATGTGAGAGAACATATTAGTTCCAAGAGAACACAGCTTTAGGCCCTGGCCGGTTTGCTCAGCGGTAGAGCGTCGGCCTGGCGTGCGGGGGACCTGGGTTCGATTCCCGGCCAGGGCACATAGGAGAAGCGCCCATTTGCTTCTCCACCCCCACCCCTCCTTCCTCTCTGTCTCTCTCTTCCCCTCCCGCAGCCAAGGCTCCATTGGAGCAAAGATGGCCCGGGCGCTGGGGATGGGGATGACTCCTTGGCCTCTGCCCCAGGCGCTAGAGTGGCTCTGGTCACGGCAGAGCGACGCCCCCTGGTGGGCAGAGCATCGCCCCCTGGTGGGCAGAGCATCGCCCCTGGTGGGCGTGCCGGGTGGATCCCGGTCGGGCGCATGCGGGAGTCTGTCTGACTGTCTCTCTCCGTTACCAGCTTCAGAAAAAAAAAAAAAAAGAACACAGCTTTGATCAATTAAGAATTCAGCACACAGGCCTGACCAGGGGGTGGCACAGTGGATAGAGTGTTGGACTGGGATGTGGAGGACCCAGGTTCGAGACCCTGAGGTCGCCAGATTGAGCACGGGCTCATCTGGTTTGAGCAAAGCTCACCAGCTTGGACCCAAGACCCCTGGCGTGAGCAAGGGGTTACTTGGTCTACTGAAGGCCCGCGGTTAAGGCACATATGAGAATGCAATCAATGAACAATGAAGGTATAGCAATGAAAAACTGATGATCGATGTTTTTTGTCTCTCTCCGTTCCTGTCTGTCTCTATCTATCCCTCTCTCTGACTCTCTCTCTCTGTAAAAAAAAAAAAAAAAAAAAAGAATTCAGCACACAGTTGCACCTTTCTGAGAAGTACCTACAGACAATACACTACATTACACTACAGTATCAAGAGCACAGGCTTGGAGTTCAAAATCTGGCACTGCCATTTACTAGCTTTGGAAAAATTATTTAATCTCTTTGTGCCTCAATTTTCTGACTTGTAGGGTACTCAGAACAGTGCCCAACATAACGTAACCACATAAGTGTTTGCTCTTACTATTCAGAGCGGTACCATTCCTACACAGATGAAAAAAGATAGTTGTCACAACATAACTGCCATTCTTAAATTTTGTACAATGGAATCGAGTCTTACCCAGGATCCCAATGTTATCATACACCCCGAACATGGCCCTCTTCTCGTTCCAACGATCAACTGCTTTCCGAGGTGGGACGGTGAGCCTTACAAAGTACATTCCAGGAACACCTAGGGATGAGGAAGAAAGAGACTGAATTCCGGCCGCTTACTGAGAAGCAGTTCTCAGAGCGTCTCTCTACAGCTGCCACTTACCCAGAGAGAAGCTTCTGCAGGCCAGGGGCATCCAGCTCCATAGGCGCCTTCCTGCGCCGCCGGCGAGGCTCCCTGACATTGTTCTCGTCTTCCTCGCTACAAAAACACACCGCTGTAGCACAGAATACAGACCAGGCGTGACCTTCAAGGAGATGACAGGAACCGCCCGCGCTCTCCTCACATAGACATCAGGTGCACAAAGCCATCTTGTCTTACCCAGGGAGCTCAGGGCGCAGGGACCTCGGTTCTTCCTTCCCCGGCCACAAGCCCCGCCTTCCGGGTTCCGGCGCAAAGATCGGGACGTCACTCACACCCCGCCCCGCCTGGGCGCTTCTGTGCTGCGAGGCGGAAGTCGTGGAGCGCCAGGAGAGCTAAGGAGGCTGACTCTGTCGTCTAGCGTCCCAATACTGAATTTCAAGAAAATTCACTCGTTCGTTTCCTTGGCCGTCCCTCAACTGTGAGGGAGATGAAGCTCCAGAGCTTCTTTCTCTATGCTTCACAGCAGTTTTGCGCTGTCGCTTTTTTTTTATTACCCCTAATGTACAGGGGAGGAAATCGGGCTCAGAGTGAAGTAACCTGCAGGACGTCACATAGAAGAAATGGCGGAACCTAAACCTTTTAAATCTTGGCCTGGACTTCCCTTCTGTCCTAGGATTGTGAGTGGGTCATTGCCCAACTAGCAAAGCGGCATCTCTGACCAACACTGCCGGAGCGTCCTCCGCCCCCACAGTACCGGCAAAGGACGGTTCCCCGGGACGAGAGGGACCGCCCCTCTCTAGGCCGTGTGGCCGGTTTTCCGAATCCTGCGCTGTGATTGGCTGGTCTCTATAGCGAGATTCGTGATTGGCCCCTTTAGGGACGTTAAGATTTGAACTCCACATTTGTGGCTTTGCCCGCATGTTGTGCTGCTTTGAGACAGAATTTTTGCCTCCGCCTGTCGGGGATAGGCTAGTTTCTCTGCCCTCTTGAGTGCTGCCTCATTGATTGCAGATTATTGTGCACGCCCTATTTATTTTCTTCATTTTAGTTCCGTAACCCAAGTCCTAGGATCACCCGTTGAAGTTCTTCGGTAAGTTGTGGTGTTAATGGGGAGCGGAGAATGAGAGGCTGGGAAAATAGGGTAGAGGGTAATATGATGGATATTAGGCAGCATATGAGAGGCAGAGAGGTCTAATGGACATATCTTTGGGGGTACGATATGGTTGGGAGAAACAGTAAGTCTGATAGATCCTGCAGCAGAATTTGGGCAAATCGCTTAAGCTTTCTTTCTCTCTCTCTCTCTCTCTCTTTTTTTTTTTTTTTTTTTTTTTTTTACAGAGGCAGAGAGAGGAACAGACAGGGACTGACAGACAGGAACGGAGAGAGATGAGAAGCATCAATCATTAGTTTTTTTCGTTACGTGTTGCGACACCTTAGTTCATGGATTGCTTTCTCATATGTGCCTTGACCGCGGGCCTTCAGCAGACCGAGTAACCTCTTGCTGGACCCAGTGACCTTGGGTCCAAGCTGGTGAGCTTTGCCCAAACCAGATGAGCCTGCGCTCAAGGTGGCGACCTTGGGGTCTCAAAGCTGGGTCCTCCGCATCCTAGTCCGACGCTCCATCCACCGCGCCACCGCCTGGTCAGGCTCGCTTAAGCTTTCTTAACTTCATTTTCCTATCTGTAAATTGGGCTGTGTTATGCACTCCATGAGAGTGGAATTTGGAGAATAAGATCAGATATGATCTATTCAAAAGGCCTACAGAACCCGGCAAATGGTAAACAGGTAGTAAACGTTAATGCTTTTCCATTCTGGAGCCAGGGACCCCCCAAGGCCACTGTTCTGGCCTAAGGTGAGACATTCTGCTTAAGAAGCCTTGCCCATTAAAACAATAATGCAAACATAAGGCGTTGATATGCCACTTTACAGGTTTTTTTTAAAGTACTCTTTTTGTAATGTTTATTTTTGGACTTTAGAAAAGAAGGAGAAAGAAAAAGAACAGAGATCTGTACCGGTATATACCCTGATGAAGGGATCGAACCTGCACTTTAGGACAATGCTTTAACCAACTGAGTTCTTCAACAAGGCCATAGTTCTTTATACAGTTTAATAGCCCTTGACTCATTAGGCACTCAGACCAATTATGTAAAGTAATCAGAAACTAGTAACCCCATTTTACAGATGAGTCCCATGACATGACCTAGTGGCACAGTCATGAATAAATTAGACTGTACTTCAGGGTTGCTTTTATATACTCTAAGATAATGTTATCAGCTTGATATAATACTAAAAAAGCATAATATGTTGGAGGAGGATGGAGAATAATAGAACCAGAACAAAAACCAGGCCTTAGATACAGATTCTGACCTATATATTTTCTGTTTGGTTTCCAGCCCTGTGAGCCAGTGGGAGAAGGATGTCTCTCCAATTGATTGAGTTCCATCTGCCCTTAACCCCAGAGGAATTGTTAAAAAGTGGAGGGGTGAATCAGTATGTTGTGCAAGAGGTACTGTCCATCAAAAATCTACCATCACAGCTTAAAGGTAAGACTCCATAGCTGCCACAGTGGCTAGCACTTCAAAACTAACCATTCCACATGTAGTTATATTGTCTGTTCCACTACACCAGTGGTCCCCAACCTCCAGACCGTGGACTGGTACCGGTCCGTGGGCCATTTGGTACCGGCCCGCAGAGAAAGAATAAATAACTTATATTATTTCCGTTTTATTTATATTTAAGTCTGAACAATGTTTTATTTTTTTAAAATGACCAGATTCCCTCTGTTACATCTGTCTAAGACTCACTCTTGACGCTTGTCTTGGTCACGTGATACATTTATCCGTCCCACCCTAAAGGCTGGTCTGTGAAAATATTTTCTGACATTAAACCGTTTCGTGGCCCAAAAAAGGTTGGGGACTACTGCACTATACCACTAAACTCCGTGAGGGCAAGGAACTTGTCTTTTATATTCTCTAATGTTTTCTCCCTAGCATTGCATGGTATGCATTATAACAAGAGTTACAGGAGATAGCTTTCTCAGAGTGTCTGGGACTTTACCTGACCTGTTTCTTTTTATTCTTTTCTTTTTTTTATCTGTTCTACTTATTAATACATTCATTGGTCCATTCTTATATGTGCCCTGACCAGGGATTGAACCCACAACCTTGGCTTATCAGGACAACATGCTAACCAACTGAGCTACCTGTCCAGGGCACCTAACCTGTTTCAAGTAACACTTTTTTTTAGAGTCTAGAATTCTTGTTTCCAAGAGTGTATAATGGAAAAAAACATAATATATATGTACAGCTGCAACACTGTATAATGTATGTGCAATTCAGTTACCCATTGAAACCTATATATGACCAAGAACAATTTATGCATTCTCAAGCAACTCCCCATAATGTCACTACTTACTGGAAGTGGTCTTATATCAGTCAGATTGCTTTGGAGAGTATACAAAATAGAGATTAAGACTCTGGAGCCAAGCTGCCTCGATTTGAATTCAGGTTGACCTTGAACAAATTACACAGCCTCTCTGTGCTTCAGTTTTCTCATATGTAAAGATAAGAATAATAACCTACTTCATTTACTGTCTTCTACAACAAAAAGGGTCAGTTAATGCAACAGCTTGATAATCTAACTTCAGTTTATGTCCTCTAAACCAGTGGTCCCCAACCTTTTTTGGGCCATGGACCAGTTTAATGTCAGAAAATATTTTCACAGACCGGCCTTTAGGGTGGGACGGATAAATGTACCACGTGACCGAGACAAGCGTCAAGAGTGAGTCTTAGACGGATGTAACAGAGGGAATCTGGTCATTTTTTAAAAATAAAACATCATTCATACTTAAATATCAATATAAATAAAATGGAAATAATGTAAGTTATTTATTCTTTCTCTGCGGACCGGTACCAAATGGCCCACGGACCCGTACTGGTCCACAGCCCAGGGGTTGGGGACCACTGCTCTAAACCTTCCTATCACGGTTGCCAAATGGCAGCTCCTTGCTCTGATGTCAAGAGATAGAAAAGGAGATTTTCTATCTTGTGCTTTTTTGTCTTTAAAAATTCACTAGAAGCTTCTCAACAGATATAACTAAAATTGGATCATGTGCTATTTCCCTAACTAATGACTAGTAAGGGAAATGGAATTGCCCAGATTGCTATGGTAAACAAGGAATAAGATGGAGTGTGGAGGTCAACTGATGGGTGGCCAACCAACAGTGTGACAGATAGACTATTGTCTCCTTATTGTATAGATATATGTATCACCAATTATACATGCTGTATACTATAGCAGTGGTCCCCAACCTTTTTTGGGCCACGGACAGGTTTAATGTCAGAAAATATTTTCACAGACCGGCCTTTAAGGTGGGACAGATAAATGCACAAAATAAAATTATGTGACTGGCGTAAAAACTGTGGTATTTTTAAATATAATTGTTGAATTTAGGAGACGAGCATCAAGAGTGAGTCTTAGATGGATGTAACAGAGGGAATCTGGTCATTTTTAAAAATAAAACATCGTTCAGACTTAAATATAAATAAAACGGAAGTAATGTAAGTTATTTATTCTTTCTCTGTGGACTGGTACCAAATGGCCCACGGACCGGTACCGGTCCGCGGTCCGGGGGTTGGGGACCACTGCACTATAGCAGTGTTCTTCCATTATTACAATACACTATTTTTTAAATGGATTACCACTCTCTTTAAGAGTTTGTTTTTGGCCTGACCAGGCGGTGGTGCAGTGGATAGAGCATCGGACTGGGATGCGGAGGACCCAGGTTCGAGACCCCGAGGTCACCAGTTTGAGTGTAGGCTCATCTGGTTTGAGCAAAAGCTCACCAGCTTGGACCCAAGGTCACTGGCTCAAGCAAGGGGTTACTCGGTCTGCTGAAGGCCCACGGTCAAGGTACATATGAGAAAGCAGTCAATGAACAACTAAGGTGTTGCAACAAAAAAACTGATGATTGATGCTTCTCCTCTCTTTCCATTCCTGTCTGTCCCTATCTATCCCTCTATCCCTTTCTCTGACTCTCTCTCTGTCTCTGTAAAAAAAATGGAAAAAAAAGTCTGTTTTTTGAATAACAATTGCATTGCTTTTGGTTTTTAGAACCCTAACTATAAGCTCTACTATAAATATACAGAATCGACAAATATGTACTAATGATACCCTGTGTTCTAGGTACCTGCACACAACAGTAAACAAAACATACCATGTTTTCCCATGTAGAAGAGGCACCCATTGTCGAAAATATGGGGTCTAAAAACTGGGTGCGTCTTATACAGTGATTGCAGATTTTTCTTACTTGCATTTCCCCCTTTTTTGCGTGGATGAGGAGTTGTATGAATTTTATGATGAATAAAACTTGAGTTCAATAACTTTAGGGCCCTGGCCGGTTGGCTCAGTGGTAGAGCGTCGGCCTGGTGTGCGGAAGTCCTGGGTTCGATTCCTGGCCAGGGCACACAGGAGATGTGCCCATCTGCTTCTCCACCCCTCCCTCTCTCCTTCCTCTCTGCCTCTCTCTTCCCTCCCACAGCCAAGGCTCCATTGGAGCAAAGTTGGCCCAGGTGCTGGGGATGGCTCTGTGGCCTCTGCCTAAGGCGCTAGAATGGCTCTGGTCGCAACAGAGCAATGCCCCGGATGAGCAAAGCATTGCCCCCTGGTGGGCATGCCGGGTGGATCCCAGTCGGGCACATGCGGGAGTCTGACTGCCTCCCCGTTTCCAGCTTCAGAAGAAAAGAAAAGAAAAGAAAGAGAAGAGAAAAGAAAAGAAAAGAACTTTAGGAAATACACCCCCCCTCAATTTCTGCCTCCCCGTTTCCAGCTTCAGAAGAAAATAAAAGAAAAGAAAAGAACTTTAGGAAATACACCCCCCCTCAATTTCTGCCCCAAAATTAAGGTCCGTCTTATACATGGGGAATTGCGGTAAGATGACACTGTTCTCTCCAAGCCTCTCAACAAGTAATAAATAAATGTGGAGTATGCCAGATGGTTGTAAGTGCCAACATGAAAAGTAAAGCAAGATAAAAATATGGTGTGCCATGTCTGAATGGTGGTGACACAGCGAATAGAGAGCATTGACCCAGAACGCCAAAGTCCCCGGCTTGAGCATGGACCCCAAGGTACCTGGTCTAGTCCTTGGTCAAGGCATGTACAAGAAACAAGTCAATGCACAACTATATAGAACAAGTTGATGCTTCTCTCTTTCTCTCTCCTTCCCTCTCTCAAAAGAAATAAACAGTGGTATGCCAGGGTAGGGACTGGCATTTTATGTTGGATGATCAGAGATAGAAAAGCCAGTGCCAAGGCCCTGAGGTGGAAAAATGTCAATATGGTTGGAGAGTAGTAAGCTAGGAAAAAAGAGGTCAGTGCAGATTATTCTAGAGTCTTGTTCCTCAAAATGCAGTCTTCCAGAGCAGCATTAGTATTAAGATTTAGGAGTTGGCTTGACCTGTGGTGGCACAGTGGATTAAGCGTCGACCTGGAATGCTGAGGTCGCCGGTTCAAAACCCTAGGCTTGCCTGGTCAAGGCACATATGGGAGTTGATGCTTCCTGCTCCTCCCCCTTCTCTCTCTCTCTCTTCTAATGTGAATAAATAAAAAAATTAAAAAAGAAAAAGATAAAACAATTAAAAAAAAAAAAAAAAAAAAAAAAAAAAAGATTTAGGAGCATATTAGAAATGCCGGGTGAAGACACATCCCAGAAATACGTAATCAGAAAATTCATTTTTTAGGATCCCCAGGTAATTAAGAAGGACATTTAAGCTGGAGAAGCACTGGTCAAGAGTCTCGCATGTCATGGTAAAGACTTTAGTTTCAGTGTGAGTGAGTCTGAAAGCTACTGGGTTTTTAGCATGTGAGTCAGTGGTGGGATTCAGCCTGTATGTACTGGTTTGACAGAACTGAGACCTAATTTTTTGTTGAGTTCGGTAAACCAGTTATTAAAATGGCACTGTAATCAGGGTTCTCTCTAAGGTGGGCAGGCGCCTGGGCCAATGTGGAAATCATAAATTGACATTCTTTTTTTTTTTTAATTATTTTTATTTATTTATTCATTTTAGAGGAGAGAGAGAGAGAGAGAGAAGGGGGGAGGAGCAGGAAGCTTCAACTCCCATATGTGCCTTGACCGGGCAAGCCCAGGGTTTTGAACTGACAACCTCAGCATTCCAGGTCAATGCTTTATCCACTGCGCCACCACAGGTCAGGCAAATTTACATTCTTTACTCTTTTATTTTTTGTGACAGAGACAGAGAGAGGGACAGACAGGAAGGGAGAGAGATGTGAAGCATCAATTCTTCATTAGTGGCACCTTAGTTGTTCATTGATTGCTTTCTCATATGTGCTTTGACTGGGGGGGGGGGGGTACAGCAGACCAATTGACCCCTTGCTCAAGCCAGTGACCTGGGGATCAAGCTGGCAACCTATGGGTTTTGAGCCTGGGTCCTTCACATCCCAGTCCCAAGCTCTATTCACTGCGCCACCGCCTGTCAAGCTCCTTACTCTTTTTTTTTTTTTTTTTTTTATTACAGTGACAGAGAGTCAGAGAGAGGGATAGATAGGGACAGACAGACAGGAACGGGGAGAGATGAGAAGCTTCAATCATTAGTTTTTCGTTGCGACACCTTAGTTATTCATTGATTGCTTTCTCATATGTGCCTTGACCGGGGGGCTACAGCAGACTGAGTAGCCCCTTGCTAGAGCCAGGGACCTTGGGTTCAAGCTGGTGGGCTTTTGCTCAAACCAGATGAGCCCGTGCTCAAGCTGGCAACCTCGGGGTCTCGAACCTGGGTCCTCCGCATCCCAGTCCGACGCTCCATCCACTGCGCCATGCCCGGTCAGGCCTCCTTACTCTTTTTTAACATTCATCTGCACAACAGAGTATTATTCTAAGCACCCGTAGTAATATTAATTCCGTCTATAGGTGAAAAAAATTGCAAGTAGGACACCAGTCAAGAAGCAATATGAAAATATCTTAAATAATACTTTTATTTTTAGTCAGGTATTATTTAATATTTTTTAATTAATATTTTTAAACTCTTGTAATCTACTTTTGTACACTTCTTTTATTGTTCTTATTTAAGTATTAAATGCATGAAATTATTTCAGTATATATATTTTTATACTTAAAATGGTCATTAGGGTAGAGAACATGGTTAACCTTTTTTTTTTAGATTTTATTTATTTATTTTAGAGAAGAGAAAGAGAGAGAGAAGGAGGGAGCATTAACTCCCATATGTGCCTTAACCAGGCAAGCCCAGGGTTTCTAACCAGTGACCTCAGTGTTCCAGGTCACTGTGCCACCATGGGTCAGGCTGGTTTAACCGTTTAAAAGGGTCTCTATCTTACTCTGTTGAGCAGAAGAGAGGCTAATACAATAATGCCAGGTAGCTTGCCTGGGGTGATAGCAGTGGAGGGGATCATAAAAGGTTAGATTTTAAATATATTTTGAAAGTAGAGCCAACAGAATTGATGGATTAGATTGGATTTATAGGGCTAGAGAAAGAAGAATCTGGGATTACAAGGCTTTTTTTTTTACTTGAATAACTAGAACAGTGGTAGTCATCCTGGTCCCTACTGCCCCCTAGTGGGCATTCCAGCTTTCATGGTGGGCAGTAGCAGAGCAACCAAAGAATAAATAAAAAAATAGATTTAGCTATAATAAGTTGTTTTATAAAGAATTATTCTGCCAAACTTAGCAAAAATTTGACATAAAGTACTTGGTAAGTAATTATTATTATATGCTTTAACTTGTAACTCTGCTTTATAAGTTTTATAAAGTAAAGTTACTTCCCTACTTTATAAATCATCATTACTGTGGAACCGGTGGGCGGTTAGAAAATTTTACTACTAACAGAGATACAAAAGTGGGCCGTAGGTATAAAAAGGTTGACTACCCCTGAACTAGAAGAATAGAATTGTCATTTATTGAGACGGAGATATAAGAGGGACAGGTTAAGACTGTTGGTTTAGACTGTGAAGTTCAGGAGAGAGGTCCCAGCTAAAGATATTTGAGATTTATTTTTTTTTTTTTGAGAGGGAAAGAGAGATAGAGAGAGAGAAACATTGATTTATTGTTCCACTTAGTTATGCATTCATTGATTCTGGTGTATGCCCTCACTGCAGATCAAACCTGCAACCTTGGTGTATAGGGTTGATGTTCTAACCATCTGAGCTAGCTGGCCAGGGCCAAGATTTGAGATTTAATACTCAGCATGTATAGGGCATTTAAAACCATGAGATGGAGCCTGACCAGTGGTGACGCAATAAATAGAGTGTTTACCTAGGACGCTGAGGTCCCAGGCTTGAAACCCCAAGGTAACCAGCTTGAGCACGGGCTCACTGGCTTGAGCATGGGATCATTAACATGATCCCATGGTCGCTGGCTTGAAACCCAAGGTCACTGGCTTGAGCAAGGGCTCTCTGGCTCAGCTTGAGCACCCTCAGTTGAGGCACAGATAAGAAGCAATGAATAACTAAAGTGATGCAACTACAAGTTGATGCTTCTCATCTCTCTCCCTTTTCCTCTCTCTCTCTCTCAAATCAATAAACTTTTAAAATTTTAATTGTTACAGACAAAAGTTTTATAATCTGCCTGACCGAGTAGTGGTGTAGTGGATAGAGTGTTGGCGTGGGATACTAAGGACCCAGATTTGAAACCCACAGTCACTGGCTTGAGCGCGCGCTCACCAGCTTGAGCATGAGATCACAGACATGACCCCATGGTTGCTGGCTTGAACAAGGGGTCACTGGCTCATCTGGAGGCCACCCCCCACCCGCGTCAAGACACATATGAGAAAGTAATCAATGAACAACTAAGGCACCACAACTATGAGTTAATGTTTCTTATCTCTCTCCCTTCCTGTCTGTCCGTCTCTGTTTCTGTCTCTCTAAAAGAAACAAAAAAATGTTTTGAAAACCATAACAGGAGTGAATGTGTAATGACCTCAATAATAGAAATACTGTGCATAGAAAACTGACTGAAAAAAATTAGCCCAATATTAACAATGCTTCTTTCTTTTCCATTTTTCTATATTTTTTAGATTACAGAAGGAGATTTATAAAGAGCAGCAGTTAGCTTATGTATACTGAGTTAAATTATATGCTAAGTATTTTTCTGATTGCTTCACATGGATTGCCTCACTAAATCTTTACCAAAAAATTTTGAAAAGCCCTATGAGGTATCTGTTACTACTGCCAGTTTACAGAAGAGGAAACTGAGACTTAGTAAGCTAAGCAGCTTGGCCTAGTAAATGTTCATGCCAAATGTAAAACAGAGGAGGACCCTAGGCTGGATCAGTGGGTAATGCTTCAGAGAAGTAAAGAATATGGTCCAAGCAAATCATTTGTTGTAATAAAAAATAAAGTCAGGTAAATGGTAATCTTTGAGAAAATCATTGGATTGATTAATTTTAAAAACTATATTGCAGGAAAGTAAGAATGATTAGACAAAATTTTAAAGGAATATAAATGAAAGGCATTGAGTGTTTTTTGTTGTTGTTTTAAAGAAGGGAAGCGTGAGCATGTTGGCAGGATAAGAGCAGTACGTTCCCCCAGAAATACCCATGAATCTACTCTGATATAAATAAACAACTGAATAAGTAAATGAGGTGAAAGGGACAGTTCATTGTCATAGTGGCATTTCCATTAGTAAGTGTAGGAGTGATTTAGATAGGAAAGTCACCATTTAGTAAATACCACAGCAATAATTATGGCAGGCAAGAATCACTAACACATTGTTGACCACTCACGAGTTAACTTGTGTTTGCACTTACATTAGCTATTTCAGTTTTTGAAACTCAGGGTAATATGGGATTATTGTATTTGTGACTCTTTGCCTTGAAGCTCAAATTTCTAAAAACAGCACACCATTCTATATTTTCATGCGGACTCCTTTTCTTCCCACTCCTCCAGGCATGAGACTGCAAGGTCGAAGGTACAGTAAGCTAAAACAGTCAGTGTCGAGCGGTCTATACTTGGACTACCTTCTAACTGCTCGCAGTTTGAACATACATATCAAGGATATTGTAAAATCTTTCTTCTTCGTGTTCAATTGTGTTAAGTTTATTTATAAAAAAAAGTGAATTTTCTTGATATTTAGGTTTCAAAAGGAATGCGCAGCAAAACCAGGTACATTTGCAAAACATGTTGTGTACCATTACACATAGGTGATTGCTATACAGTATACCACACCAAAAAAATTACTAAAATATATAATATGTAGCATATATGTACAAAGTTCAATTTAAATTCATTATGTATAAATAAAGTATACTGGTGTTTATTTAGATTGTTTCACTTTTATACTTAATTATGAAAAAATAGCTGGTGACGTGAGATAACTTTTTTTTTTAAATTTTATTTATTTATTTATTTTCAAGATTTTATTTATTCATTGTAGAGAGGGGAGAGAGAGAGAGACAAAGAGAAGGGGGGAGGAGCAGGAAGTATCAACTCCCATATGTGCCTTGACCAGGCAAGCCCAGGGTTTTGAACCGGCAACCTCAGTGTTTCCAGGTTGACGCTTTATCCACTGCGCCACCACAGGTCAGGCATGAGATAACTTCTGCGTAAAATTGCTGGTCTGTTGACCAGCAATTGTTATGAGTTAAGAGATGCTTAGTGGGCAAATGTGATGAGAAACAGGATATTTGCCTAGTTTTGAAGTATCTCCCTATAAGATACTTATTAATTGCAAAAGGTAAAATAGTAACTTTACAGTGGGAACACCTGGCAAACACTACCAAGTAATCAAAGTTAACATCACCAGTAATAGACATTGACATCTCCTATATCTTTGTATGATGCATCTGAAGGACCCAACCTCCTTTCCATGGTAATGTGCCAAAAATTCATAACCTCAGTCTAATCATGGGAAAATATCAGACAAACTCAAACTGAGGGACATACTGTAAGAATAACTGGCTATAGCTCCATTGGAGTGAGTTGACCCCGAGTGCTGAGGATGGTTCCATGGCCTCACTCACCTCAGGTGCTAAGAAGAGCTTGGTTGTTGAGCAACGGAGCATCATCCTCTAGTAGGCTTGCCGGGTGGATCCCAGTCTGTCTCTCTGCCTCTCTCATTGAATGAAAAAAAAAAATAACTAATACACTTCAAAAAGTGTCAAGATCAGCCTGACCAGGTGCTGACTCAGTAGACAGAGCATCGGACTGGGATGTGGAGGACCCAGGTTCGAAACCCCAAGGTCGCCAGCTTGAGCACGGGCTCACTGGCTTGAGCGCAGGGTCACTGGCTTGAACATGGGGTCATAGACATGACTCCATGGTCGCTGGCTTAAGCCAGGGGTCATTCACTCTACTCTAGACCCCCCACCCCGGTCAAGGCACATAGGAGCAAGCAATCAATGAACAACTAAGATGCCACAATGAAGAATTGATGCTTCTCATCTCTTTCCCTTCCTGTCTTATCTGTCCTTATCTGTCCCTCTCTCTGACTTTCTCTGTCTCTGTCAAAAAATGAAAATAAATAAAAAAAGTGTCGAGATCATGAAAAACAAAAATTGGAGGAGACTAAGGAGACACCATGACTGAATACATTGTGGTGTGCTAGATTGGACCTTGAACCAGAAAAGTGGCATAGATAGATCAGCTGGTAAAATTTAAATAAGGTCTGTGGATTAGTTAGTAGCATTGAATTAATGTTAATTTGCTTTTTTAGAGTAGATCTTTGTACTATGTTGTATATATGTTGTTAACATTATTTGGGAGGAAAGTACAGGAACTCTATATTGGTTTTGCTACTTTTTTGTGTGACAGAGACAGAGAGAGGGACAGATAGGTACAGACAGACAGGAAGGGAGAGAGATGAGAAACATCAATTCTTTGTTGCGGCTCCTTAGTTGTTCATTGATTGCTTTATGTGCTTTGACCGGGGGCTACAGCAGACCGAGTGATCCCTTGCTCGAGCCAGAGACCTTGGGCTCAAACTGGCGACCTCAGGGTCTCGAACCTGGGTCCTCCACATCCCAGTCCAGTGCTCTATCCACTGCACCACCGCTTGGTCAGGCTGGTTTTGCTACTTTTGTAATTTCAAAATTTAAAGATAAATCTGAGTTTGTGTTCACTAACTACTGTAATTTGGACAAGTCATATAGCTGCTCTGACAATTTCTTTTCCCGTAAAGTAGGTATAATACTGTCTGCTTTGTTTATTGTTTAGCTCCGATATGATGAAGCTCAAGTAAGCCTTTAGTTGTAAAACAGGACAAAATGTAAGGTATTATAATATGTTCCATTGACATGAACCATTTCTTTTGTGATTCTACCAATAAAAGCAATTAACTCAATGTTCTTTCATGAATAGAATTTACCAAAAAGGCCTCTCTCCTCTGTATTGATCAATTTCTTTCATCTTTATAGCATTTCAGACTGCCTTTCAAGCTCAGGGGCCCCTGGCTATACTGGAGCACTTTGATACTGTCTACAGCATTCTGCAGTAAGTAAAATACCCACTGGTACTTTAAAAAGAACTAGTGTCTATTTGACCTAACTTTGCATGTTAGTCCTTGAATTTCAAATTACGGTGCACTGATAAAAGGTTCTGGGTACTGATATCTCTACTTGTGAGCATTTACACCAACTTGCCACTGTATTTATTCACTTGGGCTATTTCACATGTATTTTTTGCCATTAGATTCTTCAAGTTAGATCTGATCTGTTAGCATGGGCTGGAGCTTCCTGTCTTATCCCTGCACTTTTCTTTCGCCCATAGTCACTTTCGAAGTATAGATCCTGGCCTCAAGGAAGATGCCCTGGAATTCCTGATTAAAGGTGTTTATGAATTGGGGGTAGGGGATGGAAGGTGTTTGTTGTTTGTTTGTTTGTTTGTTTACTTCATTTTATCAGCCACATGATGATATCAAGGCTGTGGTGATTCAGTTGGTTTGGCTAAGTCTGGGGACCTCTGACCTATTAAGGTCTGTAATCTTGGTGGGCAATACAGAGTTATGTGTGTTCACTGTAAGGGCAGACCAACAAGAAATTCTTCCGGCTTTTGAACCATCTCTCTTTCATAGAGAGGAGTCTTCCCAGTTGTCAGAAAAAATTGTGATAACTGGAGTGAGAGCGTAGGGACAGGTCATGTTCATGGTTTGAGGGTTGGGGGTCCCAAAGAACTTAGCTTGAATTATAACCACTGAGAGATGAAACACAGATCTTTGGTAATCTGATGGCTGCAAGTGCAGGGTGTTTTGAAGTTGGGAGTATGAAGAAAGAGAATGAAACCGACTCCAGATTCTGCCTCTTGCAGTGGTATCCCGCCATGCTCAGGAACTTCCAGCTATCCTTGATGATGCAATTTTGAGTGTGTCAGATAGAAGTGCCCACCTAAATGCCCTCAAAATGAACTGCTATGCTCTGATACACCTCTTGGAATCCTTTGAGACCATGACCAGCAAGACAGGTCTCATGGACCTGGACCTTGGCGGGAAGGTAACTTGGAATGGAATTCTTGGCTCATTTAATATGGGGTCTGCAAGGATGGGGGAATGAGTAGGAAAGAAGAGAAGCCAATGATTCGGAGACTCCTTTCTGTTCTTCTGTAGGGTTTATGAGGAGGTACTGAAAAGTATCACAACATATCCTTCCATGACAAGCAGCTCTTTTATATTTTGGGACTCGTAATACTGCTTCTGCATTACCTTCTACCTTGTCTCGATACTGGATAGTTTGGGCATTCAGACTAGCAGATCTTGACTCTCTTTTTCTTGTTTTTCCTGAATGTATGTGTGATTTTTTTTTAGGGCAAGAAATCCCGGGTCAAGTCCGCCCATGGCTTTGACTGGGAAGAGGAGAGGCAACCAATTCTTCAGCTTTTAACACAGCTGCTCCAGTTGGACATTCGTCACCTGTGGAACCACTCAATAATTGAAGAGGAATTCGTCAGGTAGGCAGTTAAAATGACTACAGATACTGTAATACTAAGTTGAGAGGAATGAGGGCTCTCTTGCTAGGCCTGCCTTTTAAATACTTCATTTCATACCTCAGTTCTATCTGTAATATATAAACATATACTCATAACATTGAGTTATTAGGAAGTAGATAATGAATCTTAGAAACTGCTATGAATTTCTCATTTTTTTTTTTTTTTTTTTTTTTTTTTTTTTTCCATTTTTCTGAAGCTGGAAACGGGGAGAGACAGTCAGACAGACTCCCGCATGCGCCCGACCGGGATACACCCGGCACGCCCACCAGGGGCGACGCTCTGCCCACCAGGGGGCGATGTTCTGCCCATCCTGGGCGTCGCCATGTTGCGACCAGAGCCACTCTAGCGCCTGGGGCAAAGGCCACAGAGCCATCCCCAGCGCCCGGGCCATCTTTGCTCCAATGGAGCCTTGGCTGCGGGAGGGGAAGAGAGAGACAGTGAGGAAAGCGCGGCGGAGGGGTGGAGAAGCAAATGGGCGCTTCTCCTGTGTGCCCTGGCCGGGAATCGAACCCGGGTCCTCCGCACGCTAGGCCGACGCTCTACCGCTGAGCCAACCGGCCAGGGCGAATTTCTCACCTTTAATGTCCATGTGTTCATCCATGAAACAGTATGTACTGAGAATCTTCTAGGTGAATAGCTGGTATCATTATAGCTATAGGCAGTAGAAACAAAAGTTCTTTCCCTCATTAAGTTTATTTTATAGAGCAGGAGCCAATTTTAAAAAGTACGATATATAGTATGTTTTATGGTTTATTACTGTGGGAAAAAATAGGGGGAAGACATTTGATAGAAGAAGGTTGTGATATTAAATCAGCCATTCTAGCAAGATCTGTTTGAATCAGTGACATTTCAGCAAAGATCCAGAGGAGGTCATCAGAGCCATGAGACTATCTGGAGAAAGAGCAAGGGCAAGGAAAGGGAACAGCAAGTGCAAAGACCCCAAGGAGGGAGTGTGTCCGGCGTGTACCAATACTAGCAATAAGGCCAGAGAGTCAGCAACTGAGAGGGATAGGCGATGAGGTCGGGGGGAGGGGAGGGCAGTGGGGAGCCTCGCTGTACAGATCTTTGTAGGCCATCATGATGACTGGCACTTTCTCAGAGTGAGACGGGCCACTCAAAGGTTTCAAGCAGGGCAGTAGGTGGTCTTACTTGCTCTTGAACAGCATCATCCTGGCTGTTCTGTTGAAACAGACTATGGAGGGAAAGGAAGGAAGCAGCAGACCAGTTAGGAGGCTATTGAAGAAACTTGGGCAAGAGATGACAGTAATTTAAACCAGAAAGCAGCAGTGGGGATGGGGAGAAGTGGCTGTAGTCTGTACTTTTTTTCTTAAGGTGGAGCTTACCAGATGAGATGACAGATGTGTGAGAGGTTTGAGGGAGAGTGCAGTCACGAATGACGTGGACTGAGCATTTGGAAGAATAGAGTTGCCTATAACTGAAATATGGGGAAGGCTGTGGGGGCATGTTTTGCGTTAACCAATCAGACGTTATGTTTTAGACAAACAAAGTTTGAAGTGCTTATTAGACATCCAAATAATGTCAGATTCAGATGTGGAATGTACACATCTGGAGTATAGGAGAGAGGTCTGGCCTTGGGGCACTCATTTAGGAATACTTGTATTAATAGCCACGAGACTGAAAGAGATTACTAAATCAGTAAGTAGCTAGAAGAGAACAGAAATCCAAAAACTATCCCTTGGGCACTCCAGCATTAGAAGGTGAGGTGATTATGAGGGACCAGCCAAAGAAACAGACAGGATAGTATGGCATTCTGGAAGCCAAACAAAGCATGTTTCAAGGACAAAGGAGTAATCTACTCTGTCAAATGAAGCTGAAAGGTCAGTTAAGATGAGGACTGAATTGACTGTTGTATTTACATTGAAAAGTCGTTGGTGACTTTGTCTTGTCTTTTATCATATATGAAGGTAAGCAAAAGTAGGTTCACAGTTGGTTCATACGGTAAATAATTAATAAATAATACAGGAATAAACTGTTTCACAAACTCACAATTATAAAGCTACTTTTGCCCACCCTGTATTCAAGTCCTGTACAGGCATCTTTTTTTTTTTTTTTTGTATTTTTTTCTGAATTTGGAAACGGGGAGAGATAGTCAGACAGACTCCCGCATGCGCCCGACCGGGATCCACCCGGCACGCGATGCTCTGCCCACCAGGGGGCGATGCTCTGCCCCTGGGTGGGGGGGGATGCTCTGCCGCGACCAGAGCCACTCTAGCGCCTGGGGCAGAGGCCAAGGAGCCATCCCCAGCGCCCAGGCCATCTTTGCTCCAGTGGAGCCTTGGCTGCGGGAGGGGAAGAGAGAGACAGAGAGGAAGGAGGGGGGGGGGGGGTTGGAGAAGCAAATGGGCGCTTCTCCTATATGCCCTGGCCGGGAATCGAACCCAGGTCCCCCGCACGCCAGACCGACGCTCTACTGCTGAGCCAACCGGCCAGGGCCTGTACAGGCATCTTTTTTCTTTTCTTTTTTTTTTTTTTTCATTTTTCTGAAGCTGGAAACAGGGAGAGACAGTCAGACAGACTCCCGCATGCGCCCGACCGGGATCCACCCGGCACGCCCACCAGGGGCGACGCTCTACCCACCAGGGGGCGATACTCTGCCCATCCTGGGCGTCGCCATGTTGCGACCAGAGCCACTCTAGCGCCTGAGGCAGAGGCCACAGAGCCATCCCCAGCGCCAAAAGATGGCTCCAATGGAGCCTTGGCTGCGGGAGGGGAAGAGAGAGACAGAGAGGAAAGCGCGGCGGAGGGGTGGAGAAGCAAATGGGCGCTTCTCCTGTGTGCCCTGGCCGGGAATCGAACCCGGGTCCTCCGCACGCTAGGCCGACGCTCTACCGCTGAGCCAACCGGCCAGGGCCTGTACAGGCATCTTAATAGCCGAAAGTTGGAACTCTTAAAGGACAAAGTGCCTATCTGGAGTCAGCAAAGCAATTTGCTATATAGAAGGTGGTAGATAAAATGAAGAAAACTATAGGACCCTGAACTTTGGAGGCAGTAGAGATAGAATGAACAAGGCAGAATCCCAGTATAATTGAGTTAACAACTGATTCCACCATCTCCCCTTCTTCCTTTCTCAGTTTGGTTACTGGTTGCTGTTACCGCCTTTTGGAGAACCCCACCATTGGTCACCAGAAGAACCGCCCCACCCGGGAAGCCATAGCACACCTGCTTGGTGTAGCCTTGACACGTTATAACCATGTGCTCAGTAAGTTAGCCCTTCGCTGTGCCCCACCTTTTTCCTCTTGCTCGTAATATCTCATGTTCAGTACTTTCCCAGGTGCCACTGTGAAGATCATCCAGATGCTGCAGCACTTTGAACACCTAGCACCTGTACTGGTGGCAGCTGTGAGTCTATGGGCAACTGATTATGGAATGAAGAGCATCGTGGGAGAGATTGTAAGGTAACTTCTGCCTTGAATTTCTAATTCTTATTTCTCTCAGGGAGAAGAGAAAAAAAGATTAGAAATATAGTATATTCTCTGTGCAACAATAGGTTCTTTCACCTGTTAAGATGCCAGTCTTACCTTCTTTTACTGGGAACTAAATTATCTTTTTATGGCTGTGTTTTCTTCCGTGCACAGAGAGATTGGACAGAAGTGTCCCCAGGAGCTGAGTCGGGACGCTTCAGGGGCAAAGGGCTTTGCAGCCTTCCTGACAGAACTAGCAGAACGTGTCCCCGCCATTCTGATGTCCAGCATGTGCATTTTGCTAGATCATCTGGATGGAGAGGTAGGTGGTACCCTGAGGATCTCAGGTTTTTCTGGGGATTTCAAGTCCATTGTTGAAAGGCTTTTTTTTTTTTTTAAACAAAAAGGTAGCTTCACATGAAGTCAAGTCATCTGGTCTTATAACCGTGGCAGTTCCTTCCTATAGAGAAGCAGATGACATTTATTGAATAAGGAGCCTATTTCAGTGTCACGTTGATTTTATCCAAGTCTGGTAGGGGAGAGGACAGTTCCACGGCTTAGGTCCAGTGCGAGTGACTCAGCTGTGATTCTGAGTCCCATCTGTTTCTTAGGATGATGCCTCTTTCTACTATCTGACTTGCCTTGCTTCTTCCATATAACAAATTTTCTCAAATCAACCTCTGTCATCTCTCTCAGTTCTTTTTTATACCTGAATGCTAACCTGGCTTTTCCCAAATGAATGTGGGGCACTTCTAGGTGAATATAAGGACAGAAACGGTCTACTCATTTGTCTAATTTACTTTAACTTGTGCAATACTCCATTCTTTGGCTCTTGGCCTAGAAAAAAATTCCAAACCCTCTTCTCCACCAGGTTCTGTAATGGACTTGCTCATACTGTAGGACTGATTTCTGTTTCTCTGTTTCATTTTCTTTTTTTTTTAATTTTTTTTATTTTTCTGAAGCTGGAAACGGGGAGGCAGTCAGACAGACTCCCTCATGCGCCCGACTGGGATCCACCCGGCACACCCACCAGGGGGCGATGCTCTGCCCATCCAGGGTGTTGCTCTGTTGTGACCAGAGCCACTCTAGTGCCTGAGTCAAAGGCCATGGAGCCATCCCCAGCACCCGGGCCATCTCTGCTCCAGTGGAGCCTTGGCTGCGGGAGGGGAAGAGAAAGAGAGGAAGGAGAGGGGGAGGGGTGGAGAAGCAGATGGGCGCTTCTCCTGTGTGCCCTGGCCGGGAATCGAACCCGTGACTTCTGCACGCCAGGCCGACGCTCTACCACTGAGCCAACTGGCCAGGGCCTCTCTGTTTCATTTTCTGTTAGTAAAATAGGGAGTAGAAGGGAAGAGGGTGTTTATTAGTAGGGATCAAAGGTGTTGAGACATCAGGTGAAAGGTAGTCATTACAAATGTATATCGATGGATAGATATGATTTCATGTTCAGCTACTACCATGATTACTTGGGTGAACCTTAGGGAGGGAATGATTAAACTTAAACTATATAGGTAGGTACATTGTTATTAACTTAACTAGGGTACTCCTAAGCTGGCCAAAGAGTCGCATGTGGCTCGCGAGCCGCAGTTTGCCGACTAGGTCTTAGGCAGCCAAGGCAGACCAGGAAAAGTTATAGCTAAGACAAGCAAGCTTAACCTTGACTAAAGGTCTTGGCCCCTTCTTTGTGCCTGGACTGGCATAAGGATTTATGAAAGGGAAAGTTAATATTGGAGTGCAGAGGCTCACAGCAACTTCATTTCTCTCTCCCAGAATTACATGATGCGCAATGCTGTGCTCGCAGCCATGGCAGAGATGGTACTGCAGGTTCTGAATGGTGATCAGCTGGAGGAAGCAGCCCGAAACACCAGAGACCAGTTCTTGGACACCCTGCAAGCCCATGGCCATGATGTCAACTCCTTTGTGCGAAGCCGTGTTTTGCAACTCTTTACCCGAATCGTCCAACAGAAGGTGAACAGCCTTCTATGTGATAAAGACATAATGGTACCATTCTATGTATAGGCCAAAGAAAAGAGGAATCCAATGTCAAAGAAAACTATCTGTCCCAAAAAAGAGTCTAGAATTCAGGTTGTTACTACCAGTAATAAAGGTCTTTGTTTACTAAAGGGCAAGGATGTCTGGTTCCATTTAAGGACTGTCCTGTATCTTAACCACTACAAAGAGTACTCCTTAACTACTTTATATCCCATAGTAAAGTTTCTTTTGGGTCCTGGCCAGTTAGCTCAGTGGTAGAGCATCATCCCAGCTTATGGATGTCCCGGGTTCAATTCCCAGTTAGGGGACACAGGAGAAGCACCCATCTCTTTCCCCACCCCTTCGCCTATCACTTCTCTCTTTCTCTCTTTTCCTCTCCTGCAGCCATAGCTCGATTACAGCAAGTTGGCCCTGAGCGCTGAGGGTGGCTCCATAGTCTCCACATTAGGCACTAAAAAATGGCTCCCCTCCTTTCACTCAAAAAAAGTCTCTTTGGAATGAATAGGTACCTCATTTGGGGTTTGCATCAAGATTCTATTGAGCAGAAAGGATGATGTGGACTGTGAGCTGATTCTTCTCTTTCTGTCCCTCATAGGCTCTCCCCCTGACACGCTTCCAGGCAATGATGGCCTTAGCAGTGGGCCGCCTGGCAGACAAGTCGGTGCTAGTATGTAAAAATGCCATTCAGCTGCTGGCCAGTTTTCTCGCCAATAATCCTTTCTCCTGCAAGGTGAGTAGACTTAGGCCATCTAAAAGAGAAGGAATCAATGGAAACCAGGTGAAATTATGTGACTTAGTGACCCTAATACTTATTTTACCTTGATAGCTTAGTGATGTTGATCTCGCTGGACCACTGCAGAAGGAAACCCAGAAGTTACAAGAGATGAGGGCCGAGAGGCAAACTGCAGCTGTTTGTGAGTAGTTCCTGCATGTGAACCTCCTCCCCAGTCCATCTTCTCCTGGCAGCAGAAACTCCAGAGACAGAGTCTAAGTGAGACTTTCTCATTCAGCCTCAGTGCTGGACCCAGAAGAGGAGTGGGAAGCCATGCTGCCAGAGTTGAAGTCTACCCTGCAGCAGCTGCTAAAACTTCCCCAGGAAGAAGAAGAGAGACCTGAAGAAATTCCTACTGCAGAGACCACCGAAGAGGTGGAAGGACACATCCGTCGCTTGCTTGCAAAAGCTAGTTACAAGTATGTGGACGAATGAGGTATTCTCATAATGACCCATTTAGGGTTTAGAATTTAACCTTTGAAAACAATTTTTCTTTAAAATGAACTGTACTTAGCCCTGGCTGGGTGTCTCAGTGAGTAAAGCATCGACCCAGCATGCCCAGAGGTCACGGGTTTGACCCAAGTCAGGGGCACAAACGAGAAACAATCAACGAGTGCATAACTAAATGGAACAACAAAGTGAAACAAGTTCATGCTTCCTTCTTGCTCTCTTTCTCTCTCCCTTCATCTCTCTTCCCTCTTAGATCAATGGAAATAATTTAAAAATGAACTAAGTGAATGCTGCCACTAGATAACGGTCGGTATTTTCACTGTAGTAATGGTCGAACACCAAATTTATGCCAAAGGTATAGTCCACAATTAAACATGCTTTTAGGGGGGTGGGGGTTGTTTTTTTTTTTTTTTTGTATTTTTCTGAGGTTAGAAGCGGGGAAGCGGATAGACTCCCGCAAGCACCCCACTGGAATCCTCCCGGCATGCCCACCAGGGGTAATGCTCTACCCATCTGGGGTGTTGCTCTGTTGTGGCCAGAGCCATTCTAGTGCCTGAGGTGGAGGTCATGGGGCCATCCTCAGCTCCCAGGCCAACTTTGCTCCAATGGAGCCTTGGCTGCGGGAGGGAAAGAGAGAGAGAGAGAGAGAGAGAGAGAAAGGAGATGGGGAGGGGTGGAGAAGCAAATGGGTGCTTCTCCTGTGTGCCCTGGCCAGAATCAAACCCGGACTTCCACATGCCGGGCCGATGCTGACCCAAGTGGCCAGAGCCTAAGCATGCTTTTTTACTTTTACAAATTTTAAAGAAACTCCTAAAACAACTAAATATAAATAGTATTATATTAAAGAGGATGGAAGTCTTCCTTTGAAGAAAAAAGCCTGTAAGTATGATTCTAGTTATATAATCTTAGGTGAACTGCTTAAATTTTCTGGGCCTCAGTTTTATTATATGTAAGAGAAGAAGTTAATTAGATCATATGATTTCTAATGGCTTAATTCTAGTTCTAAATTCTGTGAGCCTCTAAATAATATCAGTCCTGCCTTAATCTTTAAATCACCCTCATATGAACCCTGACCTTAGGCAAAAAGTTTCTCCCAGTGTTTTTGTGACTCAGGAACTCTGGATCAGCTTGAGCCCTTAGAGCTGTCATCGGGTATTTGTAAACCTTGGCCACAGTTACTTACTTGTTTCTTACCTAATTAGACTTCAGAAAAGTTGGACATGAATAGCATGTGGCTGGTTTGCTTTTCCTTACTTCTTTTCATTCTCTCTTTACTTGCTAAAGTGTAAAGGGAGACCATAGTTTTCTGCTTGCCTCTTCTGCCTCCAAACATACAGCACTAGTATTTTCTCCTCTCAACTGGTAAAAGGTTTCATCTCATGTGCAAGATGTCACTTCATTCCTTAGAAATCTTTAGCAGTTGATGCTATTAACATCTTAATAACTGAGTTTGCTTCCAATTAAAATTGAAACATAGCCTGACCAGGCGGTGGCGCAGCGGATAGAGCAGCAGACTGGGATGCAGAGGACCCAGGTTCAAAACCTCGAGGTCACTGGCTTGAGCGCTGACTCATCTGGTTTGAGCAAGGCTCACCAGCTTGAGCCCAAGGTCGCTGGCTTGAGCAAAGGGACACTTGGTCTGCTGTAGCCCCCAGTCAAGGAACAAGTGAGAAAGTAATCAATGAACAACTAAGGTGCTACAACAAAGAATTGATGCTTCTCATTTCTCTCCCTTCCTGTTCATCTGTCCCCCTCCTTCTATCTGTCACACACACACACACACACAAAATATAAATGTAGGTTAGAACAAAACTTTTTTTTTTTTCTTTTTCTTTATTTTCTGAAGCTGGAAACGGGGAGAGACAGTCAGACAGACTCCCGCATGCGCCAGACCAGGATCCACCCGGCACGCCCACCAGGGGCGATGCTCTGCCCACCAGGGGGCGATGCTCTGCCCCTCCGGGGCGTCGCTCTGCCGCGATCAGAGCCACTCTAGCACCTGGGGCAGAGGCCAAGAAGCCATCCCCAGCGCCCGGGCCATCTTTGCTCCAATGGAGCCTCGGCTGCGGGAGGGGAAGAGAGAGACAGAGAGGAAGGAGGGGGGTGGGGTGGAGAAGCAAATGGGCGCTTCTCCTATATGCCCTGGCCGGGAATCGAACCCAGGTCCCCCGCAGGCCAGGCCGACACTCTACCGCTGAGCCAACCGGCCAGGGCAGAACAAAACTTTTTAAAATAACTTTTTTAAGAGTTTAACTGCCCTAGCCAGATAGCTTGGTTGGTTAAGAGCGTCGCTTCGAGGCACAGAGGTTGCCAGTTTGATCCCCAGTCAGGGCACATACAGGAACAGATCAATGTTCCTGTCTCTCTCTCTCTCCCCCTTCCTCTCTCTCTAAAAATCAATTTTTTAAAAAAAGAGTTGAATTCCAATAATTTTTTTTAAGCAGAAATATACTGCCCTGACCAGGTTGCTCACTGGTTATGGCATCGGCCTGATAGATGGGTTCAGTCCCCAGTCAGGGCACATAACAAGAATCAACCAGTGAATGTATAAATAAGTGGAATAACAAATGCTGTTTCTCTCTTTCTTTATTTCTCTCTCTCTCTCTCTAAAAATATATAAATTTTAAAAATTTAAAGCAGAAATTTTCTTTTAAAAAATTAGACAATATTCCTGACTAGTGATGGCACAGTGGGTGGAGCATTAGCCTGGGACACTGATGGTTCCAGGTTTGAAACCCCAAGGTCATTGATTTGAGCGTGGGCTCATTTGGCTTGAGCATGGGATTGCTGGCTTCAATGTAGGATCATCAAAATGATCCCATTGTCACTGGCTTGAGCCCAAGGTCACTGGCTCGGCTGGAGCTCCCTGGTCAAGGCACATATGAGAAGCAATCAATGAGTAAGTAAAGTGCCGCAACTACAAGTTGATGGTTCTCATCTCTCTCCCTTCCTGTCTCTCTCCCTCTTTCTCTCTCTCTCTCAAAAAGATTAAATAAAAGTAAAAATAAAAATTAGACAATACATTCACATGGTATAAAAATTTAAATGACAGCTTGACCAGTAGTGGCATAGTGGATAGAGCATGGATCTGGAGTCACTGGCTTGAGCAAGGGGTTACTGGTTTGACTTGAGTCCCCAACCCCATCCTATTGTATTATACATATGAGAAGCAATCAACAACTAAGGTGACACAATAACTACAACTACAAGTTAATGCTTCCCATCTCTCTCCACCCTCTCCCTCTCAAATATTTTGTTTTTGAAATTACAAAATGTACATGCCATTGAATGTCCCAGCCACTTAGTCACACAGGGAAGCAAGATTCATAGTTTATTGAGTGTCCTTCTAGAGATACTGTGTAGACATAACAGCCAGACATATGTTCCTTTCTTCCCCCTTTTTACACAAGTGATTGAATTTTCTACCCACTGATCTACCACCTTGTTTTTCTTCACTCAGCTATGTACCTCAGTGTTTTACTATTTGTACATAAATCACATTGTATGGCTGTACCATAAACTAACTAGTGTTGAAAGTTTATTATTTCCAAACTTTCACTTGGCAAAGTTTTTAAACATGTTTGGAATAGGGTAATGATTTCTAAAATTTAAAAGCTTTATTTTAATGTTTTGAAGACTATAGTTAAGCCTTATCACTACAGAAATAGGAAAAGTGTTTGAGCTTCACCCTTCAAAGGTGCTTACACCTGAGAAATGCTCCTTTTCCCTGGGATAGTAGGTCTGGGTACTTGATGGAATTATCAGTTAGGCTCTTTTAAATCTACAGTGACACTCTTGTATGTCAATTACAATTTTTTTTAAAGGCTGTAGTGATACTTTTATGGGTACTGACTTGGTGACAGGTTGATCTTCTTTTAGGCAGGCCATCATTCTCACTCGAGAAGCCCTGGGCCACTTCCAGGAGTCTGAACCCTTCAGTCATATGGACCCAGAGGAGTCCGAGGAGACCAGGCTCCTGAATCTCTTAGGAACTATCTTCAAAGGTAATTCCCTCTTTCTTCTTCAGTAAACAAAACATTTCAGGTAGTACATATTTATGGACCATTTACTTTGTGTCAGACACTGGACTAGCTAGTAGAACCTGGTGCTAAAAGAGGCCAGAGGGGTTTGGCAAGGCTTCTGCTCTGGAATGGAAGCAGCCCCCTGGCCCAAGAATGATAGTCACAGGATATGAAAGGGCATTTCCAAACTGTTGAGAACTTTAGGAATCTTTTTTGAGAAATGAACCAAGATATTTTTTTAATTATTTATTTATTTTTCAGAGACAGAGCAAGAGTCAGAGAAAGGGATAGATAGGGACAGACAGACAAGAAGGGAGAGAGATGAGAAGCATCAATCATTAGTTTTTCGTTGCAACACCTTAGTTGTTCATTGATTGCTTTCTCATATGTGCCCCACTGTGGGCCTTCAGCAGACCGAGTAACCTCTTGCTCAAGCCAGCGACCTTGGATCCAAGCTGGTGTGCTTTTTGCTCATACTAGATGAGCCTGCGCTCAAGCTGGCGACCTCGGGGTCTCGAACCTGGGTCTTCTGCATCCCAGTCCGACGCTCTATCCACTGTACCACTGCTTGGTCAGGCTAAACCAAGATATTTAGAACAGCTTTTAAATTTATCCTTTTTTTTTTTTTTTTTACAGAGACAGAGAGTCTGAGAGAGGGATAGATAGGGACAGACAGACAGGAACAGAGAGAGATGAGAAGCATCAATCATTAGTTTTTTGTTGCGGTACTTTAGTTGTTCAGTGATTGCTTTCTCATATGTGCCTTGACTGCAGGCCTTCAGCAGACCAAGTAACCCCTTGCTCGAGCCAGCGACTTTGGGTCCAAGCTGGTGAGCTTTGCTCAAACCAGATGAGCCCCCGCTCAAGCTGGCAACCTCAGGGTCTCGAACCTGGGTCCTCCGCCTCCCAGTTGGATGCTCTATCTATTGTGCCACTACCTGGTCAGGCTTTGTTTTTTTGGAACAGAATATCCAGGGATATTCCAGGTGTTGGATTTTCCCATCTTGAACATTCTCTAACTCCTAGGTCCCGCAGCTTACACACAGGAGAATAATCCCCAGGTTTCTGCAGAGAACATGGGCCCAGGACAGAGTGGCTGTAAAGACAAACCCAGTGTGTCCGAGCCTGAGAAGTCCAGGGGAAAAGATGAACTGGTAAAGCAAGAGATGCTGGTGCAGTATCTGCAGGACGCCTATAGTTTCTCACTGAAGATTACAGAGGCCATTGGCATCATCAGCAAGATGATGTATGAGAACACAACCACAGGTATGTGTGCCAAGGTCCCTTTCTGTAAGGACTGGGTCTTGGGGTTGGAAACACTAGTCTTGTCTAGATTTTATTCATATCTAGCTGCTCCTTTAAAAGGAAGGTATTCTTTCTTTCCTTTGTTTTGTATAGCCTTGTAGAGCTTATGTATTTTAATGCGTATAGTATTTCAGGATAGGGCATTATAAGAGTCAGCAGGCTCATGGAATATGAGGAAGGCCTCCACTTGAATGTTGCTACATCAAGAAAGGTTCTGTCTTTGAGTTTGAGGGTGGGGGAGTTTTGCCAAGCAGATGGGTGATATTTGTATATGTCCTCTCAGTGGTACAGGAGGTGATTGAATTCTTCGTGACGGCATTCCAATTTGGGGTCCCTCAGGCCCTGTTCGGGGTACGCCGCATGCTGCCTCTCATCTGGTCTAAGGAGCCTGGTGTCCGGGAAGCTGTGCTTAATGCCTACCGCCAACTTTACCTCAACCCCAAAGGGGACTCTGCCAGGTATAAGGGGACTTTTGCCTTTGCTGGCTTTTCTGTGGTCAGCTTTTAATAGGATGTTTCTAGTCTCCTGAAGAAATTGGGGGGATTCTTCTAGAGGAGTTTGGAATCTCTAGGCAGTAGGTCTATAAGGGGGCTCAGAATGGAGCTGTCCCTTCAATGAAACCCATCCTGGGCAGTTTCTGAGACAGTGTTGGGGGATAGCCCTACACACCTATTTGCCAACTTCAACTTTATTGGTCTTCTAATGATCCCTGACCTTTGCTATTCCCGCAGAGCCAAGGCCCATGCTTTGATTCAGAATCTGTCTTTGCTGTTAGTGGATGCCTCAGTTGGGACCATTCAGTGTCTTGAGGAAATTGTAAGTCTCCTCGCTTCCTCTTTCTTTATTCATTCAACTAGTACTACTAATTACTGTGTGTTCAACAGTTGACTCAGCCCAAAAAGGATAAGAATATTTGCTTCCAAATTTCCAACCTAAAAAGAACCAAGAGTGGACTTGGTAGCCAAAAATCATAAAACAACGAATAATGCAGCACATAGATAATTAAGTGCCAGAATATGTGGCCCAGGTAATGGTTAGAATAGCAATAGTAATAGAATAACACTGTATATGCCAGGCACTATTCTTAGCACTTGACGCATATTAACATGCTTAATCCTCACAACAACCCTATAAAGAGTTGTTCATCTACATTTTACAGTGAGAAATATGAGGCTCAGAGAAGTTCAAGAACTTGGCTAGTTACAGTTAGTTAGTAGCAAAGTTTTTTTTTTTAGTAGCAAAGTTTGAGATTGGAACTCAGAAGAGCTCCAGAAAACACACTTTTTTTTTCGTTCATTTTGAGGGGACAAGAAGTGGGGGAAGCATCAACTCCCATATGTACCTTGACCAGGCAAGCCCAGGGTTTCGAACCAGCGACCTCAGTGTTACAGGTCGATACTTTATTCACTGAGCCACCACAGGTCAGGCGCAGAAAACACTTTTTTTTTTTTTTTTTTTTTTTTACAGAGACAGAGAGTGATAGACAGGGACAGAGAGAGATGAGAAGCATCAATCATCAGTTTTTCGTTGCAACACCTTAGTTGTTCATTGATTGCTTTCTCATATGTGCCTTGACCGCGGGCTTCATCAGACCGAGTAACCCATTGCTGAAGCCAGCAACCTTGGGTCTAAGCTGGTGAGCTTTGCTCAAACCAGATGAGCCCAGGCTCAAGCTGGCGACCTCGGGGTCTCGAACCTGGGTCCTCCGCATCCCAGTCCAATGCTCTATCCACTGCGCCACTGCCTGGTCAGGCGCAGAAAACACTCTTAACTTGTATGTTTTACTAATGAATAGGGTGGGAAAGAGCAGTGTGAGGTGGGATGAGCAAGCAAAGCTTCCTGAAAACGGCAGGGCTTAAGTTGGGTCTTGCTGAGTAGGATTTAGAGAATTTGAGAAAGTAGGGAAAGCTTTTCAGACAGAAAGCCAAGGAAGAGCACAATATATATTGTAGAATGAGAAAGATTGTGTTTCTTTTGGTGGAGGGGGGCAATGAAGGCTTGGAGGTTTTTTGGTTTATTAGAGCTGGAACTATCAACTCGTAGTTGCTTCTCTCTAGTTATTCATTATTTGTTTGTCATATGTGCCTTGACCTGGCAAGTCCAGGGTTTCAAACTAGCAACCTCAGCATTCCAGGTCAACACTATCCACTGCACCACCACAGGTCAGGCCCTGGATTCCTTTCAGGAGTCGAGGGTTTTAACCTTGTTATCCAGGGACCCCAGCATTTTAGGCAGATCTGCCCTGAAGCATTTGGATTATAGGGACAGAAAGTGGAGGTTGTGCTGACCACCAGATCCCACTGGCAAGAGCAATACTGCCAGCCACATTTTCTCCCTGCTGGCAAGGAAAGAGCCTGGTGCTTGGCAACTAGTCATGAGATCCCATAGTCTAGCTTTTGGTCCAAGCCACTATGGTAGGCAGAAGAGAGAGTTTCTAACTGATGAGCCACAGTTGGCATGAGGAAGTAGGCGTCTGGGAGACTGATCCAGCAGCAGCGTACAAGTTGGTTGGAGCAGAGACTAGGAACAGGAAGGTCCCTGCAGTCTGCTGTAGGTGGGCAGTGACAAGGTGAGGCTAGACTGGGGATGGGAGGGAGAGATATAGGATTGCACTTGAGACAAATATTAGATGAATAAATAGGACTAAGTGACTCATTCATTAAAAAATAGGCAACTGAAATTTTAAGCATATGTGACTGAGCAAGTGTTGGTACCTACCGTTGGCAAAAGGAAAAGGAAAAGAAGGTTGATGGCTTCCATTAGGCATGTTGGGTTTGTGGTAACAGCAAGAAAGCCTCTATTAGGAACCTGCAGATTATATTCAGAACTAGAGAGCTACATGGACTCAATGACATCAGTTTCAGTACATTATCTTTTTTTTTTTGGACAGTGTCAGAAAGAGAGAAACGGAAAGATAGGAACAGACAGACAGGTAAAGAGATGAGAAGCATCGATTCTTCATTGAAGCACCTTAGTTCAATGATTGCTTTCTTAATATGTGCCTTAACTGGGGGGCTCCAGCAGAGTGAAGCAATCTTGGGCTTCAAGCCACTGATCTTGCGGTCATGTCTACGATCTCACACTCAAGCCAGTGACCCTGCACTCAAGCTGGTGAGCCTGCGCTCAAGCCAGTGACCTCAGGATTTTGAGCCTGGGTCCTCTGTGTCCAGTCCAATGCTCTACCCACTATGCCACCGCCTGGTCGGGCTCAAGACAGTATCTTAATGAACTTCATTTTCAAGCCATGAGACTAGAAAAGGAGCAGAGATAGAGGTACCTCCTCAAACCCTACTTCACATTTTTTTTTATAAATAAATTTTTATTTTAATGGGGTGACATCAATAAATCAGGGTACATATATTCTAAAAAAACATGTCCAGGTTATCTTGTCATTCAATTCTGTTGCATACCCATCACCCAAAGTCAGATTGTCCTCTGTCACCTTCTATCTAGTTTTCTTTGTGCCCCTCCCCCACCCCCACCCTCTCCCCCTCTCCCTCCTCTTCCCTCCCCTGGCCCCCCGTAACCACCACACTCTTGTCCATGTCTCTTAGTCTCGTTTTTATGTCCCACCAATGTATGGAATCCTGCAGTTGTTTTTTTCTGATTTACTTATTTCACTCCGTATAATGTTATCAAGATCCCGCCCTTTTGTTGTAAGTGATCCGATGTCATCCTTTTTTTTTTTTTTTTTAAGATTTTATTTATTCATTATAGAGAGGGGAGAGAGAGAGAGAGAGAAGGGGGAAGAGCAAGAAGCATCAATTCCCATATGTGCCTTGACCAGGCAAGCCCAGGGTTTTGAACCGGCAACCTCAGCGTTTCCAGGTTGCCGCTTTATCCACTGCGCCACCACAAGTCAGGCCGATGTCATCATTTCTTATGGCTGAATAGTATACCATGGTGTGTATGTGCCACATCTTCTTTCTCCAGTCTCCTATATTTTTTTGTTTTTGTTTTTTGTATTTTTCTGAAGCTGGAAACGGGGAGGCAGTCAGACAGACTCCCTGCATGTGCCCGACCAGGATCCACCCGGCACGCCCACCAGGGGGTGATGCTCTGTCCATCCGGGGCGTTGCTCTGTTGCGACCAGAGCCTCTCTAGTGCCTGAGGCAGAGGCCATGGATTCATCCCCAGCGCCTGGGCCATCTTTGCTCCAATGGAGCCTTGGCTGCGGGAGGGGAAGAGAGAGACAGAGAGGAAGGAGAGGAGGAGGGGGGGAGAAGCAGATGGGCGCCTCTCGTGTGCCCTGGCTGGGAATCGAACCCAGGACTTCCGCACGCCAGGCTGACGCTCTATCACTGAGCCAGCTGGCCAGAGCTTCTATTTTTTTATTTTTTTTTTACAGTGATTAAAGCCTTTAAGCAAACTCTTGGCCAGTACAGCAAGAATCCATAAAAGAATAGTGTCCTTAACATGTTCACCAAGTCCAAGTTGGCCCCAACACCATGCCAAATCCCTGAAATATGCAACCCAACCCCGTTCAGTCTGTCACAAGGAGTAGGAGTCCAGGAAAAGTCCACATCCAGGAAGAGTCCGCATGGCACTAGAATTGTTGTCACAATTCTATACTTTGCAGCTCACGTCCAAGTCTCAGTGACCACTGCTTCTAGCTGGCAATGATTCAGGTAGACTGGAAAAGCCATTTGCAGCATGCGTGGATATGGAGCTTCTGTTCTCCTCTGCCTGGAGAGATGAGACCAGGTTGCTTTTCCCTGGAGCTCTGCGCCTGTGGCATGGTAAAGAGAACCTTGGGATACACTAAGCTGGGTGGCAAAGGTAGATTCATAATAGAAGTTGGCAAAAGGGGGAAAGAGAGCTCTAAATTAGGATTAGGTCCCAGCCTGAAATATGAGTGGGGCATTGAGGTAGGAGGAATAAAGGAAACACTATATATTAAACAAAGCAGCAGAAAATAGGACTATCAACACCCACAACAGAGATCTTCGAGGAAAGAATAAAAACCTGACTATTCAGGCAAGACATAGTTAAGTGGCCCTTGTGCAAATGAGATCAGTTTACCTGCTTCTTGGAAGAAATACCCTAGGCTCATCCACAGTGTCGTAGATGGGGCCAACGGCCCTGGGCACCTTCAGCCTTCAGTGGCAAACCCCAGCATTCTGGGCAAGGTTAGGTCATAGGTGGCTGCAGCAGGGCTGGAAGAGACTGAACCCTCCCTTAGAGGAGCGAGGGGGAAGCCTACCTTCCAGTGTCCCTGTTTCCTCACAGTAGAGGCATGTAAGTCTGGGGGCTTTAGCTCAATGACCTTCCTTTCCGCTATTGAAGCAGGACCCAGATGGCATCCTATGAGATCTTTTGGGGCGTTGGAGCCTTTAAGGGCGTATCCTAAAAGCTGGTAGTTCCCCTGATCTCTATTGGGCTTTTTCTGCCTTTTGGTATCTTAAAAGCCATGCTCAGAATATCTCGCTGAGGGGTTTGAGGATCCCCATCCGCCTATATAAACCTTTTCCATATATCTGGAGCTATTTGGAAAAAGACAAAACAGTGTTATTAGCTGGATCAAATAAAGAATGTAGTAGTTTGCAGGAGAAAACAATTTGGCATCTCCTGTTTATCAGCATTAAAAAGAAATTTAAAATAATTTTAAGTAAAAAGCATGGTATGGTAGACCCATAGGAGTTCCAGGATATGACTCCCCCCTTTTAATTTTTTTTAAATTGACCTTAAAATATTTGCTGGGTACACTTTAATAATACCTTGACTTTAAAGATTGTAAGAATGACAAAATAACAGTAAATGCTTTTGCTCCATATGGAGGAGCCATTGTCAGTTTAACCAGTTTAGGAAATCCAATAATAGAACAGTGTACTTCAGAAAAATACAAAAAAAAAAAAAGGCATTCCCTTGTGCTAAAGCTCCAGGGAGCATGGAGTGAGCTCGAGTATGTCCTATGAAACATGGAGCTCTATGTTGACATACAAGTCTTTGAAGAAGGAGGAACTGCTGAAATAGTTCATCAGCATTTGTCCCTAAGACAGCAGTCTTTATAGTGGAAACATCATAAATATTTGCTGTCTGTATATAGCTTAAAGGGGGAATATGGCAAATGCTGAAAAGCCGTGATAATGGCATATAATTCTAGACTTTGAGCTGATTTTAAGTTGACGGTTTCAGTGTAAAGTTGTCCATTGATTTGCAAGAGCCATTTGCCATTTAGTGGAAGTTTCCCAGAGCCATTGTTGTTGATCCTTTGAAAAAAGGAACAACAATAATTTTGAGGCTCAAAACCTACTACTTCACATTTTGAGCCTCCTCCTTCCTTTTCCATTCCTGAGAATTGCTCTTACCCACCTCAGGTTCTCAATATTCTCTTCAGAGAAGTGTGGTCCAAGGATCAGAGCAATTGTTATTTTTTAGCCTCAGACCTTTTTCTTTTTTCTTCAGCTCTGTGAGTTTGTGCGGAAGGATGAACTGAAGCCAGCAGTGACCCAGCTGCTTTGGGAGCAGGCCACTGAGAAGGTCCCCTGCTCTCCTCTGGAGCGCTGTTCCTCCGTCATGCTTCTCGGAATGATGGCACGGTGAGGCTCAAATCCAGACAGGGAATAGATGAGAGGGGAAAGGAGGGTTCTGAGCAGGCTCCCTGTCCTTCAGTGCGGCAGTCAGTCCCCGCTGAACCCTGTGCTTGCGCTGGCTGCCGAAATTGGAAATAAAAAGCGAAAGCACCAGCACCCCTGCCTAGAGAAACAGCGGAGTCAATAGAGAAAGAAGGATCCCGGGGTGGCCCAGTGTCAGAGCTTCTCTGTAGTGTACTGAGGCTCCGGCAGCCCCGAGTACCTATCTGCTGGCCTTGGCATTGTCCCCCACACAGAGTCCTGTCTGTGACTAGCTTTCACTCTGTGGCTTCCTTCCCCTAGAGGAAAACCAGAAATTGTGGGAAGCAACTTAGACACACTGGTGAACATAGGGCTGGATGAAAAGTTTCCACAGGACTACAGGCTGGCCCAGCAGATGTGCCATGCCATTGGCAACATCTCTGACAGAAGGAAGGTATGTGGGATAGTTACATCTAAACTACGGGGAGTGGGAGTGCTTTCCCTCCTCCACACACCCACATGCTATCTTTCCTGTTCTCGACAGCCTTCTCTGGGCACACGTCACCCTCCCTTCCGGCTGCCTCAGGAACACAGGTTATTTGAGCGACTACAGGAGGTGGTCACAAAAGGTGAGCTATCATGAAGGGTGTTGGGCAGAATTAAGTCCTTTGTCTGCTGTGGGCAACTTCTCTTTTCCCTGGACAGGCTTTGTCCACCCAGACCCACTCTGGATCCCCTTCAAGGAAGTGGCCGTGACCCTCATTTACCAGCTGGCAGAGGGCCCCGAGATGGTCTGTGCCCAGATATTGCAGAGGTGTGCGAAGCAGGCCCTGGAGAAGCTAGTGGAGAAGAGTTCCCCCCAGGATGACCTGAGTAAGTGGAGGAGAGGGTCGGTGGGCCCAGACAGCAGCAGCCAGCTTCTGTGACTTTCCCTGCCAGGCCAGCAGCCACTGCCACAACCACTTACAGCAACCTCTGACCCCACAGTCCACTGTCACATGTCTGCCACTCAAGTGGGGTGACTACCACCATTCCCACACCCCCGTCTCATGTTCCTTCACTAGTTTGTATAGTACAAGAGCCAGATCATCAGTGAAAACAGGGTGAAAGTCCTTGAGGCTTATGTGTTCTCCCTGCCTTTCCCCTCCCCTCCAGAGAAGACCCCCATGCTCTCCACGTTTCTTTTGATGAACCTGCTGTCCCTGGCTGGGGATGTGGCTCTGCAGCAGCTGGTACACTTGGAACAGGCAGTGAGTGGAGAGCTTTGTCGGCGCCGAGTTCTTCGGGAAGAACAGGAGCATAAAACCAAAGAGCCAAAGGGGAAGGTGAGTGGAGTGCCTTGGTGTTTGGGTTCATGTCCCAAGCATTTCCCAGATAAGTGTTATTACCTCAAGTCACTCACATTTCCTTCTGGGGATCTGTACTTCTTTCCTGCTGTTAAATGAAGATGACACTCTGCCTCTTTCCTGCTACTACTCTGGGATAGATCAGTGAGAACAAAGATGGAACAGTCTGTCCATGGTCACCCAAGGAGAATTTTAGGTAAATGCAGAGCAATTGGTTTGGGACTTCAGTGTAAAATAGAGGCTCTGCCTAAGGCAGTGTTTGTTAGACATGCACCCACCCGGCCGTTTTCGTGACTGGGCCTGCTGCCTGGTGGGTACCTTGTGTTCTCTCCACTAGAGGCAGTGATGTCTTGCATACATATAAGACACAGAGCCTTACAGCAGTAGGTTAAGGTCTGACCTTCTCTATGACCTTGAGCCATTGTCTGACATGACCCATCTATTTACTGCATACAGGAAATTGTTTACTTCTATAAGGATGAGTTAAGAGATGTAGGAGGAATATGCTTTGGCAGCTTAGAAACAAATATAGAGGACCTAGTTGTTTTACTCTTTAATTCGGGAGTCCTTCCTGTCTACAGACACATTTGACAATTCTATGAATAGTTTTGCAGAATTCACCTTTCCCCAGATCTATTCATGCAAAATGAAGGATGGCTGGAACCCAAACTTGTCTCTGATCATCCTTGATCTCTGGCTTCTTTCTCATTAGAATACAAGCACTGAGACCACCATGGAGGAGGAGATGGGGCTGGTTGGGGCCACGGCTGAAGACACAGAGGCAGAACTAATCCGCAGCATCTGTGAGATGGAACTGTTAGATGGTAAGAAGAATTCCTGAGTCACCTTTTCCCCAACTGAGATAACCTTTCCCAAGCCTAAAGTTGTTCTTCCAACAGAGGAACAGATATTGGCTGCCTTTGTTCCACTTCTGCTTAAAGTTTGCAACAACCCTGGCCTCTATAGTAATCCAGAGCTGTGTGCGGCTGCATCACTTACCCTTGGCAAGTTCTGCATGATCAGGTAGGCCCTGGGGCTGGTACCTTCTTCTCAGGGAGGATGCAATGGTATGATTTCCCTGATCCTCTCCTTGCCCCTAGTGCTACTTTTTGTGACTCCCAGCTTCGTCTTCTGTTCACCATGCTGGAAAAGTCCTCGCTCCCCATTATCCGGTCTAACATCATGATTGCTGTCGGGGATCTGGCTATCCGCTTCCCCAACCTAGTAGATCCCTGGACACCTCATCTGTATGCTCGGTAAGAGATCCTTCACAACAGTTCTGCAGTCCCTGCCAGATCTGGGAAGGTCTAGTTCAGTCAGCATGAGAACCACTAAAGCTGTATTTCCCTAGTCTTTAGGATTACCCTTCAACATTTGCTTAATTCTTAAGGCCCTGGCTAGGTATGACTCCAAAGAGATTGACAAATTAACTGTCTAAAGCCTTGGCTAAAGTTTGGCTTCTTTTCTTAGTCCTAGCTTTCAACTATAGACAGCTAACTGTAGAATAGCACGTTAAGAAGGGGTACTAGGCCTGACCAGGCGGTGGCGCAGTGGATAGAGCATCAGACTGGGACACGGAGGACCCAGGTTCGAAACCCCAAGGTCATGGGCTTGAACACCGGCTCATCTAGCTTGAGCGTGGGATCATAGATGTGACCCCAATGTCGCTGGCTTGAGCCCAAGGTCGCTGGATTGAGCAAGGGGTCACTCACTCTGTTGCAGCCCCCTGGTCAAGGCACATATGAGAAAGCAATCAATGAACTAAGGAGCCACAGTGAAGCTCATCTCTCTCCCTTCCTATCTGTCTGTCCCTCTCTATGTCTCTGTTTAGCACCAAAAAAAAAAAAGAAGGGGGTACTACTTCCTGCTGAAGGCCTTTCCTACTAGTGTCAGGTCTTGGTCCCAATGAAGTGAGATTTTATTTCTAGCCTCCGGGACCCAGCTCAGCAAGTGCGGAAAACAGCAGGGCTGGTGATAACCCACCTTATCCTGAAGGACATGGTGAAGGTGAAAGGACAGGTTAGCGACATGGCTGTGCTGCTCATTGACCCTGTGCCTCAGATCGCTGCCCTGGCCAAGAACTTCTTCAATGAGCTTTCCCACAAGGTGAGAGACAGACAGGCAGCTTAGGGTTTGTTACCAAGAGAACATGTAGGTCACCTCATGTCTTTAACATGATTCTCTCTTGCAGGGCAACACAGTCTATACCCTCCTTCCAGATATCATAAGCCGCCTATCAGACCCTGAGGGAGGAGTGGACGAAGAGCCTTTTCACACCATCATGAAGTATGTTTCCTTGGGCCTTGGGGCGTATTTTTCACCTACACAGGCATAGCGATCAAACAGACCTGTACAGTCATGTGCCGCTTAACAGGGATACATCTGAGAAATGCGTTGTTAGGCAGTTTCATCATTGTGCAAACATCACAGAGTGTACTTAGAGATTCCTAGATGGCAAAGCCAAGTACACACCTAGGCTGTATGGGATTGCCCATTGCTCCTAGGCTACGAGCCTGTACAACATGTTACTGTGCAAAACCACATGAGGGTAAACCAAACACATGAGAAATGATGCAATCAGGACACATGGTAAACATGAGAGGGTGAGGCTGCCTCTGGGGTAACATAGCATACTGTTTTGCAGTAAACTTTTTTATTTTTCCAAAGTGAGAAGCGGGGGGGGGGGGGGGGGGGGCATGGCAGAGGCAGACAGACACACTCCTGCACCTGCCCAACCGAGATCTACCCGGCATGCCCATCAGGGAGCTCTATTGCAACCAGAGCCATTCTAGCGCCTGAGGTGAGGCCATGGAGCCATCCTCAGCGCCCAGGCCAACTTGGCTCCAATGGAGCCTTGGCTGAGGGAGGCGAAGAGAGAGACAGAGAGGAAGGAGAGGGGGAGGGGTGGAGAAGCAGATGGGCACTTCTCCTATGTGCCCTGGCCGGGAATTGAACCCGAGACTTCTACATTCCAGGCTGACACTCTACCGCTGAGCCAACCGGCCGGGGCTGCAAACTTTCTTTTTTAATAAATAGAGTATACTTGGCTCAGTCAGTTAAGAGCATCATCCCAAAACAACAAGGTTGAGGGTTCAATCCCTAGTCTGGGCACACACAGGAAGCAACCAGTGAATGCACAACTGGTAGAATAACAAATGAATGCTTCCCTTCCCCTCTCCTCTGTCTCTAAAATAAAATAAAATAAAATAAAATTTATTTATTGATTTTTAGAGAGAGAGAAAGGGTGGGCGGGGGCAGCAGGAAGCATCATGTAGTAGTTGCTTCTTATATAGGCCCTGACTGGGCAAGCCTGGGGTTTCAATCCATTGAACTCAGCATTCCAGGTCAACATTTTATCCACTGTACCACCACAGGTCAAAGAGAGTACACTTTAAAACAGTGATAAAGCCTGACCTGTGGTGGCACAGTGGATAAAGCATCGACCTGGAAATGCTGAGGTCGTCGGTTCGAAACCCTGGGCATGCCTGGTCAAGGCACATATGGGAGTTGATGCTTCCAGCTCCTCCCCCCTTCTCTCTCTCTGTCTCTCCTCTCTCTCTTTCTCTCTCTCTGTCTCTCCCTCTCCTCTCTAAAATGAATAAATAAAAAAATAAATAAAATAAAATAAAACAGTGATAAAAAGTATAATACACTAAATACATAAACCAGTTTATTATCATTATCCAGTGTTACACACTGCACGTAATTCTATGTGCTATACTGTATACAACTGGCAGTGCAGTGGGCTTGTTCCCAGGTACATGAGTAATGTGGAGCGCTTTGACATTACAACAGCTATGATGTCACTAGGTGGTAGTAATTTTCCAGCTCCATTATAATCTTACAGGACCACCAGCATACATGCAGTCCACTGACACATTATGGCTATATTGGAATTCTAGCTCTGCTACTTCTTAGGTATGACCTTCAGCAATAACTTGACCTCTCTCTGCCTTTTTATCCTACATAAAATGAGGCCAATATGTGCCCCTTAGTGCTTGAGGACATAAAGTTTCTGATATGATAGTAGGCACATATATAGTATTCACTAGATGGCAGCTGTTTTTGTTACATTCCCATTCCCAGTGAAAATTCCTCAGGAGAGTGGAGTGACCCTTCTCTGGGTTGGAGAGAAGGCAGGGAACAGTGAGGCAGGCTTGGGCCACAGCAGACGAGATTCTTCTTGGTCAGGAGACAGACAGAAGGCCATGCTTAGGGAGGGACTGGGGCTGTGGGGAGGGGTGGGTCTGAGCTGCCCCGCGATGGCGCGTCAGCATCGCCTCCCTGCAGGCAGCTGCTCTCCTACATCACCAAGGACAAGCAGACGGAGAGCCTGGCTGAGAAGCTGTGTCATCGGTTCCGCACAGCCCGGTATGCTGCGGTCCTGGAGGGTTCTGTGTGCTGAGGGGGGCCCTGTGGGGAAGGAGCATGCTAGGGCTGGGGGAAACTGAAGGAGGGCGGGCCCTGACTTCAGGTCTCCCACTGCTCCTCACAAAGCCCATCCCATCTGCAGAACTGAGCGACAGTACCGGGACCTGGCCTACTGTCTGTCACAGCTGCCCCTCACAGAGCGAGGCCTCCACAAGATGCTGGACAATTTTGAATGCTTTGGAGATAAACTGTCAGATGAGTCCGTCTTCAGCGCTTTTTTGTCAGTTGTGGGCAAACTGCGGCGAGGAGCCAAGCCCGAGGTCAAGGTGAGCAGCTCCCGGCCCACACAGGTTCATGCGGCCTGCTGTTCTGAGGCTCTTGAGGTCAATGACATCACTGCCTGACTACCCCCAGCTTGACTGCAACCAAATAACCAGAGTGACCTGAGACCAGATCTTTCTGTATCTTACTCCTTTTTTTCTTATCTTTTTTAAATAGACTTTATATTTTAGAGCAGTTTTAGGTTCAAAGCAAAATTGAGTGGAAGTATAAAGTTCCTACTTATGCCCTCTGCCCCCAGACATGCACAGCCTCCCCCACCAGTGACTCATTTGTCACAATCGATGGACCTCGTGGACACAACGTTGTCACTCAGAGTCCATAGTTTACATTAGGGTTTGCTCTTGCTGCTGTACATTCTATGGGTTTGGACAAATGTGTCTCATACAGAGTAATTTCACTGTCCTAAAAATACTCTGTGTTCTTTTCACCCCTTTCCCCCCAACTTCTGACAGCAACCACTAGTCTTTTTACTGTGTCCACGGTTTTTTCTTTTCCAGGATGTCATATAGTTGGAATAGTCAGAAAGTAAAGTATATACCCTTCTCAGATTGGCTTCTTTTACTTAGTAATATGCATTTAATCTTCCAACATGTCCTTTCATGGTTTTTTTTGTTGGTTGTTTTTTTTTTTTGTGGCAGAGACAGAGAGAGGGAGGGACAGATAGGTACAGACAGACAGGAAGGGAGAGAGATGAGAAACATCAGTTCTTTGTTGCGGTTCCTTAGTTGTTCATTGATTGCTTTCTCATTAGTGCCCTGACCGTGGGCCTTCAGCAGACCGAGTGACCCTTGCTCGAGCCAGCGACCTTGGGCTCAAGCTGGTGAGCCTTGCTCAAACCAGATGAGCCCGCGCTCAAGCTGGCGACCTTGGGGTCTTGAACCTGGGTCCTCCACATCCCAGCCTGACGCTCTAACCACTGCGCCATTGCCTGGTCAGGCCTTTTTTTTTAAGATTTTATTTATTCATTTTGGAGGAGGGTAAGAGCAGGAAGCATCAACTCCCATATATGCCTTGACCAGGCAAGCCCAGGGTTTTGAACTGGTGACTTCAGCATTCCAGGTCAGGCCCCAAGCCTGGTCTTAATCTCTTTTTCTTTCTTTCTTTCTTTTTTTTTTTTTTCAGAGGCAGAGAGAGAGTCAGAGAGAGGGCTAGACAGACAGGAATGGAGAGAGATGAGAAGCATCAATCACTAGTTTTTCATTGCGACACCTTAGTTGTTCATTGATTGCTTTCTCATATGTGCCTTGATGGGGGGGGGGGGCTATAGCAGACCGAGTGACCCCTTGCTCAAGCCAGCGACCTTGGGTCCAAGCTGGTGAGCTTTGCTCAAACCAGATGAGCCCACACTCAAGCTGGCGACCTCGGGGTCTCGAACCTGGGTCCTCCGCATCGCAGTCCAACGCTCTATCCGCTGCACCACTGCCTGGTCAGGCTTATCTCTTTTTCTCTCCAGCTTATAATAGATGAATTTGAGCAGAAACTTCGGGCTTGTCACACAAGAGGATTGGATGCAGTAGAGGAACTTGAGATCGGCCAAGGGGATAGCCAGAAAACCCCATCAGCCAAGAAACAGCCCTCTGGTGAGTGAGGCAGCCCCATAGGTGGAGAGACCAGCCCAGCCTTCCTGTCAGATAGAGGTTTTTGGTTTTCTTTTTGGACTAATGCCTCTGCCTTTACTAGTCTCTAGGCACCAGCATCTGGCTTCTGCAGCCTCAGACAATGACTTTATCACACCTGAGCTCCGTCGCACTGCTCGTCGGCAACCAAACACCCAGCAGCAAGTCAGAAAAAAGAAACCCAGAATTGTCTTCTCAAGTGATGAGTCCAGTGAGGAAGGTATGGGCAAATGAGAAGGAACACAACCTGGGTGGGGTGGGAGACTGGTTTTGATGGGGTCCTGCTGTGTAGATTCTGTCCACCCACCACCCCCTCACCCAGGTCATCTTCCTCCCTGTATAGTTTGGACTTTATTTCTGCAGTGTGATCTGGTGTTGCAAACCCACGCAGAAAATAATTTTGCAGGTCTGGGGTGGGAATGGTGGAGGATTAGAAAACAAACAAAGAAAAAGGATGGGATCTGGAGGACCCATTTGCACAGCTAATAGCTTGCAAGAGCAAGTCTCCATCCCCAAACCTCTTTATTTATAAGGCAGAGCAAACTCATTAGCAAAACAAAGAAAGCTTAGATTTAGCCCTAACGCAATAGCTCAGTTGGTTAGAGCATCATCCTGAAGCACAGAGGTTGCTAGTTCAACCCCCCCCCCCCCCCCCCCCCCCGTCAGGGCACATGGCACATACAGGAGCAACTCAATGTTTCTGTCTCTCTTTCTCTCCCTCCCTCCCCTTCTCTCGCTGAAATCAATAAATAAAATTAAAAAAAAAAAAAGCTTAGATACAGAGTCACATTTCTGAGGCAAACCAACAATTCTCCCAAATGCAGAAAACCCTCCGCCCCGCATAACATCTTAACTTCACAAAACAAAGGGTAAAAAGAAAACTGCCTCCAGTCTTTTTGAGGGACATGGGGGATGGGATGAGTTGAAACACAGCTAATGGAGGTGTGGAGAAGGGCCTGTAAATTACCCTTACCAACTTAAACAAAGGTTGTGGGAAAGAGCTTAGCCTTGAGCAACTTAATCAAGCAAGTGAGGTGGGGGGGGTGGGCAGCAAGGACCCTGTCAGCTTACTGCCAGTCCCCCACACTCCTGTCCCCAAAAAATCTAAACCGCAAGGACCCTGTCAGCTTGCAGTCTCCAACAATCTGGGCTTGTCCCTTTTGTTCTCTGAGATCTATTGTTCACCATCTTTGTGACTCAGCTTTTTCTCATTCCTCTAATTCTTGGCATAGAGCTTTCAGCAGAGATGACGGAAGATGAGACACCGAAGAAAACCACTCCCATCCGCCGGGCATCTACTCGCAGGCACAGGTCCTAGGAGGCTGGCTTGGTTCCCATCCTTGTATGTAGGGTATCTTGTGGCGTGACCTTGAATTCTCTTCCCCTTGTAAAATACCTGTTTGCCTGTCTCCTTGGATTTTTAATGTTAGCTTCATAATGAAAGGCATTTCTTTTAAACTGACCTGAGTTGAGCTGCTTTTACTAGAATACGTTTGCCAGTCTCCTTGTTTTCTTTTCTTCTTTGTTAAGTGAGAGGCAGGGAGGTGGAGGTAGAGACAGACTGCCATCCAGCAAGCCCCCTACCAGGCGATGCCCTGCCCATCTGAGGCCACTGCTCCATTTTTCTGCAACCAAGCTACTTTAGCATCTGCGGTAAGGCCATGGAGCCATCCTCAGCACCTGGGACCAACTTCCTCAAACTATTCAAGCCATGGCTACAGGAGGAGAGGGGTGGAGAAGCAGATGGTTGCTTCTCCTTTGTGCCCTGACCAGGAATTGAACCTGGGACTTCCACACACCAGGCTGATGTTCTACTGCTGAGCCAACTGGCAGGGCCTCCTTGTTTTATAATGAATAAATGTTTAATATACTTTTAGACATTTTTTCCTAAGCTTATCTTTATTTCACCTTTCACATTAGCCCAGATGCAGGCAGCAGATAGTTTTATTGATCCAGAAAGAGAGGGTGAGCCCATGACTACGGGGGCCAGTCTCAAGATGTGATTAACTCCATGCTCCTCAGTGCCTCAGCTTCCCCGCTAACCTCCCACCCTACACAAATGACAAGATCGCTCCATTGTGGAGAATTACGCAGTATCTAATCTACAGATCTGTGCTTCTTATCCTGAAGGTGATTTTGCCCTCTAGCGGGCATCTGGCAATGTGAGGAGACTTTTTTTGTTGTCACAATCTAGAGGGAAGGGGCGCTACCAGCATGTAGTGGGCAGAGGCCAGGGATATTGCTAAATACCCTGCAATGTACAGGACAGACCTTATAAGAATTAGTCACTCCCACATGTCACTCAATAGTGCTGAGCTTGAAAAACCCTAGTCTAGACCAAAGGCTGGTTTCCTCTGTGTCCTTGCCCCATCCCCACTTGTGCTCCCTTAACCCCAACTCTGAAGGCAGGTGACTGGCCTGGCTGATAGAAGGTCAGGTCATGCTCCCTTCCAGCTCTAGACAATGTCTCTGGAAACGGTGTCTGTCCACCAGGGACTCCTCACCGTGTATGGGGGCTGCAGGAAGTCCAGTCCCTAAGGTGTGGACCCTCCTAGGGTGCAGCCATCTGATGTCTGTCACCCCTTCCACCTCCAACTCCTCTGCTGAGTCACTTGGAATAGGAGGCAGTGATCCTGCTGTCATGACAACAGCAGACTGCACAAGTGGGCATTGATGCACTGAGCTCCCTTTTTTTTGACAGAAGACAGTAATGGAAAATGACAAACATGAGGCAAAGGAGAAGCCAGTACCTTGAACATTATGCTTTCGGGACATTCTGGAGGGGCCCCTAAAGCCTGTCAGGGAAAGGGTTCAAGATCCTTGTAGAGCCGGAGAAGAAATGGAACAGTAGCAGTTGCATCTCTTCTCCACTTCCCCAGCCTGCTTTGCAGTGTGGGACTTCCTACCTCCTCTCAACATTAGGTGCCCTGTGGCCCTGCTCTTCGCTGTTCAAGAAAAACCTGGGCACCAATCATGCAGATGGCTACTGGGCACAGACACAGCTTTGGCTTGGGCCCCCAAGGAGGGAGGGCAGTCCCAGAAAGGGATGGGACTGGGGCTAGTCTGGGTGCAGAACAGCATGCACTCTGCCTTTTAAGCAAAGGTTATCGCCAGCTAAACTTAGCCACAGCGTTTTCAGCTAGAAAAGGGGGCTGGTGTCAGGTTATGCTGGGCCAGCAGAGAGGCCCCACATCCCGTCCCCCCCACACCTGCTGATGGGCAATGTCCATTTCACCCACCCCTCAAAACCCTCCTTCAAGTGCTTAGAACCAGCCCTCCCTCCATCTTAAGCTCCTAAACCTGGCACAACCTGGGCTCCCTTCCCCTACCTTGCATGTGGGAAGGGGCCCGCGGCCTGTTCCTACCAGGTCCCAAGACCTCCCAATCTTTTCCCTCTTCTGGGCTCCTCACCCTGCCCCCAACATCCCCTGGGCACAACCAGTGAAGAGTCCCTAGCTTTCAGGCTGGCCAGCACGTCCCAGGATGGGGAGGGACTTCCGCCCTCACGTCCTGCTCTCAGCTCTGGGCTGGAAGGGTTGAAAGGGGCATTGTCTCCCAGCGTGGGCCGCACAGCCTTCAGGTTTCCTTGGAGCGACTTGGTGGGCGGCCCCCAGCAGTGATCCCATCCTCCCTCTGGGGCCCGGGTGTGGCCTGGGGGAGAGCCGCTGTAGCTTACAGGGCCCAGTTGGTCTGCCCCAATTATCAGGGCTCCAGCTGTCCGAGCCGCAGGGCAGCGTGACCTTCAGCGCAGATACCTCCCCCTCAACCTCCTTCCCTTCCAGGCTACACGGCTCAGTGCCCAGCCCAGGCCCCCGGCCCAGCAGGGAGGATGAAGGGGGGCTGAGAAGAGCCCTGCACGGGGCGCATTGGCCCCTCCCCGGCATTTTCTTGGGCCTTTCCTGTGTCACTACCGAAAAGCCTCGAGAAGTTCCTCAGCCTTCCCGCCACAACCTTTAAAAGAAAGGGGACAGGGTGGCAGCGTGCAGCCGCCAGCCACCCCAGGCTTCAGCTCCAATTTCCCATCCCACCAGCTCTCCTCCCGTTTCATGCAACTGCAACAAGTAATGCCCTAGCTCCTGGAAGTCCTCAGTTCCCACGAGGGCCCCTGTCCTCGTGTCCACCGTCTCCGGCATGGCCAAAGGCACGTCCTCCTCACCAGAACCGATCACCTCCTCCCTGGAGTAAACTCTCAGTGCCCTCCCCTTCCGTCCTTGGCCCACACGCGCGGGGCGTGCACATTCAAAAGACCAGGCTGGTCCAAAAGAACAAGTGGGGCCCGGCTATTCGAGATTTTACGGGCGCACGTAGCTCAGGCTTCTGCGCCCTTGGGCTGAGACTGGGCGAGCGGGCGGGAGGCGGCCCGGCCCGCCCCCGCCCCCGCCCCGCTCGGTTTCTATAAATTGTGACTGCAGCTTCCCCACCGGCGCTCTCTGCTCCTCCTGTTCGGTAGATAGCCGCGTCTTCCTGCGCAGTGCCAGGTAAAAGTAAAGCTAGGAAGGTGCCACGAAGAGCTAGGGAACATTCTAGAGGGGCCGGGGCGCGCGCAGGCCGGGGCGCGGTCGGGTGGGTGGTCGCCGCTGTGCTGTGGCGGAGTGGGTACGTGCAGAAGCGCAGGAAAGGGATGGTGGCCAGGAGAGGGGGTGGGGAGTGGAAAGGAGAGGAGAGGACCGCACTCGAGCCCCGCGCCTTGATGCTCACCTTCCTTTCCTGCAGCCACAATTCTGAGACACGATGGTGAAGGTCGGAGTGAACGGGTGAGTTAGAGGTCGGCGGGTCTTGCTCTGCTCGGGCCTCTGCTAGCGCTTGGGGGGTGCGGGGAGGGGGGAGATAGTTGAACACACACCCCCTTTCCCCGCCAAGGAGAATTCAAGGTCAGAGCTCAGACCTGGTGGAGGCTCCGGCCTCAAAGAGCCTCTTGTCCCCTACCCCCGCTGTTGCGCCTCCTGTAACTCCGCCCCTGCCGGGGACAAGTCGCCCAGACTCTTCCCCCGCCACCCGCCCCAAATAAGCAAGAGAGCCCCAGCTCTGGGTTTGGACCCATCCCCTTAGTCCCCATTTGGGTCTTCTTTCTTTCCTTTCGCGCCTTGCGGGGTCACGTGGTGGGGAGGAGCCCCCCCGCCCCCCAGCCTCCTTTGCCCCCACCTGGCCGCACACCCGGGGGATGCAGGAGACACAGCTGCGCGCACACGCAGCTGGGAGGGCTCCTTTGCGGTAACCTAGCCGCCATGTTGCAACTGGGAAGGAAATGAATGAACCACCGTTAGGAAACCTCCCTTAACTCTAGTCTTTTCCTCTTTGCTCAACTATGACTAACCCTCCTCCTCCTGTCTCAGTGGGGTGGAGTCGCCTTAATCCAGTAAACCTGGTGAGGCAAGGTTTTCCTCTTGCTGTTCTGCAAAGACGAGGACCTCAGAACTCCGACCGTATTTACCCTAGACCCTCTTTCACCTGCCCGCCAGATTTCCTCTTGGAGACGATGCTTTAGGACCTAGCTGATTATCTGATTAATCAAAAACGTGGCTTTACGGTGGTTCTTCTATGTTCTTTTTCCTTTTACGAGGAGGTGTGGTAGCTGTGTCTTAGTGCCACTTTGGGGAGCTGAGTCATGGTAGTTAGAAATTTTCCACCATAAAATGGCTACTGTAATAGCAGCCTCTCTCCACAGTAGCTCCCCTCGAAACTCCTTACATCCATGCCTAGAGCTCGTTCTACCCTAAAGACCAGGCTGTAAAGGTCACATGGAGGATTGGGTGTCTGGGAGCCTTAGGAACCCTGCCCTTTTCCCCATTCCATCTTCCAGAAACCAGATCCTGACTCTACCCTAATCTGGGGTTAAATATAGCACCTGACCTTTCTGCAGCTGGGGGCCTGGCTTCTACTCTCCCATCTCCTTCCCCATACATACATCTGTTGCTCCTGTGCCTGATTAAAAGAGAGCTAGGAAAGACGAGTAGCTTAGCAATTAGGCTGCAGGGGGTTAGGGGAGGATTTTATTTTATTTCCGCTATGGACTTCCCTTTTGTAGGAGGGACTCAGAGAAGGGGTGGGCTTTACCCATTCCGTTAATTTCCAACCTTTACTCTTGCCCTTTGAGCTCGGTGATGCTGAGTGTACTAGCCTTTGCTCCATAGGGGGTGTGGCCTGAAGCTGGAAAGATAGGAGCAAGCCTTCCCAGGGCACAGAGTGGGAGTGATGAATGCCATGTGCCAAGCATGTGCCCAGACTAGGTAGCAGTAGCAGTGCCCTGCATTGTCACTTGAAAGATTTCAGAGGTCTAAGGGGTTGGGGCAAGTCTTTAAGCCTATCATCACTTGGACAGGATAGGAGCCTTCGCTTTGTGGCCATGCTGTAAAGAGGGTGGTGTGGCAGGATTGCTAGAAGAAGATAAATTATACCTTTTGGGACTTTTGGTGGCAGGAAAATGGCTGTCTTCCCTCTAACAGAGGGTGAGTGGGCCATATAGGCTGCCTACCTAGGAAAACTCAACTTCCTCCTCCTCGTGCCTTCTTGCCCCTTCTATCCCTCAGATTTGGCCGTATTGGGCGCCTGGTCACCAGGGCTGCTTTTAACTCTGGCAAAGTGGATATTGTTGCCATCAATGACCCCTTCATTGACCTCAACTACATGGTGAGTGCTGCCTGCGTGGCTGGTGTGGGAAGCCGAGGCTGACTGGTCTGCAGTCCCTTGATGCCCTCACTTGTCCCTCCAGGTCTACATGTTCCAGTATGATTCTACTCATGGCAAGTTCAAAGGCACAGTCAAGGCTGAGAACGGGAAGCTTGTCATCAACGGAAAGGCCATCTCCATCTTCCAGGAGTGAGTATGGAAGAACAGGAAGAAACTTGCCTTGGGGGAGGTCCCAGGATGGGGTTACCACCTTGGGTACATGGTGCTCATATCCCTGAGCTTTGTCCTGTCTTCCCTGGTAGGCGAGATCCCGCCAACATCAAATGGGGTGATGCTGGTGCTGAATATGTTGTGGAGTCCACTGGTGTCTTCACTACCTTGGAGAAGGCTGGGGTGAGTGACAGGGAGGCTGCAGATGAAGGAAGTTGACCCTGGGATTTGGTGTAGCAAGAAGGCTGCCTTAGATCAGGAAAGGTAGAGCCTGGGGTCTGCAACTCCTCCTTTGCTGTAGGCTCACTTGAAGGGTGGAGCCAAGAGGGTCATCATCTCTGCTCCTTCTGCGGATGCCCCCATGTTTGTGATGGGTGTGAACCAAGACAAGTATGACAATTCCCTCAAGATTGTCAGGTGAGCATGGCAGAAGGGAATGGAGAAATGGTTGGGCAGTGCCAGGGTTAAAAGAGGGACATGTTGGCCCCTGACTTGCCTCCCTCTTTTCAGCAACGCCTCCTGCACCACTAACTGCTTGGCCCCCCTGGCCAAGGTCATCCATGACAACTTTGGCATTGTGGAGGGACTCATGGTAAGAGTGATGGGAAAACTGACCCCATTTCTCCCCCAGGATGGGTTCTTCCCAACCACACAGCCCGGGGGCTGGAGGATGGGGTGGCTATGGAGAGTTTGGGTTCCTAAAGACTGGCTCAGGTCACTGTATCCCTGTATTTCTCCCAAAGGTGAGGAGGGAGGTTGAGGGTAGGTGTTAGCATTATGCAAGGCCTTCACTGTGTCCTCCTCCATTTCCAGACCACAGTCCACGCCATCACTGCCACCCAGAAGACCGTGGATGGCCCCTCTGGGAAGCTGTGGCGTGATGGCCGAGGGGCTGCCCAGAACATCATCCCTGCTTCTACTGGCGCTGCCAAGGCTGTGGGCAAGGTCATCCCTGAGCTGAATGGGTGAGGCTTCTTTACTGCCTTTCCAGACATAGGACCAGGGGAACCAGAAGCTGGTACTGACCCCACTTCCCTGTGTCTACAGGAAACTCACTGGCATGGCCTTCCGTGTCCCCACCCCCAATGTGTCAGTTGTGGATCTGACCTGCCGCCTGGAGAAAGCTGTACGTAAGGGTTGGAATGGCTTTGTTGGTCTAGGTAGAATCGTGGCTATATTAAAACCTGAATAACCATGTCATTTTTACTTCGTTAGGCCAAGTACGATGACATCAAGAAGGTAGTGAAGCAGGCATCAGAGGGCCCTCTTAAGGGTATCTTGGGCTACACTGAGGACCAGGTACTGATAGGACAGGGACCCTGGTGTCCACACAGCCCTACTGAGCAAGACTGAATTCTCATACTTGGCCTTCTCCTTTCCTCAGGTCGTCTCTTGCGACTTTAACAGTGACACCCACTCCTCCACCTTTGATGCTGGGGCTGGCATTGCCCTCAATGACCACTTTGTCAAGCTCATCTCCTGGTATGTAGTTGGGTTGCGGTCAATATTTAAACATTATAAGTCTGGTGCCCTCTGGTGTCTGGCTCAGAAAAATAACCCTTAACTACTCATCCCCTTGCAGGTATGACAATGAATTTGGCTACAGCAACAGGGTGGTGGACCTTATGGTCCACATGGCCTCCAAGGAGTAAGAGCCTCCTGGACCACCAGCCCCAGCAAGAGGAAGAAAGAGAAGCCCTCAGCTGCTGGGAAATCCTTGCCCCAGATCCATCCCCCAACATACTGAGAACCTGACCTGCACAGTTTCCATCCCAGACCCCCTGAAGAAGGGGAGGGGCTTAGAAAGCCCTGCTTTGTCTTGTAACATCAATAAAGTTCACTATACCCAGCCAGTTCTTTGCTTTTATCTTATTGCAGGGTCTAGGGTAAAGGGGAGAGAAGCTGGGCTGGTGCTAGGATGAAACCGCTCTCACACCAACCAGACATGCTTCAGTGATGGATTTAGAGCTGGCATAACTGAACACATCCTTTACAGCAGTGGTCCCCAACCTTTTTTGGGCCACGGACCGGTTTAATGTCAGAAAATATTTTCACAAACCGGCCTTTAGGGTGGGACGGATAAATGTATCACGTGACCGAAACAAGCCTCAAGAGTGAGTCTTAGATGTGATGGAATCTGGTCATTTTTTTAAAATAACATCGTTCAGACTTGCATTATATGTAAGTTATTTATTCTTTCTCTGCGGACCGGTAGCCTGGGGGTTGGGGACCACTGCCTTACAGCGTGTGTGCCCGACTCATGAAGAATGTTCTGTTTGCCGCCCCTCCAAGCCCTCCAGGTGCTATGTCCCAAGATGGCCACTCTGAGGACCAGGCCTTTTTCTTACCCTACTCTAGCCAAATTAGGTTGGATGTAGGAGCACTTATAACTTCACTCAACATGCAATAAGCATCATCTAGAAAAGATGGGGAAGTCCACGGTATGTGGCAAAGGCCTGGTGCCCACCACCTAAAGAGACCCTGGTGCTGCCACTTGAGACTTCCTCAGGACAAGTCGCCTAAAATCACCTGTGCCTCAGTGTGCACCTGATGTTTATAAAATGGAGATGAAACTAGTGTGTACCTCAGAATTGTGTAGCTACCACCAGAAAGTGCTTCAGTGACAAAAGGTTCAATAAATAGTTGCCAGTTTCATTCTTAAAGATTCCATTCAAATGTCAGTTCACAGCCTCCCCCAGGCACTTCGGCTGAGGTCTCCACCACATCTCCCCAATTTCTCCAAGGTTTTCCAAGTTCGGACATCTTACTCGGCCTGTTCTCAGGGTATGACCCACACGGAGGCACATCTTCAACGGATAACTTGAAGAGAGGGAGGCCCTGAGCACACATGCACACACCCATGTGCACCAAAAGTAGTTTCCCCTTTTTCTGTCATTCAGGGTGAGTGGGAGACAAACGCTTCCGATCTCCCTCCACCCAGTCAGACCTAGAAGTCACCGAGACCCCTTCAATGCAAGCACTTCCACGAGGGCGGGTCACAGCCACTTCCTTAGTGTCCACAGGCAGGTGACCCAAGCACTTGGATACTGGAGGGAGGACAGGGTGCCCTGCCCAGTCCTGCTTCCCCTCACCTTCAATACAGGAGGAACCCTCTCCCACTGTATGTGCTGCACAGGCCATGGAACATTCAGCCTGATCCACGTCACAGCAGCGCCTGGGCCAGTTAGCACCAGTGCAGAGTCACAGACACGAGCTGGCTCTAGGCCACAGGGGTGGAAGGAGGATCTGACAATCACATTCCTTGTTCAGCGGAGAAGTCACAGGGCCACGATCGCACTGGCAGCATTTTAAAGATGGGAGTAGCAGGCACCCACACATGAAGGCGGGAGAGCCCCCGCTGTGGTGGCAGTCGCCTAGAAAGAGCAGCCCAAGCCTCGCTCCCAGACACCCTAGAACCCTGGTGAGACCAAGGACTAAGGGAGGAAGGCTGAGGGAGCAGCCCCGTCCCCAGGGGCCAGGCTTGGTAGAGCGGGACAAACCTGTGAACCCCCACTCTGCCGAGGTTTGTTCCCATCAGGGTGAGACCGGAGCCAGGTCCCTATCTCATGGAGCTATCAGATGAGACGTCCCGATCGGAGTCTTCAGTCTCACTAGGCGGTGGCGGCGGTTCGCTAAGCGGGACCGCAGTGAAAGCAGGAGACTTTCTAGAGAAAAAACACCAGCTGTCACTCTGGGGCAGGCAGGAGTCCTGATGAGGCTGGCATTTCTCTCCCTTAGCTTTATTCTCTGGCAGGCAGGTGAATGACATCTCAAAGGCCGAAGGACCACAGGTGAGGGTGGATGCCGGGCGAGGGAATGGGGAGGGGAGGAGGAAACCTCCCCCTCCCCACACTGATGGGGGAGATGGTCCCATCTTTCTCCTGTGGATTTTGGGAGGCTCAGAGTTTAGGACTATCTGAAGTGTCAAGTATAAGATATGTCCCCTGAGGCCTGACCTGTGGTGGCGCAGTGGATAAAGCATCGACCTGGAAATGCTGAGGTCACCGGTTCAAAACCCTGGGCTTGCCTGGTCAAGGCACATATGGGAGTTGATGCTTCCAGCTCCTCCCCCCTTCTCTCTCTCTGTTTCTCTCTCTCCCTCTCTCTCTCCTCTCTAAAAATGAATAAATAAAAAATTTTTTAAAAAATTAAAAAGGCCCTGGCTGGTTGGCTCAGTGGTAGAGCGTCGGCCTGACGTGCAGAAGTCCCAGGTTCGATTCCCGGCCAGGGCACACAGGAGAAGCGCCCATCTGCTTCTCCAACCCTCCCCTTCTCCTTCCTCTCTGTCTCTCTCTTCCCCTCCCGCAGCCAAGGCTCCATTGGAGCAAAGATGGCCTGGGCACTGGGGATGGCTCCTTGGCCTCTGCCCCAGGTGCTAGAGTGGCTCTGGTGGCCGACGCCCCGGAGGGGCAGAGCATCGCCCCCTGGTGGGCAGAGCGTCACCCCTGGTGGGCGTGCTGGGTGGATCCCGGTCGGCTGCATGCGGGAGTCTGTCTGTCTCTCCCCGTTTCCAACTTCAGAAAAATACAAAAAAAAAAAATTTTTTTTTTAAATTCAAAAGGCCCTGGCCGGTTGGCTCAGTGGTAGAGCGTCGGCCTGACGTGCAGAAGTCCAGGGTTCGATTCCCGGCCAGGGCACACAGGAGAAGCGCCCATCTGCTTCTCCACCCCTCCCCCTCTCCTTCCTCTCTGTCTCTCTCTTCCCCTCCCGCAGTGAGGCTCCATTAGAGCAAAGATGGCCCGGGCGCTGCCCAGGCGCTAAAGTGGCTCTGGTAGCAACAGAGCGACACCCCACTGGTGGGCGTGCCAGGTGGATCCCGGTGGGGCACATGCAGGAGTCTGTCTGACTATCTCTCCCCATTTCCAGCTTCAGAAAAATACAAAAAAATAATAATAATAAAAAAATAAAAAGATATGTCCCCTGAGACCAAGTGCACGTCTGGATGGCTCCAGCTTTGTCTATTTATAGTACTTTTGTGACTTTTTTTTTTAAATTTACTTTTTTTGTTATGGTGTTGACTTCCATGGTCAAATGCACAAATGGTAACCCTGACTTTAGATAAAAATCTACCCCCATACTCCTTCTGTTCCTTGTCAGCTTTTAGTTGCCTTTAACCAGGGAACCACCAGAGTTGGTGGCATTGGGAGATTTCAGCAACTCAGCCACAAATGGACATCCAATTGGGCCACACGGACCAGGTGACCTCCAATGAGAGCCCCACATTCAGTTGTGACTGAGTCACTAGGGAGGGTCTTCAGGGGTTGCCCACCAAGGGGCTCTGGTCCACTGCTCCCTCCCTGCATGCGCCCTTGGAGGAAGCACGGAGAAAGGTGGGCAGCACCCTACACTCCGGGGAGGCCCTTACCGGTCCCCAGACTGGGTGATGAGCCGGCGGCAGGTCTCCATCTGCACATCCAGGCCCCGCTTCATGCTGCACATCTCCATGTACTCGTGCAGGTGCCGGTTCATGTCGTTCTTGGCCGTGGCCAGCTCCAGCTGTGGCAGGGGCAGGGCAGGACCGTCAGGTCAGCAGTGACCCTGCTCCCAACCCCCAGGAGGAGAACACGCCAAGAACACCAATGAGCAGGGGGCCCAGGCAGCTGTGGCTGAGGGCTCAAATTTAAAAAAAATCAGATCAAGGCAGAAGACACTCAATATACCATCATCCCTTCTAGTTTTCCTGGCTATCTTTGCCTACTGAGGAATGCAAAGGTATCTGCCCCAGGCCTGCATTCTTTCAACAGACTGGTGAGAGCCAAGGGGCAAGGAATGTTCACTGGGGCAGGCGGGAGAGGGAGAGGGAGAAGATGTGCCTGAGAACAGAGGGCACTGGCCCTGGTCGGCCTTGCTCCCTGCCTGGGGTTCCTGCGTGGCCGGGCTCATCCCTCACCTCCCAACCATGCTGACAGTCCTCACTAAGTGGGAACTCCTGAAAGGACTGGCCACAGGCCTTCCTCAGCTCTACATGTGCATGCATGCCAGGCACCTGAATGGAAATGAGTTGTTAAATTTGTGATGTAGGCCTGACCTGTGGTGGCGCAGTGGATAAAGCGTCGACCTGGAAATGCTGAGGTCGCCGGTTCAAAACCCTGGGCTTGCCTGGTCAAGGCACATATGGGAGTTGATGCTTCCAGCTCCTCCCCCCTTCTCTCTCTCTGTCTCTCTCTCCTCTCTCTTTCTCCCTCTCTCTCTCCTCTCTAAAAAAAAAAAATTAAAAAAAAAAATTTGTGATGTATCTACAAGACTCATGCCATAAAGGAGGACACCTGTCGGCACTGTTGAAAGGGACTCAAATCTCTTACCATCCTTTTTCTCCTCATTGTTTTATTTTCTCACTTGTAAGCCATTTCAGAAACTAACAGAAAGGCCTCCTGCCATACTGAATGACATACTGGTTTTAAGCTGTCTCCCGACTTAAGGAATGCTACGTGTGAAAAAATGTGGGGCTCAGAGTCAAACAAATACGGTCTCCCTCCCAGAGCCCGATCCTGCGCCTCAGGCTTTGAGGCAGAGCTGAGAAGTGGCGCAGAGGCTGTAAAAGATCTGGGCCAGAGACAATCTGCTGCCTCTCTTTGTTTTGGGTACAAAGGACGGAACAGAAGCGAAGGCAGAGTGAAATTCGCTTGGAGGTGATTTGCTTGACCGCCTGAGAGCAAAGAGAAAGGGTAGGAAACTAACCATGAATAATCTGAACTGGACAGAGGAAACCACCCGGAACTAATCTGAACTGCACAGACAGAGGATGGGAACTTGGAGAAAGAAGTGGGCCGCAGGGCCAGACCAGACAGATGATCAGGACAGTGGCACGTGGGATGAGAGGATGGCCTGGGTGGGTATGGCTGGAGTGGTGGCCTTGGTTCCAGAGCTGGGATTCTGGCTGGGGTCTCACATCAGGGAGCCAGGGGAGCAGGATGTGCGGACTCTTCAGTCTAGGAAGGGAGTATGATGCCACCAGCTCTTGTTCAGATCAGCTGCCAATGCCCCGATTTCTCTGCCTCAGGGGAGTCAGAGTCTGGAGCCCATCACTCAGCAGGACAAGGAAGAATATATTCTATCACAAAGTACTACCTTCTATCACCAACATATATTCTACCACAATACAAGGCCAGGACTGCCACCTGTTGTCTCTACACGTTGTATGTCCCCCTTAATTCACACAATTAAAGCAGAATTGAGCACATGTTAGGAGATATCCACAACCCATACGGATACTCCAGACTCACTGGATAAGTAAAGGGGTGGCATAAGGCTGGGAACATACGGAGAGAGGAAAGGGGGTGCAGGGTAAGAATTCTTTCCCACCTTTCACCCTGTGCCTGGGTTTGACCATCCAATAATGGGACATGGCCCTTGGCTCCATCTCAGTGACCCTGAGAGATTAAAAGTCACAAAGATAGCCTCACCAGGCGGTGGCGCAGTGGATAGAACTTCGGACTGGGATGCGGAGGACCCAGGTTCGAGACCCCAAGGTCGCCAGCTTGAGCACGGGCTCATCTGGTTTGAGCAAAAGCTCACCAGCTTGGACCCAAGGTCGCTGGCTTGAGCAAGGGGTTACTCGGTCTGCTGAAGGTTCACGGGCACATATGAGAAAGCAATCAATGAACAACTAAGGTGTCGCAATGAAAAACTGATGATTGCCTGACCAGGTAGTGGCGCAGTGGATAGAGCCTCGGACTGGGATGCAGAGGACCCAGGTTCAAGACCCCGAGGTCGCCAGCTTGAGCGCGGGCTCATCTGATTTGAGCAAAATCCCACCAGCTTGGACCCAAGGTCGCTGGCTCCAGCAAGGGGTTACTCGGTCTGCTGAAGGCTCGCAGTCAAGGCACATATGAGAAAGCAATCAATGAACAACTAAGGTGTTGCAACGCGCAATGAAAAACTAATGATTGAGGCTTCTCATCTCTCTCCGTTCCTGTCTGTTTGTCCTTGTCTATCCCTCTCTCTGACTCACTCGCTGTCTCTGTAAAAAATAAATAAATTTAAAAAAAAAAAGAAAGAAAAACTGATGATTGATGCTTCTCATCTCTCTTCATTCCTGTCTGTCTGTCCCTATCTATCCCTCTCTCTGACTCTCTGTATCTGTAAAAAAATAAAAATTAAAAATAAAATAAATAAAAATTGTTTAAAAGTCATAAAGATAACCTGACCAGGTGGTGGCACAGTGGATAGAGCGTTGGACTAGGATGTCGAGACCCAGGTTTGAGACCCCGAGGTCACCAGCTTGAGCACGGGCTCATCTGGTTTGAGCAAAGTTCACCAGCTTGGACCGAAGGTCGCTGGCTCAAGCAAGGGGTTACTCAGTCTGCTGAAGGCCCACGGTCAAGGCACATATGAGAAAGCAATCAATGAACAACTAAGGTATCACAATGCACAATGAAAAACTAATGATTGATGCTTCTCATCTCTCCGTTCCTGTCTGTTTGTCCCTGTCTATCCCTCTCCCTGACTCTCTGTCTCTGTAAAAACAAAAAAAAAGTCACAAAGATAGGCGGGGAGGAAGATATATTCAGTGGGACACTTGAATCTATGTAAGCACAATAAATTAAAATCAATTTAAAAATTAAAAATAGTAATATAAATAAATAAATAAGTCACATAGATAAAGGGACCTCAAGTGGTCCAGATGGATTACCAGGAGCAACACTGCCACCAATGGTACCATGTCAGCTCTTCTACCATTCTCTTACTGTCATTCTACTGGGAGAGAAGAGAAACTGGACGACTTAAACACATCTTTAAGGCCTGACCTGTGGTGGCACAGTGGATATAGTATCAACCTGGAACGCTGAGGTCACCAGGTTGAAACCCTAGGCTTGCCCGGTCAAGGCACATACAACAAGCAATGAACAATTAAAGTGAAGCAACTATGAGTTGATACTTCTCCCCCCCCCCCCCCGCCCCATGCCCCCTGTAAAAGTAATAAATGATTATAATAAAAAAAACCTTTGAAAGCATGTTTCCATTTAGATTTTCTTTTCACATCATGTTTGTTTGTTTTTGGGGGGGGGTTGTATTTTTCTTTTTTTAAAATTTTTTTTAATTTTTTTTATTTTTTTTATTGAATCCAGAGAAAGGAAAGGGGGTAAGGGGGAGAAGAAGCATCAATCTGTTTCTGTATGTGCCCCGGCCAAGGACCCAACCAGCCACCTCTGCATTGCAGGACAATGCTCCAGCCAAGCGAGCCACCCAGCCAGGGCTGTATTTTTCTGAAGTTGGAAACGGGGAGGCAGTCAGACAGACTCCCCGCATGTGCCCAACCGGGGTCCACCCGGCATGCCCACCAGGGGGCGATGCTCTGCCCATCTGGGGCGTTGCTCTGTCGCAACCAGAGCCATTCTAGCGCCTGAGGCAGAGGCCATAGAAGCCATCCTCGGTGCCCAGGCAAATGCTGCTCCAATGGAGCCTCGGCTGCGGGAGGAGAAGAGAGACAGAGAGGAAGGAGGGGGGAGGGGTGGAGAAGCAGATGGGCGCTTCTCCTGTGTGCCCTGGCTGGGAATCGAACCCAGGACTCCTGCACGCCAGGCCGACGCTCTACCACTAAACCAACCGGCCAGGGCCCACATCAAGTTTTAAACTAAGGCCCTTTTGTCCAGGGGAAGAACCATGCAGAGATGCGGCTCCAGAGCACTGCTCCAAGGCCCCTGCTTGGTGAAGCGATAGTGAAAACATCAAACCTGAAATTCAGCATTCAAAAGAGGGAGGTAAGGGCCCTGGCCAGGTGACTCAGTGGCTAAAGCATCATTCCAGCACGCCAAGGTCCCGGGTTCGACCCTGGTCAGGGCACATATGAGAAGTAATCAATATGTACACAACTAAATGGAACTAAGTGGAACAATGGATGCTTCTCTCTCTCTCTCAATAGAGAAATTAAAAACAAAAGAGGGCCTGACCAGATGGTGGCGCAGTGGATAAAGCGTCAGACTGGGATACAGAGGACCCAGGTTCGAGACCCCGAGGTCACCAGCTTGAGTGCGGGCTCATCTGGTTTGAGCAAAGCTCACCAGCTTGGACCCAAGGTCGCTAGCTCGAGCAAGGGGTTACTCAGTCTGCTGAAGGCATGTGAGCAAGGCACATATGAGAAAGTAATCAATAAACAACTAAGGTGTTGCAACGCACAACGAAAAACTAATGATTGATGCTTCTCATCTCTCCGTTCCTGTCTGTCTATCCCTGTCTATCCCTCTCTCTGACTCTCTCTGTAAAAAAAAAAAAAAAGTAAAAGTCAGAGAGGGAGGGAGCCAGTGAGCTAGGTGTAAATGGGAAAGTAAAGATCAGTTCTGCCTTCCCATCTCCTCAGCTAGTAGCATAGATCTGGCTGTGCCTGTAAGACCTAGCATTTGTCTGCCTGGGCAAAAATCAAAGGCAGGTTTTGCTTAGAGGAGCAGGACCATTTGACATGGGGGAGCAGTAAGAGCATAAACATGCCGCGTGGGCTGGAAGAGGGGTTGAGAGTTATAGAAGTCTGCCTGTTCTACCCTCAAGCCCGAGTGCTCAGGAAAGGACACCCTCACATGGGGCAGAAGGGCTCACAGGAATCACCTCCAACCTTCCCCTCCACAGCTCCCTCCATCCGGGGTGCCACAAATCCTTCCTGAAGCCCCTAGAGTTTAAGTTAAAGCACCAGTTACTTTGGCTCTGGCCGGTTTGCTCAATGGTAGAGAGTCCACCCAGCATGTGGATGTCCCAGGTTCGATTCCCAGTCAGGGCACACAAGTGACCACCCCTCCGCCTCCCCTTTTTCTTGCTCTCTCTTCCACTCCTGAAGCCATGGCTTGATTGGTTCGAGTGAATTGGCCTCGGGAGCTGAGGATGACCTCAGGTGCTAAAAATATGGCTCTGTTGCTGAGCTATGGAGCATCGCCCCCTAGTGGGCTTGCCGGGTGGATCCCCGTTGGTGTGCATGCAGGAGTCTGTCTCTCTGCCTCCCCTCCTCTCACTAAAATAAAAAAATAAATAAATAATATAATAAAATAAAAAATAAAGTACCAGCTCCACTTGCCATCTCTAGAAGGTTCCCCATTACCTCAAAGGCTGAGCTGAAGAAGAGGCAAAGTTCAAGTCCATCTCTGAGTGGACCCTGCTACAACACTGACACAAACAATAAAAACAACTACCATATGGTATCTTACTATGAGACAGACATGCCCTAAGCTCCACGGGCGTGTCATTTTGTTTCATCTTCAAACAATCCTATGAGGAGGTTTTATTAAGATTCCCAATTTTACAAATAAAGAAACAGATTCAGCCTGACCAGGTGGTAGTACAGTGGATAGAGCATTGACCTGGGACACTGAGGTCCAAGGTTTGAAACCCCGAGGTCACTGGCTTGAGCACTAGCTCATCTAGCTTGAGCGCAGGCTCACCAGCTTGAGCACGGGGTCGCTAGCTTGAAGCCCAAGGTCACTGACTTGAGCAAGGAGTCAGTAGCTCGGCTGGAGCCCCCAGTCAAGGCATGTATGAAAAGCAATCAGTAGTCTGACCTGTGGTGGCGCAGTGGATAAAGCATCAACCTGGAAACGCTGAGGTTGCCGGTTCAAAACCCTGAGCTTGCCTGGTCAAGGCACATATGGGAGTTGATGCTTCTTGCTTCTCCCCCTTCTCTCTCTCTCTCTCTCTCTCTCTCTCTCTCTCTCTCCCCTCTCTATAATGAATAAATAAAATCTTAAAAAAAATTTTTTTTAAAAAGCAATCAGTAAACAACTAAAGTGCTGCAACTATGAGTTGATGCTTCTCATCTCTCTTCCTTCTTTCCTGTCAGTCTGTCTGTCTCTCTTGCAAAGGAAGGAGGAAGGAAGGAAGGAAGGAAGGAAGGAAGGAAGGAAGGAAGGAAGGAAGGAAGGAAGGAAGGAAGGAAGGAAGGAAGGAAGGAGGAAAGGAAGGGGGAGGAAGGCAGGCTCTGAGAGAATAAGCAGCTTGTTGAAAGTTAGAGTGGTAGTAATTAAGTGACAGAGCTGAGACTTGAACACACGTCTGTCTGCCTCCCTCTAGAGCCCAAGATGCAACAGCTGGGCGATCACTCACTCCTCCCCCTCAACGGAAAGGGGGAAGCCTGGCATCTAGGGTCCACAGGATGGGACCACTCCACCTGCAGCCCCACTCACCACCCACTGGGAACTTCTGCCCCTCGGCTTCCACCCACATCCTTACCTCTATCTGGTCAATGGTTTCCTGATATTCTTTCTCCCGGGTTTTGAACAGGGACTCAGTATCTTTAATCACCTTCTCCAAACTGTCCTCCTGCTGCTGGAATAGAAAGGAAAGCAAGGGTGGGGGGAGGCAAGGGGGAGGGAAGGGACGGGGGCATTCCACAGGGCCAAGCAGGAGGAGAGAGAGAGAGAGAGGGAAAGTCAGGTTAAAGGAACCAAAGACTGAAAAGAAAAAGGATAAGAAGAAGGGGAGAAGCAGGTAAAGGATGATGGCCACAGAGGGGAAACAGAGCAAGGAGAAGAGGAAGGCAGGGAAGGAGGGAGGAGACTGGGCAGCGAGCTGGAGAGGCAGGACTGGGGGCCCCGAGGCCGGGAGGGGTGGTTACCTCTCCCTGGGCCTCTGCAGCTGCCATGGCATAGCCTGAGAAATCCTCCCAAAGCAGCAGAGTCTCCTCAGTCTCCTCCCAAGTCAGGCTGTCACAGTCGTCCTCAAAATCATATTCCCTCCTAGAGACAGGGAGCCCATGTGTCAAGGGGGGGGGGGGGGCCTTCCTCCTGGTGGAGGGGACTGAGGGGGAGGGAGCTCCGGCCTCGGACTGCTGTGGGGGCCTCGGGACTCACAGCTGGTTGAGCATACGCTGCATCTCCTCGTTGATGCTGAGGGCTGTGCTCTCCTCCTCATCCCCATCGGGCTGGCGGGGCCCGTCACTCTCCGACACGGAGGTGTCCTCCTCGACGGCAGCCTTGCGCTCCCGCTTCCGCCCCCCCATGGATGGGACCTTAATGGGAGACAAGTGCAGAGACTAGAGAGACGAGGCCGGGTGCATGAGGAGAAAGGGCAGGTGTGCGCGGCGGGCGGGAGGGAGGAGAAGCAGGGACCAGCGGGAGGGTGGGGTGGACAGAGAGAGAAGACACAGTTACAATGACAGGAACAGAACACCAGAGTTACCAAGGGAGCGGCGGACAGACAGAGATGGGGACAGGGCTGCAGACCAAGGGGAAGAGAAAACAGAGCAGTGAGGTAAGGGGAGCAATGGCTGGCTGTGACCACGTTCAGGTGTGCACGATGGCTAAGGAGGATTTCTTTTTTCCCAAAAAAAGGTCTTTCTAATAAAGTGACTGAACAAAAAAAGAAAATTTCAGGTTGCAAAGAGGAAGGAGGCTACAGTGTTCACAAAGGAGAACCTGAGTCACGTATCCAGATCTGGAAAGCCAGGAGGAGGGACAGAAAGAAGTAAAGCACAGAGGAAAAGACAGAGAAGAGGAGGAAAAAGCAAGGAAACCAGAAGGGGGGGTCTGTGCTGAAAAGCCCTGGGGTCAGAACCGACGGCTGAGGCCTGGGTAGTTTAGAAACAGGGAAAGGGACATTAATAAGCTTGCATGAGAGCAAAACTAACCAGTTTCTTCTGTGGAGAAAGCCAGAGAAGATGAGAGGAAGAGAGAGGAGAGGAAGCAGACAGAGGAGAGAGGGAGGGGAGAGATGGGTTAGAGACAGCTTCCAGAACTTCTCTCCAGAGGCTGCTCCTGGCCCCCCAGCTAGTCCCACTGAGGGCCCCTTGGGGCCAGAATGAGTCCTCCGAGAAGGAGGATGGCGTCTGGCTCCCAGCCAGCAATGACTGAGGTTCTTCGCTTGCCCCAACCCTCCCGAGGTGCTGGGGCAGGGGAGGTGTGGGCTGGGCTGGGCCAACACCTGCCCTCCGCCCTCACCTGGAACATCTGGATCATGTCCTCACAGTTGCGCTGCTGCGCCACATCGCAGAGTTTGGCAGTGATGTCGATGCGGCGGCAGATGTCCATGTCTACCTTCATGGCCTTCTCCTGGATCTTCGTGTCCAGTTCTGTCAGGTTCTGTCCAGGAACATGCGAACAGTGAGGAAGCACCCTGCACTCCACACAAGAGCCAACAGGCCCTGGCAAGATTCTCCTCATCCTTCTGGTCATCCCCATCGCCAACGCCTCCAAGCAGCAGGCATCTCTGGGTGTCCTCCCCACAGGTGCTCAGGCAACTGGCTAACTGGCCAGATGAGGAGCCCCTGGAGGGCCTGGCCCAGATCCTTTGACATGTGGGGTCCCTCTTGGAATTTATTTTCCCAGAGAGAAAGAGACTACTGGGAGTTACAAGAGTGGAGAATGTAGTGTGATAAGGATGAAAGCTAACACTTACTTAGCACTAAGCATGTGCTAGCACTGTTCTCAGGACAGATGTTACAATTGTCATAATCATTCGGCAAAGCACATGCCTTTATTATGCCATCCCTTGTGAGGACACGGAGGCACAGCAGTTAAGGAACGTGCCCAAGGCCACACTGCTAGCCAGGGGTAGGGCAGGGACCCGTGTTCTTAGCTGACTGCTAAACAGCTCTAGTTATGATGGAGGTATGCTGGCTCTCGAACACAGGGACTTGTGTTCCTTCTTTTTCTCCTGAAATAGGGGGTGGCAAAGAAAAGAAACCGGAAGTGTAGCAAAATAGGGGGGGGTATGGTGGACAGGAAGTCAACAGGCCACACCTAGCAAGGCCTGCTCTGCCTGGTTTCGGGCAGCCTGGTGGCAGGCAGCCTGCGAGCCCACGTGATCAGCCCGCAGGGGAAGAGTGAAGGATGCTCTGGCTGCACTCACATTGCTCATAAGCCCTTTGAAGACCACTAGCTCAGCTTTCAACTGCTCCACCTTCATCGCCAGCTCCTCCTGGCAGGCATCAGCCTCCTGGGCTTCCTACACCAAGCAGAAAACCCTGATGTTAGTGCATGGCCAGTGTGGGAGGAAGGTTGGGACGAGGAGGGACAAGGAGCAGGATGGCCGAAGGGAGGCAGGGGAGGACTGAGGGAGGCCCAGGCAGTGGGGTGCCTCACCTCCTGGAGCTCATTCACTCGCTCTTGCAGCTGTATCCGCACCGTGTATTCCTCTTCCCACCTGGCAGACATAGGAAAGAGGGAAAGAGCATAGGCGCAGAGTCCTTCCCTGACCGTAAAGCTCCTGCTCCCCACCTGCCTGGCTCAGACCTCCGCCCTGGGGCTGGTTCCCTAGATAGGGAGGGGCTGTGCACTGGAATGTCTGGCGGGGGTGCGGCCAACTGCAGCTGTCGGGTGGCTCCACGCTTCTGGCCAGCGCCGAGCTCACTCGCAGCTGCCTTCCTGGAACCTCCAGGCCACGCACCAGCGACTATATTTAAGAGCAGCAGCAGCTGCTCTGGTCCTTCACAGTGCCCGTCCCATTCAGGCCCTGGCCCAACCAGCTGTCTGGCTGGCCTCATCCCCCACATCCTGCCCACACCAGACCACCAGGCCCACCCGGCCCAGTCTCCCACCTTCAGCAGCACAGATCCGGTCTCCCGCCTCCTGCCTGCACCAGAACAGAGCTCCTCTAGCCTGCTGCCCTGCCTTGCGTGGTACCATTTAACCCTGTAAAAGCAGCTGCAGGACACACACTGCGTCAACAGATTTGCTAAAGAGCCAGGAGGAGACACTCAAAGTCCACCCCCACAAGCTGCAGAAACTGCCCACCCAGACCCCCACTAAGTGAGCCGGAGAGAGGTGACAGTGGAAGGCAGGAGCTGGGACTACCGAGCACCCAAACCCAGAAGGAAAGGGAAACTGGAGTATGAAAAAAATCTCTCATGAAATGGTGGGTGAGAACCAGAGGTGGCATCTCCTGAGATGCAGAATTTGCAAACCAAGACCACAAGTAGGCTAACAAACACTTGGCCACAGGCAGGATCTCTGTCCTGGCCGAGACTTCCCACACAGGGTAGTCCACGGTAAGCTAGTGCATGGTCCGTTACATCTCAGACCAGTGGGGGCAGCAACACCGCACCCTAGGAGTTTGGCTGGAATAGCAGGACGTCTCAGGCCTCACTCATATAACCTATTTCTTCTTGCCACATTCTGGAAATGATTCTTCTAGTCTGAAAATGGAGGGGCATGGCACCAAGAGAGAAACTTCAGTATAAGAAAGGTGGTTAGGAAGTAGCAAAGAGGACAGCAAGAAAATGAAAACCCAAGAGAACGTATTCTGTAGACACAGGATTCAATTATTTCTTCCCCTTCCCTCCACCCTTTTTCCCATCTCGCCCTCCATACTTTTCCCTGGCTCTCCCTTCCAGTCTCGCCTGTCTTAGCCCTCCTGTTCCTCACTCACATCCGCACTGCAGTATTCCTAAGAATAACTCATCTACATCACCGAGGCCGCCACCCCACCCGGGCTGGGCAGGGAGGAGGCAGGCAGCCTGGCCACCACTCTGCCGGCTCATCACGCAGCCCTGCACCCAGCCTTCTTGGCTCCCTGCCACCCTTCCCTGCATCCCCACGTCCTTCTCCCTTTTGCTCTGGCCTTCTCATTCAAACATTCAGGGCCAGTGACAAGCCCCAGTGGCATCGAGTTATAGATTTTCTCATACGAGATCCTTCCCTTTCCTGGCCTTGTTTTCTTCAACTACAACATGAAGGCTTGGAATATGGTACCTTTGTGCCCTCGGAGTCCATGAGTCCCTGGAGGAAAAAGGCAAGACTGACAAGAGGACAATAACCCTGGCCACAATGCATCAGGAAGAGTGGGAAGCACTGTTTGAGAATGAACTCCAAAGACTATACTTTCAGGGATCATTTCTATAGTTTGTGACAATGAACTCCACAAATCCAGGTAGAAACTCAAGTATGAAAGTTATGTAAGGATTAAGATTCATAAAATTTTACAGGATTAAAAAAAGATCTGAAAAAAATCATCTGGAAGCTCACTCGAATTTTATTTGCACTCCAGTCAAACTTTCCCACAAAGAGGTTCAGTTTGACCTCCATTCAAATGGAGGCCTCATGGCTTCATGGAGGAGGTTCCCTTAACATGTACAATTTGGGTTTTCTACATTTGCCAACCACCTCTCTTCCAAATAAATGGTATCCTTGAGTGAAGTGAGGAAGCAGGGGCCATTCCAATACGGTAACAACTGAGGCCAGGAAAGAGAACCACCCAAAGTCACACAAGGAAAGGGAACTGAAAACAGAGCGCAGGAGGCCTCAACTCCTTCCCAGTCTAGTGCTCAAGCTCAAGCTATGCCCAGGCCTTCCAGGCTGCAGGCAGGAGCTACAGTGTTGCTATAAAGAGAACAGAATGAGGGCGGGGAACTGGGTAGAAGAATGAGTAACTGACAGGGTCACGTACCACACAGCTCTAGCTGCGGGGCCCTCTGCACAGCAGCGTGCTGCAGAGTGATGAGCTCATCAGTCCCCAAGGAATAACTCTTTGCTGCCCTGGACAGCTGGACCAAGGACAAACACTCTTTCATTTAAAAAAAAAAAAAAAAGGCTCTGAGAACAACAGTTGTTCCTGTGGTTATGGATGTATGTATTCCAGAACTGCCCATGTTCCACTGCTAAGTGTATTAATTAACTCCGGCTGGGGCTGGGGCTGGGGTTGGGGTTGGTGCTGGAGCTGGGGCTGCAGCAAAGACAGGCTGGGCCTGGTGGCACCTGAAGGATTTTAGGACAACCGGGATTCCCAAAGACACTCATAACATAGACTACAGCTAAGGGAGCCAGATGAGGACAGAACTCAACCTCAGAAAGCCTGCTGGTCTGTGATCTGCTAGACTCGGGCAGGTTACAGATCCCTGAAGCTTGTCCCCAGACCCAGCCTTAACTTCCCAGAACATTCAGCAAATCCCCACCAGAAAAATCTCCACTACACTGAGCTGCAAGAGTAATTCCCAAGCCTGCCCACAAGGGGTCAGAGTAACTCATTAAGAAGTTAAATCTGAAGGCCTCCAAACCAAAGCCTCCCTCTGACTTGACATCTTCCTCTTTGACTATGGATTCCAGATTCCGGCACATAGTCTCCAGAGGGCTGGCTGCCTTCGTGCTCCTGTTCTAACAGCTTGCTTATCAACCCTCTAAGGAAACCACCTGGTATACAGACAGCACGCTAGTAGCCCTGCATCCCTCCACCTGGCCTTTTGTATTACCCTGCCAGGTCCTCTGCAAAAAGCCAAATCTTCATCTTCAAAACGCACCGGGTCTGCCCCACAGCTGCCTCATACTCACAGGGTGTGTCCACGTTCCCAACTTTCTCCTGCTCAGCCCCTCTGCTGGTTCTGTTCACAATGCCTCCACCCTGGCTCTCTGCACCTTCATAGAGTCCCCAATCTTTCCACTAGCCCAGGGGTCCCCAAACTTTTTACACAGGGGGCCAGTTCACTGTCCCTCAGACCGTTGGAGGGCCGGACTATAAAAAAAACTATGAACAAATCCCTATGCACACTGCACATATCTTATTTTAAAGTAAAAAAACAAAATGGGAACAAATACAATATTTAAAATAAAGAACAAGTAAATTTAAATCAACAAACTGACCAGTATTTCAATGGGAACTATGCTCCTCTCACTGACCACCAATGAAAGAGGTGCCCCTTCCGGAAGTGCGGTGGGGGCCAGATAAATGGCCTTAGGGGGCCGCATGCGGCCTGCGGGCCGTAGTTTGGGGACCCCTGCACTAGCCCAACGAATATCAGTCCCTTCCCCTTTCCCCAGGGATTTCCCTATACTTTTTCCTTTCCTGGGTTTCTTTCCCTGCGCCAAGCAACGTCTCACGGAACACAGAGCCTCTCGTTTGAAACTGGAGTAGGTATCCAACTCCCAACCAGGGCAGCCCTCCCTCACCACTCCCCTCTAATTTCACTTAAGACTCCCAAATTAAAGCTATATGTTTTTGCCTCTTATTTCTGATCAGCAAGTGGAGCTTATATCACAAAACCGCCCAAGGGCTGAGACGGGTGGGGATAAGCAGTATCCCAGATGTGACCTCTGAGATCCTTGTCCTTTTCACATCTCACAAAACCCACAGTTACACCGTCATGCAAACACTGAAGCCTAGATGAGACAGAAGGAGCAGCCAGAAGAAAACTATGAACTCCCCACACAGTATCCGGTTCCCAATCCCCTTCCCATCACGAGTCTGACTTCTGCATTTCCTGTGGATTCAGTCTCCCCGGTTCCAATGCCATCATCTATCCACTTCCAACCTCGTCCTTACACAGCAGGAACTCTACTCATTTTTCCCCCCTGACTCTTGGGCCCCAGCTACCCCTCCTCTCCACACCTCGTTCTGGTCCTGAGTGTGGCAGGACACTGAGCCAATGTCCCCACCTGCCCGGTCCTTATCCCTACCTCCGCTTGTACTCGTCCCGCTCACGCTTCACCTTGGCCAGCACATTGTAGAGTGCGCGGATCTCGGGGGTGATGGTGTCGATCTGGACGCCCACCCCATCGGGGTGCACCCATGACAGGCCAGGCCCCTGCACTAGCATGGGCTCGAGTCCCGGGCCTAGCCGGCGGGCGTGAGAGAAGGACCAGATGGTGCCAGGCATGAAGCGGGCCGACGAGGAGAAGGCAGCAGAGGTGGAAGTGGAGGGCGATGAGTGGCAGGCGGCGGAGGGCGCGAGGGGGCCAGCTGGCGAGCGCGCGGGCGAGCCTAGCACCCGTGCCGATGGGGTGCAGACGGCGGCCGGCCGGGCGCCCAGCGGTAGCCCCAGGGGCCGGATGGGGCTGATGAAGCCGGTCTGCACCGCCTGGTCGCGGCGAGCCAGGCCCCGCCGGCCCTGCTTACCCTCCTCGAGTGCCTGCTGCAGCTGCTTCTCCAGCAGCCGGTTGCGGCGCTCCAGCTCGTGCACCTTGGCCAGGAAGCAGCGAAAACGGAGGTTCAGGGTCTTGAGCACGTTGATGTTGGAGCCCAGGTCATTGCGGAGGGCCATGGCGGCGGGGGGTGCCGGGCCTGGCCCAGGCGGCGAGTAAGGAGCCGGACCAGGAGGGGTGAGCGGCGATGGGGACACGTCCCCTCCCCCCGCGAAGTGGTCGCCTCCCAGTGGGTCCCCCAGCGGCCCGGCCAGGCCCTGCTGCTCCTGCTGTAAGAGGAAGAGGTTGGGGCCGAATAACGGATTCATGGCTGCGCCTTCTGCTGGGTGATGGAGACCGGTGCAGGAGCGGTGATGCAAGGCGAGGGAGAAGAACCAATGAAGCGCCCGGGGGGTGCGGAACAACCAATCAAACAGCTCAACAAAAGGGGCAGAAGTCAAAGGGGCGGGGGAGGGCAGAGAAGAAACCAATGAAAGGCTCAATTTGAGGCTGGTACCCGGACTTTTCCGGGTCTGAGGCAGAACCCCGAGCTAAGCGAAGCCCAGCCAAGCCTTCTCCGAGTAGACCAGACCCCAGCCTGTGCCCTGGTTCCAGCCAGGGTGGCCCAAAACCCAGGTCCTCCAGTACACCATGGGTTCTGGTTGCAGGAAGCCCATCTTCCCTACACCCCTATCTCCTCTTCCCAAACACCCTATCTCCAACTTCACTCTCCTCTCCTGGGTCCCTGGAACCTAAAACTAACCTGACTTCTCAGTATACCACAGTTTCCTATCTTAACAGGATCCCTGTCCTACCTCCCGCCTCTACCCTTAAAGGAGCAAAACCAGTACCCAGTCCCCTCAAAAAACACACAGTAACCAGAGACTGCAAAATGTATATTAAATTTCATATGCACAGTGGGAAAGCCGTCCTCACAGAGGTAAGAGTTCCAACCCAGTGACAACAGCAAGGAGCCACCCCAGTCTTATTTCAACCATCCATCCAAGACAGCAGTGACTGGCTGCTGCCTCTGGACTGAGATCTTCTCCTCTTCGCTGGTGGAGCCACCCCCCTGGAACCCAGGGGGGACTTGGTAGGGGTCTTAGGTCCCTTGGGAGTACCATTCTGTTTCTGGAAGGTAGCTTTCTTGGCAGGCTGTGCAAACTCCGGCTTTACATAGTTCTCAGGGCTCTGAGTGGCCTGAGTCTTAGAGAGGGAGAGCCCAGCAGGTATCTCTGTGTCCATGCTCTTGGGAGGAACATACTGCTTCCAGAAGGCAGCTTTCTTGGAAGACTGCCTTTTAGGTGACTGTTGCTTTAGTTTCCCAGTCACCTTTGGTTTCCTGATCACTTTGACCTTTTCAGCTGGCTGACTGCTATCCTGGAGCTTGGAGGAAACTTGGGCCTTTGCAATAGAAGGTACGGTGGACAGTTCAGAGTGCGCCCCCTTAGGGATGCCATTCTGCGTCTGGAAGGAGGCCTTCTTGGGATGTTGCCGTTTCCGCAAGTGCTGCTCTGCTCCTGCAGCTGCTCTGGCCTTCTTGGCAGGCTGGCTGCTGCCCTTGGGCTTGGAAATCACCTGACCTTTCAGGTCAGGCAAGTCTGGGTTTGTAGGGGTGGATGATGCAGAATTTTCTGTGGTTAAAATAAACAGATTGTTTGAGAAAAGGGCCCCATCACAGGGTCCTGATCATTAGTGGTGGAGACAAGCAAAGGCATTAAAATAAGAAATCTGCCTGGGTACTCTCTCAGCCAAGTGTTCCACACACAGGAAAAGTGCTTTAGAGCAGATCACCTGGCCCTCACTCAAGTCCTGTTCGACTTCTGCATTAAAGACTCATGGCCCTGACTGGATAGTTCAGCTGACATGCCGAGGTAGTAGGTTTGATCACTGGCCAGGGCACATACAAGAATCAACCAATGACGGCATGAATAAATGTGTTTTTTTTTTTTTGTTTTTTTTTTATTCATTTTTAGAGAGGAGAGAGAGAGGGAGAGAGAGAGACAGAGAGTGAGAAAGAGGAGAGAGAGAGAGAAGAGGGGAGGAGATGGAAGCATCAACTCCCATATGTGCCTTGACCAGGCAAGCCCAAGGTTTCGAACCGGCGACCTCAGTATTTCCAGGTCGACGCTTTATCCACTGTGCCACCACAGGTCAGGCATAAATGTCTTTCTTAAAAAAATAATCAATTAAAAAGAGAGAGAGAGAGAAGGGATCACTACTCATCCTTGAGCCAAAAGATTTTTAGAGGAAGCTGCACCCCCTTGAGGACAGCAGGTAGCAAGACACTCTAAGGAGGACATGTATAAGATGCACCTTAATTTTGGGACCCGAAATTTGGGGAAAAAAAAAAAAGTATTACATGAAGTTATTGAACTTAAGTTTTATTTATCATAAAATTCATACAACTCCTCATCTGCACAAAAAAGTGGGAAATGCAAGTAAAACAAATCTACAACCACGGTATAAGATGCACCCAGTTTTTAGACCCCAAATTTTTTTAAAAATGGTGTCTTATACATGGGGAAATATGGTAAATCCCAAATAAACCTGAGGTACTGTCTTTTGACTTTTTTTTTAATCCAAGGCTTTTATTTCCTGTGGATTTTGATAAGATGCAGGAAAATAAGAAGGCAAACACAACAACTAGAAATAAGCCAGTAAGATATAGTACTGACATGTTAAATGTGTACTTTTAAAATTACAACAAATTTTAACTATTGCTTGTTGTTGTTGTTTTTTGTTTTTTTTTTTTTAAGCGAGACAGAGAGAGAGGGACAGACAGAGACAGACAGGCAGGAAAGGGGAGAGATGAGAAGCATCAATTCCTCATTGCGGCTCTTTAGTAGTTCATTGACTGCTTTCCTATATGTGCCTTGAAGGGGGGAGGGTCGGTCCCTCCAGCAGAGCAAGTGACCCCTTGCTCAAGCCAGTGACCTTAGGCTTCAAGCCAGAAACCTTGGGCTCAAGCCAGCAACCTTAGGCTTCAATCCAGCAACCATGGGGTCATGTCCATGATCCCATGCTCAAGCCAGCGACCCCACACTCAAGCTGGCGACCTTGGGTTTCCGTGCCTGGGTCTTCCATGTCCCAATCATATTGTCTAGCCACTGCACCACTGCCTGGTCAGGCAAGTTTTTGTTTGTTTGTTTGTTTGTTTTTTGTATTTTTCTGAAGTTAGAAACGAGGAGGCAGTCAGACAGACTCCCACATGTGCCCAACCGGGATCCACCTAGCATGCCCACCAGGGGGCGATGCTCTGCCCATCTGGGGCGTTGCTCTGTTGCAACCAGAGCCATTCTAGCACCTGAGGCAGAGGCCATAGAGCCACCCCCAGCGCCCGGGCCACCTTTGCTCCAATGGAACCTTGGCTGCGGGAGGGGAAGAGAGAGACAGAGAGGAAGGAGAGGGGGAGGGGTGGAGAAGCAGATGGGCGCTTCTCCTGTGTGCCCTGGCCAGGAATCGAACCCAGGACTCCTGCACACTAGGCTGATGCTCTACCACTGAGCCAACCAGCCAGGGCCTTTTTGTTTGTTTTTTAACATTCAGATGTAACTTTCATAAGGGGAATTACTTATAAAGAAAAAGAAACAACTCGCCTGACTGGTGGTGGTACAGTGAATAGAGCGTCAACCTGGGTCACTGAGGTCCCATGTTTGATACCCCAAGGTAACCAGCTTGAGTGCAACCTCAAGATGCTCACCTCTCCCTCTAGCAGCTAAACCCGGCAAAGCTTGAGTAGAGCTCTAAGCCTGTTTCAGAAAATTCCACCCTTCCCCTTGAGATCCAGAACAGACTCCTCAAGATGGCTGAGAAAACAATCTGCAATTAGTAACAGGCTCAAAGAACTGCTGATAATTCTGAAGAGCCTTATGCCAACCCGGTGCTGACAATGCTGGGCCAGCAGAGGCCCATTGCCATTAAGGCAACCTTGGGCCAAGAAGGAAGAGAAACCACAACTCACATTGGGAACACATTTAGTGCAGAATAAACACAACCATTTGGTAAAATAAAGGAAAAGGCCCCCATCCAGAGGAATGCTCTAACATACTCAAATGGGGTCCAGGCTCAGGTACCAGTCTAGCTGGGTCTCATCCAAGCAGGCATAGGCTGCAGTAAGGGCAGCAGAAATCCTTCTCTTCCCCGCAGTCACACTATAAATAAACCCCTTTGAAAGGCAGAAAAAGCAGAGGTAGTGATGACGGGTTCAGAGCAGATCACTTACCTGTTTGGGCCTGGGGAATAGAATTAGAGAATTTCTTGAACTTGGCAATAAAGAAACCATCCATATTGTGGGTGTGAGGGTAGAAGCGGCGGGTGGAACGCAGAGTGGGGTGGAAGCGCCTCTCTCGAAAGCGGGTAAAACCCTCCTGGCCAAAGTCCAGACCTGTGGGCACCAGCCGCACATTCCTCTTCTTCAAGGCATAGTCTACCACCCACTCGTTCTCTTCCACCTGGGTGTGTGGGGCAGACAAAGAAGGAACGAAAAGCAGAGCTGAAGCCTCAGGGAGCTCTCAAGGGCAGTCTCCTAGCCCTGCCCTCCTCACTGCCACGGCGGAAGCTCACCATGATGGAGCAGGTGCAGTAGACTAGGTAGCCGCCTGTCTTGGAGGTGGCATTCACAGAGTCAATAGCACTCAGGAGCAGCTCCTTCTGGAGGTGAGCACAGCGTAGGACGTCCTTCTCATCCTGTCCCAGGAAGGAGACCCAAGGGTGTCAGAATTTCAAAACGCACCTCAGGAAGAGAGGCAAGCTGCTGGTTGCCCAGAGTGCCCCTCTACCTCCCTTCCAGCTCTGCAAGGCCCACCTAAGACCTCTCAGCTACCCACAGCCTCAATCCCAGTGCCTCACCTTGTTGGTCTTCACAGCTGGGTCCTTGGAAATGACCCCAGTGCCACTGCAGGGAGCGTCCAGCAGAACTCGGTCAAAGCCCCCAACCACCTGGGGAAAAGGTAGGTTAATCACCTTTTTTTATTTTATTTTTTTTGTGTGTGTGACAGAGAGAGAGTGAGGGACAGATAGGAACAGACAGACAGGAAGGGAGACAGATGAGAAGCATCAATTCTTTTTGTGGCACCTTAGTTGTTTACTGATTGCTTTCTCATATGTGCCTTGGTGGTGGTGGTGGTGGGGGGGCTACAGCAGAGTGAGTGACCCCTTGCTCAAGCCAGCAACCTCGGGGTTTTTTTTTTTTTTTCTTTTTTTTACAGGGACAGAGAGAGTGAGAGAGAGGGATAGATAGGGACAGACAGACAAGAACAGAGAGAGATGAGAAGCATCAATCATCAGTTTTTCGTTGCGACACCTTAGTTGTTCATTGATTGCTTTCTCATATGTGCCTTGACCGGGGGCCTTCAGCAGACCCAGTAACCCCTTGCTCAAGCCAGCGACCTTGGGTCCAAGCTGGTGAGCTTTTTGCTCAAACCAGATGAGCCCGCGCTCAAGCTGGCGACCTCGGGATTTTGAACCTGGGTCCTCTGCGTCCCAGTCCGACGCTCTATCCACTGTGCCACCGCCTGGTTAGGCCAATCATATATTTTAGTCACCCATACTGTATCATTTATTCCCTAGGGACAAATCTGAACACTGTGATGCCAGGAAGGAGGCAAGTGAACTGGAAGATGCCTCAGGAGAGAGGCCCAGGGAGGAGTCCCACCTTGGGGAACTGACGTCCATCATAGTGGCTAATGATGGTGTTGGTGACTCCCAGCCGGTGCAGGTTACCCACGACACTTTTGAGCCGCTCAGCACTGGCATCATTGGCAAGAATCACACCTGTGTTCTTCATCAGCTGGGCTGAGGGAAGGGAGGGTGCAATGCTCAGCAGCCAGATCCTCTGCCCTACACATGCTAGCCCCCCTCCAGCCCAGGAATCCACAGGTGAAATCTCAGCAGTTCAAGGCAAACTTCACTCCCAATAAAATAAGCCCTGCTCCCCACTACTCACTGCTCGTATCTCCCTGGTCTACACTGACCCCTGGTGATAAGAAAGCTCAGCAACAGGGATTTTCCATTGTTTCTGAACATTTCTCTGGTCCTATAAAGTTACTTCTCTTAAGTGATAATAGCTTAATAAAAAATAGTTATGATTAATTACTATGCCAAGAATCTATATATGCATACCTCAACCCTCACAACCCAAGCATATTATAACGCCCAACCCAAGCACAATTACCATCCCATTTTATAGGTGACAAAAAAAAAAAAATTAAAAAAAAATCAGGGGCTTGCCCAAGATCTTATGTGGCACCCACAGGACTGAAACACAGGCTGACTCCAGAGCCTGTCTCATTACCACTCTGCTAACCTTCTGTGCAGTTTCCTGACCACCAGCAAGACAAGGACATCATCTACTTTCAAAAGCAGAGACCCGGATATATCCTACCCCTGCTGGCCCTTCTCGTACCTATGTAACTGGTCTTCCCTCCAGGGGCACAACACATGTCCAGGATCCGCTCATGTTCCTGGGGTGCCAAGGCCATGACAGGTAACATGCTGGAGGCTCCCTGTAGCATATAGTGCCCAGCCAGGTACTCGGGAGTAGCACCTGTGGAGGAGGACCCGTCTGTGACATGCCAGGACAAGAGCAGGAACAGAAGGGCTACTGGGCAGGAAACACTCACCAATGGGCACTGAGGAATCATACACCACTAGTCCAGTCTTTGACCACTTGCCCAGGGGATCTAGGTTAACTCCACGATTGATTAGTGCCTGAAGATAAGAAGAATAGAGATTTTATTTTTACTGATTAATTTTAGAGAGACAGAGAGAGGAAGAGAAAGAAATATTCATCTGTTGTTCCACTTAGTTGTGCACTCATGGGTTGCTTCCCCATATGTGCCCTGACTGGGGATCAAACCCATGACCTTGGCGTTTCAGGACAATGCCCTGACTGAATTAACTGGCCAGGGCCATGAATGCAAATTTTTAAAACTTTGTAGACGACTATACCCAGAAAACAGAAATGTGAAAGCTCGGTCCTATCAAGAAGTGTGTGGCACAACTCCTGAAGTTCTTAGAACACAATCACCATAGACTCACAGAATGCAGTTTCTCCTCTCCCATCATCCCCTGGCACCATCCCCTCCCATCATCCCCTGGCACCCATCCCCTCCCACCCCACCCCCTGGTGTCCTTTTCCTTAGCCTTCAGCTCTAACTCAAGGTCTGAACTCCATCTCAGTGAAGCAGACTGCCAACTCCTATTATTTCCTGGAAATAGACTGATTTTCTAAGAGGCTCAGCCCCCTTATCATACTAAAATTTAATCTTATTGGTTAGAGCATACTGAAGATAATTATCAGGTTATCTTCGGCCCTGGCCAGATAGCTCAATTGGTTAGAGCAGGGGTAGTCAACCTTTTTATACCTACCGCCCACTTTTGTATCTCTGTTAGTAGTAAAATTTTCTAACCGCCCACCGGTTCCACAGTAATGGTGATTTATAAAGTAGGGAAGTAACTTTACTTTACAAAATTTATAAAGCAGAGTTACAGCAAGTTAAAGCATATAATAATTACTTACCAAGTACTTTATGTCAGATTTTCGCTAAGTTTGGCAGAATAAATCTTTATAAAACAACTTACTATAGTTAAATCTATCTTTTTATTTATACTTTGGTTGCTCCGCTACCACCCACCATGAAAGCTGGAACGCCCACTAGTGGGCAGTAGGGACCAGGTTGACTACCGCTAGGTTGGAGTATCATCCCCAAGCACAGAGGCTGCCAGTTTGATTCCTGGTCAGGGCACATATAGGAACAGATCTTGTCTCTCTCTCTCTCTCTCTCTCTCTCTCTCTCTCTCTCTCTCTCTCCCTCCCTCCCTCCCTTCCTCTCTCAAATCAATAAATAAGAATTTTAAAAAATTTAAAAAGATAATTATTAGATTATTTTTGTACCAGGAGATAAAAAACACACAGGTGAACTGAACTTGAGAAATGAAGGTCTTGCCTTGGCCGGTTGGCTCAGCGGTAGAGCATCGGCCCAGCGTGTGGAAGTCCTGGATTCGATTCCTGGTCAGGGCACACAGGAGAAGTGACCATCTGCTTCTCCACTTCCCCCCATTCTCCCCCCCCCTGCTTCCCTGCAGCCATGCTCAAACAGTTTGAGCAAGTTGACCCTGGGTTCCAAAGATGGCTCCACGGCCTCACCTCAGGTGCTAAAATGGCTTGGTTGCTGAGCAGGGAAGCAAGCAGACCCAGATGGGCAGAGCATCACTCCATAGGGGGCTTGCCCGGTGGATCCCAGTTGGGGCGCATGCAGGAGTCTGTCTCTGCCTCCCAGCTTCTCAATAATAATAAAGAAAAGAGAAATGGGGGTCTTTAACCTAGGGTCCCTGAACCCTTGGAAACAAGCTTAAAACATTGTTTGTGGGCCCTGGCCAGTTGGCTCAGCGGTAAAGCATTGGCCTGGCGTGCAGGGGACCTGGGTTCGATTCCCGGCCAGGGCACATACATAGAAGAGGCGCCCATTTGCTTCTCCACCCCCCCTTCCTCTCTGTCTCTCTCTTCCACTCCCGAAGCCAAGGCTCCATTGGAGCAAAGATGGCCCGGGCGCTGGGGATGGCTCCTTGGCCTCTGCCCCAGGCGCTAGAGTGGCTCTGGTCGCAGCAGAGCGATGCCCCGGAGGGGCAGAGCATCGCCCCCTGGTGGGCAGAGCCTCGCCCCTGGTGGGCATGCAGGGTGGATCCCGGTCGAGTGCATGCGGGAGTCTGTCTGACTGTCTCTCCCCGTTTCCAGCTTAAAGAAAAAAAAAAACAAAAAAAACCCATTGTTTGTAGCCCTGGGGGGTGGTTCAGTTGGTTAGAGGGTCATCCCAATAGGCCAAGGATTGCCTTCATCAGGACACATACAAGAATCAACCCATGAATGCATGAGTAAATGGAACAAACCAATATTTCTTTCTCCCTTCCTCTCTCTCTCTCTAAAATCAATTTTAAAAATTATTTCTGTGCATCTGTGCTGTGTCTTTTTCTGGGGTCAAGAAGGAATCAGTTTCACCAGCTAATCAATGACCTAAAAAGCAGATAACTCCTTCCCATTTCTGAGGTGGCACATTGATCCTGACTCAGATGTCTCAAATGTCACAGAGAACAGAGACTACAGGGCTTTGATTTCCCACTTCACAGAGGTCCTAGGCTCTGAGCCAGACAGACCCAGCCTGTGTTGGTTTGCCTCCTGGGATCATGCTTATACCAACAAATGTTAATACCCCAACCAGTCAGGGTGGGACAAGGGAGTCTTTATGGTTAGAAGTCAACACTTCCCAGAGATAAGCAACCTCAAAACCCACCCCTTTGCCCTGGCTGGATAGCTCAGATGATTAGAGCATCATCCCATATGCCAAAGGCTGCTGGTTCAATTCCCGGTCAGGGCACTCACAAGAAACAGTCAATGATGGCATGAATCAATGGGACAACAACTCAATGTCTCTCTAAAAAATAAAAAATAAATAAAAAACCCTCACCTGAGCAAGGTCTCGGCGCCGGGTCTTCAAGGTATTGGTCCTGAGGGTGATGGGCCGAGGCACCTCATTAGCTTCTAAGAACTCCACGAGCTGAAAAAGTAAAATGTCTGAGAGCAAGTCAGGCTCGTCGAGGAGCTCAGCCGGAAGAGAACTGACTGCCTTCCTCATAGAGTGAAAGGTGATAAAAGGAAAGCAGAAGGGCAATTCAGGCAATTCAGTACCTCAGACAGTGGGAAGAGGTCCATGAGCTTGCCAAGTAGAAAGTCTCCATAGGAGTAGTAAGTGCTTAGATCCCGCTGAAGCCGGTGCAGATATTCAGCTCGAGACCGACCTTCCTCCCGCTGAGTCCCAAAGTCACGCAGCACTGCCATTATATCTTGGATGCGCTTGTGAACTCGCTGCAAGTCTGGAGCCTGGCCATGTGGACCTATTAAGGAACTGTTCCATAAAGTCCCAGAGCCTGGAAATCCCCTCTAGCAAGCACCTTCCCCCATCCCTTATCTTGCACTGGAAGGATATCCTGCTCCATCTCCCCAGCAGGGGGCAGCACAAAAGGCTCGTCTTCATCCACATTGATCTGCAGGCCCCCATCTGTCTCATCTTCCTTTTGGCGGCCTGACTCAGGGGAGATTTTCTCCTCTTCCTCCTCCTCCTCCTCCTCCTCACTGGTCTCACTCCACTCGCCCCTAGGAACAGGTCCAGAAACAAGGTGATTCACAGATCAAAACAGATACCTCCTCCTCCCTTCCTCACCATTTCCTTTATCCCAGCCACTATTCTCCATCCTAAAGTTTCCCAAACTCACCCAGCAACAGCTTCCTGGGCCTTCTGCTTCTGAGCAGCTCTCTCAATGGGCAGCAACTGAAAAACAGACAAGGGGCTGGGGATGCAAAGCTAGTCCTCCCACCAACACATTAGCACTTTCTACCATTGTATTTTATTTTTTCCCAAATATAAATGTTAACACTTGTTCTCAGAAGGTAACACAAACCCTAAAGAACTGTAAGATTGGCACTATATTGACCACTGTTTAAAGTAAGCAATGGAGTCAAAGGGTTCACTATGCTGTTCTATCTCCTGTTATATTCCCCTTTCTGTTAAGAAGTTTAAAACATGAATAAACACACCTATGTATACAGGATAAAAACTGCCCTTGTGCATCCTTTCTGCCATATTTTCTTCCAGACTTACTCTATTTTTCACAGTGAAAATTACAACGCATTTTCAAACTTCTTACTTTTTCTCACTCTCAGATCACAAACATATTAAGACATAATGGCCAAATGTTAATTTAGCGTATCATTAAATCGTAATTTACTTATGCCTGTTGGGTATTTTAGAATTTTCCAGAGTTTTTGGCATCAGAGTCCACATGGTGCCTGCAAATCTCATAATAGAAGATCTATAGAGAGAAGGGGGGGTTATGGGAAAGGGGTACAAATGGGAACTTTCTTCTTAATCTATACAACTCTGTATTACTTAAAATTTCCTTTTTTATCAAGTTATAAAATAAACATTATTTAGAAAGTTACAGAGATAATAAAAGTGAGCTTGCTGGACTGACAGGCTCAGTAAACAAGTTACAGAGTCAGAAGACAGGCCCTTGGAGCTTAGGAGAGAGAAAGGCAAGGGTAATGAGCCTGGAGAGAAAGTAAAGGAGGAAGGGAAAGGCTCAGAGGGGGAAAGCAAGCCTTCCCCTGACCAGGCAGTGGTGCAGTGGATAGAGCACTGAACTGGGCCGTGGCGGACTCAGGTTCAAAACCCTAAGGTCGCCAGCTTGAGCACAGGCTCATCTGGCTTGAGCATGGGGTTGCTGGCTTGAGCATGGATTCATAGACATGACCTCATGGTTGCTGGCTTGAGCAAGGAGTTACTCGCTCTGCTGTAGCCCCCACCCCACTCCGTCAAGGCACATATAAGAAAGCAGTCAGTGAACAACTAAAGTACTGCAACAAAGAAGTGATGCTTCTCATCTCTCTCCCTTCCTGTCTGTCTGTCCCTCTCTCTGTCTGTCACACAAAAAAATTTTTTTTTCCTAACAATGCACCTATATGTATTGTGGAATACTTAAGTAACTTCTTACACCTCAATAAATAAGTCTGCCCACATTTTGGGTCATCTTCTTAAATGGAACTACTAGGTAAAGAAAAAGTTTTTTTTTTAAATTATTTTTATTTATTCATTTTAGAGAGAAGAGGGAAAGACAGAGATAGAGACAGAGACAGAGAGAGAGAGAGGAGAGAGAGAGGAAAGACAGAGAGAGAGAGAGAGAGAGAGAGAGAGAGAGAGAGGAGAGACAGAGAGAGAGAAGGGGGGAGGAGCTGGAAGCATCAATTTCCATATGTGCCTTGACCAGGCAAGCCCAGGGTTTCGAACCGGCAACCTCAGCATTTCCAGGTCGATGCTTTATCCACTGCACCACCACAGGTCAAAGAAAAAGTTTTTAAGGTTCTCAGATACCAAATACGTTATAAACAACATGTGTGCATTTCTATTCTCATTGGTGGGGCATCTTTACCACATCCTCATCAGCACTGAACATCTCATGTTTTAGAATGCTCTATCCTACTTTACTTTACAAGACGTAAAGTAATAGGAAAAACAGTGATGGAACACTAAAATCCCTTTTCTCTACTCAGGGTTATCACTGTCTCAAGGATTTGCAAAGACTCTAAAAGGCAAAGATCCCTTCCTGAACACCCAGAGATAAACTCACCTCTTCATCTTCATCCTCTGAATTGGAGTCTGCTCCATAGTCATCTATCATATCAGCATCACTTTCTTCAGAGCCCCACAGGTCCCCCTGGTTTGCCACACCATCCTCTTCGGAGTCTTCCTCCTCCTCTTCCTTCTCACTGCTAAGAGCTGGTACTGGGCGCTTCTTGCCTCGAGCAGTGTTAAATAAGGACTGGCCTCCCTTCTTATCAGGTGTCTGGAGAGCTTCTGCAGAGATCCCTAAGAGTTTGAAGAATTCTGGACTGAGGGTAGCCACACACTGATGGAGCCTGTACTTTCTAACTCCAAAAATGTCCTTTGGCTATTTCTCACTCCAGAAATGATCAGCAAACCCTTCCCTAACCAGGACCCACAGGACTCTTCATGTAGCATCCAGCTCCTATTTTCACTGACCTTTTGGTAGCTTTCCAGGAAATGGTTTGGCCCATGGACACTGATTCATCTCAGGGGCTTCAGCTGATCCCAACTTCCTCTTGGCTGCCCTGAAAAGATATAAAGAGTGAGGAAATGTAATATACCACCAGTTTCTGCCATTTCCCATCACAAGGAAATGTGACAGTTCCCAAAGAGCCCCTGTCATCAACTTGATCACCTGGGATCACATCGCTGAAGATGAACAGCACTAATTTAATCTACATAATTCTGAACATCCATACTCACCTCTTTCGAGCACGACTAGACAGCCTTTTGGAATTTTCATCACCAGCTGTTGGGGGGGAGGGAGAACAGGAGGTTACAGAGGAAATGAAAAAGAGCAAGGGGGTAGGAAATAAAAGTGGGGAAATAGTTACTACACTAATAAAAAGGAGTTGATTCTAATTTATTCCCCAGTGCTTTACCAGAAACTGGATAAGAAATGTAAAGGAGATGATATCCATCTGGTTGTTCAGCAATTAAACCCAAACTGAGCCTCCCTCCAAACTTCTGATTTCAATAAACATCACAACCATTCTAATAACACAGATACATCCATTTCCTTAACAATGCTTTTCTCACAATGCACTAAGTAAGAGAAGGGTTCAGTATAATGTCTAGCTTAACAAACAGCATCTTTTATCCAATGTGCAATGCAAACTACCTGTCTACTCTTCTCTCCCACCCAGTCTTCCATACAGTAGACAACTCCCCATGTGGGAACCAGATATGCGCATTCCGGTCTCTGTTCCTTCCACAATGCAGTTCACAGTGACTGGGCTGTCCCCTTCTCAACTTCCACGTGCTAAAATGTCACCCATTTTTCAAAATCTAGTTCCTTAAAATCTAAATTCTCAGTGTGGGATCCTCCCCTTCCTTTAAACTCCTTCAGTGTTATTAAATCACACCTCTGCTTGAATGAGTATTCGTATCCTTGTCTCATGTTCCCTAAATTCTAAACACATGATGAAGGTGTTTCATTCATACTTATTCCTAATAACTCATAGAAAAAATGCCACTTCGATAGGAAGTGAACAGAGAGTAAAAAACTGAGGAGGTCATAAATACCGATGAAAAAGAGGAGTAAAATGTGGAGAATCACAAGGCATGCCCCCGATCCTAACCTGCAGGCAAGAATCTGGCGAGTTCGGTCTCGGCACCCTTCTGTTTCCGAGCTTTTCGGCCTGGCCCACGTTTCTCCTTCTTCGTAGGGTCCAACTTTCGCCCCATGGTACTAGGGAAAAGAAAAATGGCACAAGGTGAGTCGCTCGTGTTGGAAAGGGAAAGGCATATTGCAAACTTAGGGGATTAGAGTGTGAAAGGGCATCACCTCGACCAGAGAAACTCGACTCAGCACCCCCAACAGCCCCTCGAGCCCTGACCAAACTCCATTCCATGATAAGACCCGGACGCCACGCCATTTACACAGCGTCATCCTCCTCATACCCCAGCCCAGATCAGGGTTCCCTTCCCGGACTTCCTCCAGAACTCCCTGAAGCCTCGGCTCACTTGAAAGCACGTCCAGGCCCAAGACGCTCCCTCAGTAAGGGGCAGCACTACACGTGCAGTCCCAGGACTGCGTTCCGACACCACCCTCCAAGGAAACGTTTTACGCAGGCGCACAAACGCGCTCGTCTTGTGGCCCCGCCTCTTCCGGTCGCCACAGAACCCGGGACGTACCGGTTCCGTGGGAACTCGCGCGGGGCTGTCCACGGTGCAGCCGGGGAAAATACCGAGAGGACCGTTCTCTCCATACTCGCAGAGGCCGAAGAGACTAGGGGTGGTACCGTCTTCAGCTTCCCCGCCCTTTCCTCAAGACTGGAGTTTTGCCTCTCTGCAGGTTTCAGTAGGGAAAACCTGCAAGCCCCCAACCCCACAAACCAAGGCGAAATAGCGGGAGTCCCTTCCTGCCACCCTCTCCCCTCCCTCCAATCTCAAAATCATGGAATCCCTGCCCTTAACCTACGCCTAACCCTTTGATTAGGAAACCCTCTTCCTTAACCCGTAGACCCCTACTCCGCCAATCAGGTAAGGTTTCTAACTATACTCACAAAAATTAGGGGATATTTTATCGCTTATGAAGCGATATGATGACGTTTATGAAGGAATAAAGTATCCTTTAATTTTTGTGAGTAGAGGTTCACATCTGGAGATGGAGAGGACATCTTACATCCTAACCACACAAGTAAACAAAATCTATTTCAGCCTTCAAATAAATACTCACGTAGTGTTTGGTAGCTGTTAAAAACTGTTCCAGGCCCTGGCCGGTTGGCTCAGTGGTAGAGCGTCGGCCTGGCATGCGGGGGACCCGGGTTCGATTCCAGGCCAGGGCACATAGAAGCGCCCATTTGCTTCTCCACCCCCACCCCCCCTTTCCTCTCTGTCTCTCTCTTCCCCTCCCGCAGCCAAGGCTCCATTGGAGCAAAGATGGCCCGGGCGCTGGGGATGGCTCCTTGGCCTCTGCCCCAGACTCTAGAGTGGCTCCGGTCGCGGCAGAACGACGCCCCGGCGGGGCAGAGCATTGCCCCTGGTGGGCGTGGCCAGTGGATCCCGGTCGGGCGCATGCGGGAGTCTGTCTCTCCCCGTTTCCAGCTTCAGAAAAAAAAACTACAAAAAGCCTGACCTATGGTGGGACAGTGGATAAAGCGTCGACCTGGAAATGCTGAGGTCACTGGTTCAAAACCCTGGGCTTGCCTGGTCAAGGCACATATGGGAGTTGATGCTTCCAACTCCTCCCCTCTACTCTCTCTGTCTCTCCCTCTCCGCTCTAAAATGAATAAATAAATAAATAATTAAAAAAAACAAAACAAAAAAAACTGTTCCAAGCACTTGACTGGCTTTATCTTCCCCACTCTATAAGGAAGACATCTATCTGTATTTTATACATGAGAAATCTAAATCCCATAAAAGTTAACTTCCTCAAAGTCATACAGCCATTAAATGGTAGTACAGGTTATGAACCCAATTAGTTTTGGAGCCTCTTATTTTACAAAGGAGGAAAATGAGCCATCTCTTTGGTCCAGAGCACATGCACATAGACCTGACAAGGCTTTTTTGTCTACTACCAACATATGAAAACCTTTACTTTTTTTTTCTTTTTTTTTTAGAGACAGAGAGATAATCAGAGAGAGGGATAGACAGGAACAGACAGGAACGAAGAGAGATGAGAAGCATCAATCATTAGTTTTTCGTTGAGACACCTTAGTTGTTCATTGTTTTCTTTCTCATATGTGCCTTGACCACGGGCCTTCAGCAGACTGAGTAACCCCTTGCTTGAGCCAGCCACCTTGGGTCCAAGCCAGTGAGCTGCTCAAACCAGATGAGCTCGTGCTCAAGCTGGCGACCTCGGGGTCTCGAAGCTGGGTCCTCCGCATCCCAGTCCAACGCTCCATCCACTGCGCCACCGCCTGGTCAGGCTGGAAACCTTTAGCTTTCAATTACACATTTTCCAAGGGCGCTGGGTCATTCACATCCATCCATCTGCACCTACACCCACACTGACACAGAGCACTAAAATACAAGGAAACTTTTATTTTCAATTTTCATCAAGAAATTTTGCTTTTTTTTTTTAATGCTTTTGGTTCTTTTTTTTTTTTTCCACTTTATTTCATTCTAGCCATGGCTGGAGCCGCTGGGTTCCTGGTATTAAAAAGATGCCAACAGAGGTAGCTGTGTCTCACCCAGGGGCCCAGCCCACTCCGAATACCCCAAAAAAGGAGGAAACACAAAATTAATCAACAAAATAAAACCAAAAGAACGAAAAAAATTCAGATCGTTTTCTTCAAGCCTGGCAGGAACCCACAACAGTTTGTGTGTAACAGACGTTACAGTGGGGAAAGCTGGGGCCCAGAAGAAGGCCAGCCAGCCTGCCAGCTCCCTGCAGATGGCGCCCGGCGCTACTGCTGCGTCTCTCTCCAGCAGGAAGGGCACCACTGCCCCCTCACTCCCTCCCCTCCCCCAGTACACTGGGGCTGTTCCTTTACAACATGGAAGATGGGCAGAAGGAAGAAGAGGGTCTCTCAGGCCCCCATGGGAGAAGCTGGGCAAGGGAAAGTGAGGAAGGTCACTGCTCAGCGGTGGAGGTCAGTCTGGATCTTCACTGCTGCTGGGCTACCTATAGCAAAAGAGAGAGCATAGGAGTCAGAGTTACAGACCACAGGTGTTCACCAGATCCCAAGAGAACTCCCTGTTAAGTCAGTCCCACCTGCCCCATTAGGGACAAAAGAGCCAAAGTTACAAGTTCCAGAATGGCTCTGCTGGAACAGGGGGCCAGAAGAAAGTGATCTTACCTGTTGTGGAGTAGGTTCAGGTGCTCGGTTTGCCAGGCGGCTGAGAATATTACGCTCTGACATCTGTAGCCTCACGGCAACTGGGGGAATTCGGGCAATAGTAGCTGGGAGTCGAGTCACATCAGCTTTCATGTCACTTAGCAGTTCTTCTAACTGTTTCAGAACTGCACAGGAGAAATAAACAGTGGTGAGTTGTGGTAGTCAAGACCAAGATCCATATCACAGTGGACCTGTGCCCTGCCCATGACTTCTCAATGACCGAGTGACTGATGTACTTGAGTATTGGGAGTACTATCCTTTATCAGAGTCACCTGACCTGGCCCCTACCATGCTGAAATTCCTATTCCTCATGAATTCCAGTTCTAATGGTCCATGGTTATATATTTTTAAATTGTTTTTTCAGCCTGACCTGTGGTGGCGCAGTGGATAAAACGTCGACCTGAAAATGCTGAGGTCGCCAGTTCAAACCCCTGGGCTTGCCTGGTGAAGGCACATATGGGAGTTGATGCTTCCAGCTCCTCCCCCGCTTCTCTCTCTCTGTCTCTCATTTCTCTCTCTGTCTCTCCCTCTCCTCTCTAAAAAATGAATAAATAGCCCTGGCCGGTTGGCTCAGCGGTAGAGCGTCGGCCTAGCGTGCGGAGGACCCGGGTTCGATTCCCGGCCAGGGCACACAGGAGAAGTGCCCATTTGCTTCTCCACCCCTCTGCCGCGCTTTCCTCTCTGTCTCTCTCTTCCCCTCCCGCAGCCAAGGCTCCATTGGAGCAAAGATGGCCCGGGCGCTGGGGATGGCTCCTTGGCCACTGCCCCAGGCGCTAGAGTGGCTCTGGTCGCAATATGGCGACGCCCAGGATGGGCAGAGCATCGCCCCCTGGTGGGCAGCGCGTCGCCCCCTGGTGGGCGTGCAGGGTGGATCCCGGTCGGGCGCATGCGGGAGTCTGTCTGACTGTCTCTCCCTGTTTCCAGCTTCAGAAAAATGAAAAAAATAAAAAAATAAAAAAATAAAAAAATAAAAAATGAATAAATAAAAAATTTTTAAAAATTGTTTTTTCGCCTGACCAGGCAGTGGCGCAGTGGATAGAGCATCGGACTGGAATACAGAGGACCCAGGTTCGAGACCCCTATGGCACCTGCTTGAGTGCAGGCTCATCTGATTTGAGGAAAAGCTCACCAGCTTGAACCCAAGGGTCGCTGGCTCTGGCTCCAGCAAGGGGTAACTCGGTCTGCTGAAGGCCCACGGTCAAGGCACATATGAGAAAGCAATCAATGAACACCTAAAGTGTTGCAACACGCAATGAAAAACTAATGATTGATGCTTCTCATCTCTCTCCATTCCTGTCTCTCTGTCCCTGTCTATCCCTCTCTCTGACTCACTCTGTCTCTGTAAAAAAAAAAATAAAAATAAAAAAAAATTGTTTTTTCAACTACACTTGCCATTCAATATTATTTTATATTAGTTTTAGGGGTGCAGCATAGTAATTTGACAATCTTATTATACTTTACAAAGTGGTAAAGCCTAGTAACCATCTGACATCAGTTATTACAATACTGTTGACTATATTCCTTATGCTATATTTTATGTCCTCATGACTATTTTTTATCTATGCCTTTTAAGATCACCTAACCCTCACTGTCCTTTGCTCTCTGTTGTCTCTATTACTATTGTTTCCTTTTCTCGTTATCTTTCCTCTCCATCTTTTGGAGCTGTCTCCCTCTCCTTTTTTTAAAAATTATTTTTATTTATTTATTCATTTTAGAGATGAGAGAGAGAGAGAGAAGAGGGGGAGGAGCAGGAAGCATCAACTCCCATATCTGCCTTGACCAGGCAAGCCCAGGGTTTTGAACCAGCGACCTCAGCGTTCCAGGTCAATGCTTGATCCACTGCGCCACCACAGGTCAGGCTCCCTCTCCTTTTTTTTTTTTTTGTATTTTTCTGAAGCTGGAAATCGGGAGAGACAGTCAGACAGACTCCCGCATGCTCCCAACCGGGATCCACCCAGCACGCCCACCAGGGGGCGATGCTCTGCTGCGACCAGAGCCACTCTAGCGCCTGGGGCAGTGGCCAAGGAGCCATCCCCAGCGCCCGGGCCATCTTTGCTCCACTGGAGCCTCGGCTGCAGGAGGGGAAGAGAGAGACAGAGAGGAAGGAGAGGGGGAGGGGTGGAGAAGCAGATGGGCGCTTCTCCTGTGTGCCCTGGCCAGGAATCAAACCCGGGACCTCTGCATGCCAGGCCGACGCTCTACCACTGAGCCAACCGGCCAGGGCCTCCCTCTCCTTTTTAACAACCTTCCTTTCCTCATTTTTCCCCCCACCCTCCTCACAATGTTTAACTTTAATTCAAAACAAAATGTTGAAAGGGATCTAGAATTTGACAGGATCTTAAGTCGCCTGAAGTTACCTCTAAAGTATCCCAAATTACACTGTATTTTATTCTGCTTTGCTTTCCACCCCCAAGAACTTGAATATATTAGAGTTAAAAGAGGCAAAGATTTACTGTCCTTGATTGCCTCTAAGATAACAGCTTCCCAAGGAGGAAGGCACAGATCCCCAGCACACCCTAAGCTCCCAGACAAAGGGGCTCTGAAAACGGTTTTGGAAACAAGAAGTAAATGTATGTTGGGGAAGGGCTGAGGAGGAAGGACTCAAATCAGCAGGAGGCAGGGGAGCCACTGGCTACCTTTGTGCAGGACCGCATTGGCAGGCTTGTTTCCTGCCATTGACTCCTTGGACAGGTGCTGATGACTCTCCGCCAAACATTCCACCTCAGCAAAGCGGGTGTTTAGGGCCATGGAAGGGTGAGAGGGGTCCTCTGACATGTTCAGGTAAGCTGCCCGCCGCAGCTGTTCCTCAATCACCAGGGCTTGTTCTAAGAGCTGGACAAGGGAGAAAGAGAAGATGGGAGTTCAATTGACACTTACTTTGCTTAACTGATGGGCCTCTCTGAACCTCTAACAATTTTATAGACTGCTCACCCACACCCAAGCAATTCACCATTGTTATTATTTTTTAATTTTTTTAATTTATTCAGGAAGCATCAACTCCCATATGTGCCTTGACCAGGCAAGCCCAGGATTCTGAACCAGTGACCTCAGTATTCCAGGTAGACACTTAAACACTGAGCCACCACAGGTCAAGCCTGTATTATTATTTTTTTTACTTCCTTTTAAAGATATATGTTATTAAAATTCATTACCCTTTATTGATTCACTGTTATACAAAAACAATATACACTCAATTTAGAATATACAGAATGTATGAAGAGTTAAATTCACAAATAATTCTACCTCCTAGAGATACTGTTAACTTTCTGAAGTTTTTCTTTATTTTGTACAAAGTTGAAATTATGTATGTATATATTTGTTTTCACTCAAAGTTACATAGTAAGCATCTTCCTTTCTATTAACTGCACTTTATAAAAGATGACTCTTTTTTTTAATTTTTTTTTATTTTTCTGAAGTTGGAAACAGGGAGGCAGTCAGACAGACTCCCACATGTGCCTGACCGGGATCCACCCGGCATGCCCATCAGGGGACGATGCTCTTCCCATCTGGGGCCTCGCTCTGTTGCAACCAGAGCCATTCTAGCGCCTGAGGCAGAGGCCACAGAGCCATCCTCAGTGCCCGGGCCAACTTTGCTCCACTGGAGCCTCGGCTACAGGAGGGGAAGAGAGAGACAGAGAGGAAGGAGAGGGGGAGGGGTGGAGAAGCAGATGGGCGCTTCTCCTGTGTGCCCTGGCTGGGAATCGAACCCGGGACTCCTGCATGCCAGGCCGACGCTCTACCACTGAGCCAACCGGCCAGGGCTCCTCACTGTCTTTAGATAATTCCACCCCCTACATATTTTTCTCCCTCTTTCCAAGGCAATGGGATCCAGGATGAGACATGAGGGAATACAGATGACAGTGACTTTAAGCTTTAAATGAATGAGGCAGACAGGCTCTGGCCGGGAAGTCAACTGGTTAGAGCATCCTTTTTATATGCCAAGATTGCAGGTTCAATCCCTGGTCAAGATACATACAGGAGTCAATCAACAAATGCATAAATAAGTGGAACAACAAAATCGATGTTTTTCTCGCTTTCCTCCTTTCTTTAAAGTCAATAAATAAACAAAAATGAAACTAAGGAGCTAGAATAACAGCAAACATATAATTTATGCTGACTGCCATTCTAAACATGTAACATATATTAACTCAGTTGAATCTCACACTAGTCCTGAGTGTTAGATACTGTTATCATCCTTATTTTACACATGAGGAAACTGAGGCCCCAACAAGTTAAATCACCTGCCCAAAGTCACACAGCAAGTAAGTAGCAAACTTGGGATTTGAACCCAGGCAGATTGACTCAGCAGTCCAGGCCCTTCTCCACCAGAGTGTCTTATTTTTTTTTCATTGAATTTATTGGGGTAACATTGGTTAATAAAATTATGTAAGTTTCAGTTGTACAATTCTTTTTTTTATTTTTGTTTATTTTTTTTTCCTTTTGTATTTTTCTGAAGTTAGAAGCGGGGAGGCAGTCAGACAGACTCCCGCATGCACCCAACCGACATCCACCCAGCACACCCACCAGGGGGCGATGCTCTGCCCATCTGGGGCGTTGCTTTACTGTAGCCGGAGCCATTCTAGCAACTGAGGTGGAGGCCACGGATCCATCCTCAGCGCCCCGGCCAACTTTGCTCCAATGGAGCCTTGGCTGTGGGAGGGGAAGAGAGAGACAGAGAGGAAGGAGAGGGGGAGGGGTGGAGAAGCAGATGGGCGCTTCTCCTGTGTGCCCTGGCCAGGTATCGAACCCGGGACTCCTGCACACCAGGTCGACGCTCTACCACTGAGCCAACCGGCCAGGGCAAAAGATGACTCTTTTTTTTTTTTTTTTTTTTTTTTTTTTTTTTCATTTTTCATTTTTCTGAAGCTGGAAACGGGGAGAGACAGTCAGACAGACTCCCGCATGCGCCCGACCGGGATCCACCCGGCACGCCCACCATGGGGCGACGCTCTGCCCACCAGGGGGCGATGCTCTGCCCATCCTGGGCGTCGCCATATTGCGACCAGAGCCACTCTAGCGCCTGGGGCAGAGGCCACAGAGCCATCCCCAGCGCGCCCGGGCCATCTTTGCTCCAATGGAGCCTTGGCTGTGGGAGGGGAAGAGAGAGACAGAGAGGAAAGTGCGGCGGAGGGGTGGAGAAGCAAATGGGCGCTTCTCCTGTGTGCCCTGGCCGGGAATCGAACCCGGGTCCTCCGCACGCTAGGCCGACGCTCTACCGCTGAGCCAACCGGCCAGGGTCAAAAGATGACTCTTAATGGTTGCATAGTAGTCCATTCCATGGATATACCTACCATATCATATCATTTAAATTGTTTTACTCTTTAAATTTATTTTTGTTGTTTCCTTTGTCTCCCTATCTACTCCTCCCTTCATTTCCTTCATCAATAAATAACCCTTCTAATATACTTACTGTGTGTCTTTTTGTGAGTGTTCTTGAAGACTGAGTATTGTTTCATGTGCACATTTCTAGTTTGCAGAATGGCATTCTGTATATATAAAATGTTTTTCTTCCTTATCCCACTACATATCTTCTCAAAAGGTTTATTTATGTTGTTATATGCACTTTGTTGCTTCTAAATGTTGCTTAGCACTCCAGGATGTAAATCACATTTTATCTATCCACACTCCCAATTCTGAACATCTAGGTTCCTCCAGGCCCAACACCAAAAATCATACTGCCAACAAACTCTTGTACCTGTCGCCTGATGGACCTGTGTAAAAAGCTGTTTGAAATATATTTCCAGGAGACAGACTGTTGACTCAGAAGTTATGAGACTTAATTTGCTCAAGTATACATTGGTTCTTAAAGAAAATCCTTTAGAGATCAGGAAAAAGGACAGTACAAAGATAATGGACTATTATTTCTTCCACAAGATCTGGTTCCATCAGAGCCTACTAATTTACCTCCAGACCAGGCAGCCACTTCCAATCCATATATTCATCAACTCCTTCCTCTTGCCTCAAACTATGACCTTACTCCAGGATCAGCCCTCAGCTTGCTGCTATTCTTACAAAGAATTCTCCACAGAGAATCTCTCCTAGGTCAGCCAGAATCTACATGCAAATGTTCTGATGCTTTTGAAACCTGTAGCTCAAGCACTGATTGTTCTGATTCCACTCATGTATGGATGGTCACTCTTTGATCCCACTTATTTATAGTGGTGGAGGTAGTAGGAGGGTTATTTATTTGTGAGACAAACCAAAGGACTTGCCTAAAACTACACTTACTCTTTTCTACAAACTGTTCGCTCTTTTCACTTCCCTGATTTGCCAATGATAATGTAATTTTCTCAGTGATTCAGACTCAAAACTCCAGTTCTTTCTGGAGTCTTACTACTTTGCATCTCAAATCCAGTAAGTCAGAGATCAGCATACTATGGCCTGGGGGCCAAAGCTGGCCTGCTGACTGTTTTTATATGGCCCAAGAGCTAAGAATGGTATTTGACTTTTTTTAAAGATTGTATTTATGGATTTGAGAGGGGAGAGAGAGGACAGGGAGAGAGAAAGGTTAGGGGAGGAGCAGGAAGCATCAACTTGTACTTCATTCTCATATGTGTCTTGACTGGGGCAAGCCCAGGGTTTTGAACCAGTGACCTCAAGCATTCCAGGTCATCACTTTATCCACCGTGCCACCACAGGTCAGGTGGTTTTTACATTTTTCAAATGGTTTGAAAAAGAGTCAAAAGAAGTTTATGGCACTTCATAAAAATTATATAAAGTTCAAATTTGAGTGTTGAGAAAGTTCTATTGAAACACATTCATACTTAATTTGGCTCTTTCATACTACTATGGCTGTTTTCACATTACAACAGATGAGTATTTGCCAACAGAAACCATATGTCCCACAAAGCCTGAAATAGTTACTATCTAGCCCTTTAACAAAAAAAGTTTGATGAGCCCTGCAATCAGTTAATTCCATAAATCCTTTAGTGTTTTATTTCCTTTACCTAATCCTTTTCATTTTCCACAACCAGCATCACATCACAGCCCAGCCCTTCCTAACTACCTCATGATTATTCATGAATATATATATACCTCTAATTTCATGAATGTTGTTTCCATTTCCCTTGGTCATATCAAAACTCTTCACAAAGTTTCAATGGCTACCCATTAACTATAGAGTAAAGTCCATATTCTCTTATCAGCTGCCAAAAACCACCTATTGACCTCTAGCCCTTACCTCTGTCTCTAAACTAGCTCCCACCAAGTGTTTTCTGTAACACAACTGGGCTAGTTTGCTGTTTCCAAACACCCTAAGCTCTGTAGCATGTCTTTCCCAATCTAATCGCTTTTAGTTCAAACTATCTTTTGTTTCTATCCATCAATCTCCATTACATTCATCAAAACTTAATTCTGCCTGACCTGTGGTGGCGCAGAGGATAAAGCGGCGACCCAAAATGCTGAGGTCGCCGGTTCAAAGCCCTGGGCTTGCCTGGTCAAGGCACATATGGGAGTTGATGCTTCCTGCTCCTCCCCCTTCTCTTTCTCTTTCTCTCTCTCCCCCCCCCCTCTAAAAATGAATAAATAAATATTTAAAAAAAAAAACAAAAAAACAGACCCAGGCCGGTTGGCTCAGCAGTAGAGCGTTGGCCCGGCGTGCAGGAGTCCCGGGTTCGATTCCGGCCAGGGCACACAGGAGAGGCGCCCACTTGCTTCTCCACCCCTCTCCCTCTCCTTCCTCTCTGTCTCTCTCTTCCCTTCCCGCAGTGAGGCTCCATTGGAGCAAAGATGGCCCGGGCACTGGGGATGGCTCTGTGGCCTCTGCCTCAGGCGCTAGAATGGCTCTGGACGCAACAGAGCTAAGCCCCAGAGGGGCAAAGCATCGCCCCCTGGTGGGCATGCCAGGTGGATCCCGGTTGGGCACATGCGGGAGTCTATCTGACTGCCTCCGCGTTTCCAGCTTCGGAAAAATGAAAAAAACAAACAAACTTAATTCCAATGCCACCTTCCCCATGCAGCCATTTGTGACCTCTCTCCCTGTTCCCCTAAATTCACACTAGAGAACTTTTCTTATAGATTCAGCAGTCTCCCTCCCAATATCCAGAATGGCACTCATTTAATCATACATGTGCATCTACTTTAAACTGAAGGCTTCTTGAGAACAGGCACTATGCCTTATTTATCTTTGTATCCTATGCTCTTCATTGCTTGACACAAAATGTTTGAAGGTTTATTAGTGTACATTTCTTACTCCCCCGAGTGTACCTGGCTTTTAGAGCCACATGTCTTATCGTCACAGCACCCCCTTTTCCCATTTTGATGTTCTGACAACAAGGTGCCCTCAATATATACTTGCTAAATTTTTCTTTCCTTCTTTTTCTTTTTAAGAGAGAGAGACAGAGAGAGGGATAGACAGACAGAAAGGAAAGAGATGAGAAGCATCAAATTCTTCATTGCAGCACCTTAGTTGTTCATTGACTGCTTTCTCTTATGTTCCTTGACCAGGGGGGCTACAACTGTGCCAGTGACCCCTTGCTCAAGCCAACAACCTTGGCTCCAGCCAGCAACCTTTGGGCTAAAGCCAGTGACCACGCTCAAGACAGATGAGCCCGTACTCAAGCTGGCAAGCTTGGGGTTCCGAACCTGGGTCCTCGGCATCCCAGGTTGATAACTCTACCTGCTGCACCACCGCCCAGTCAGGCCAAACTTGCTGAATTTCTGAGTAAGACTCCCTTCGGCCGTGGGCTTCTAAGACCTAGTGTTTCTGAAAATAGAGTTCTACCTTTGCATCTCCTTTTTGCATCCACTAAATCCCTCATCCATACAGGTACTCTCAGACCCACAAAAAGGTACTGCCAGCCCACTGCCAGCCCTCAGAGATCCAATTCAATCCACCTCTGCATTTTTTCTGAACACTCCCACCTACAGTGTTCCCCAAGCACACCCACTGTACTAGAGTCTGTGTCATTCATTAGACATAATCCTCCTCAGGCCCTAAACAGCTGGTTAATTTTCAAGTCTATTTGTCTTGATCTTTAATATTGAAGATACTTGAGAACAAAGCCTTTTACAGAACATGAAAAATTAAAGTACACAAGAGAACACAATAAATAGTATGGCTGAATAAACAGACTCCTTCCTTTGCAGTCCCTTCTGGACTTTAAGGGCTTCACTTCTACACAGTATTCCTCCCCATCCTGCTCACCTTGAACCTTCGTGCTAGAAACTTATTCTTGATCTCTAAGAAATTGCCACGGTTCATTTCACCCTTGAAAGGCTCATTGAGGATGGCATAGCGTGGGTCATTCTGGATGTCCTGCCATCGAGCATAGCCATGGCTATTGGAAAATTGCTCAGGAAAAACAAAACAAGGAAAGTAAGACCCTCAATCTGTATAACCTTCACAGGAACTTTCACCAAGAATCACAAGCCAGACTCAAGCAAAGGATACTTTATGATACCAGCCAGCAGCCAGTAGTCATGCCGTCGATGCCAGATCTCATAAGTCTTCTTGGTGACTGTGGCTGCCCGCTCCTCATTCTGCCAAAGGGAGTGCAATTCTAAAGAGAAATTTAGGGAAGGTTAAAGAGAAAAAAGAAGGCAAACACCTGTGAGAATTCAAAATGCTATTTATTCCTGTCTACCTGATACCATTTTAATAGTATGCCTATGGCTTTATTACATGGAACCCAGAGGAGTATGCAATCAGCCTTGCATTCCCTCATCTAGTAGAAGTCTCTGCACCGTGTTTTTTAACAACCCTAATTTCACCTCAGATCCTTCTAACCCCAGTGGGCCCTTCATTTCCATACCAGTAAAACCACCATCTGCAATGTTGAACATGAAACGCTGTTTAATATTTTTTTTCTGCTTCTCCTCATTTAGGTCTTTAGGGGTCTCTCCATTCTGAAGCATCACCTCTTTTTTCTCCTCTTCTTCTTTCTTCTCTTCTACAGGACACACAGAAGAAAATGTTAGCTCCAGACACTGCAGCCTTATCCACAGCATTATGTGCTACAAGATACCATCTACCTCCACCCTTTCTCCACACAGGTGTTCCTCAAATCCAGAAAGGTACTACTGGCCCAATGACAGTTAAATGTGGGGACAAAATAGTCTTGAGACAATGGCTACATGGCTGTGGATAGGAAGGCTGGGGATGGAAGGGATGGGGGAGTATCCCAGAGATAAAGTCCTTGCTTCTACTTTTAGAGTCCTTCTAAATCACAATAAGCTTCTTCAAATACCCACCTTTGTCCTCCACCACAATGGGGGTCAGATCTATTGCTGACTTCTCCTCCACCTTCTCCACATCAGCAGCACCTGGAGGAAACAGACTGCAGTAAGAGTGTATCTAAAGAACACTAACCTCTCTGTTCCACACCACATCAAACTGCAACAACCCTAAACTGAAATCTTTATGATTAAAGTCTTAAAAGATGTCTTAAGGAGGGAGGACAACCACAGTTTAAAACGAGGGTACAGGATTCTCCAGTATGTTATTTCCTCCTGACGTCTCTACAGCTTGGCTGGAAGCCCAAGAGCAGCTGGTTTACACAGGAATCTGTAGTGCTTGAAAATGTGGATACCTTTGCGGCCCTGGCCAGTTGGCTCAGTGGTAGAGCGTCGGCCTGGCATGCGGGAGTCCCGGGTTCGATTCCCAGCCAGGGCACACAGGAGAAGTACCCATCTGCTTCTCCACCCCTCCCCTTCTGTCTCTCTCTTCCCCTCCCGCAGCCAAGGCTCCATTGGAGCAAAGTTTGACCGGGCGCTGAGGATGGCTCTGTGGCCTCTGCCTCAGGTGTTAGAATGGCTCTGATTGTGGCAGAGCATCGCTCCCTGGTGGGCATGCCGGATGGATCCTGGTCGGGCGCATGCAGGAGTCTGACTGCCTCCCCGTTTCCAACCTCAGAAAAATACAAAAAAAAAAAAAAGAAAATGTGGATACCTTTGGACTCTGTCTCCATAGGTTCCTCTGTCCTCTCCTTCACCTCTGCCTTTTCTACTTTCTCCTCTCCCTCAGGAGGTTCAACAAGGACTTTTTCATCCTCTGAAGCAGGGGCAGGGGGCTGTGTACACTGCAAAGGAAAAAGAACAGAAGTTGAAGCAGACAGGCTGGAACCCAAAAGGAATAGCGCGTATACCCATCTGCCTTCAGTATAGCATCCAGCCACCCATCTCTCACCTCAGTGGTGGTCTCAGGGGCTGCAGATTTAACCTCCTTTTCTCCTTCTGTACTCTCTTCCTCTTTGAGGCTATTTTCCTCTATTTTTATCCCATCCTCTGCAACCAATAGAAGAAAACTGATTAGGAAGAAGGTCCTAGATCAGAAAGAAGGTCATACTTTCTCAGCATCTCATCTTAAAATGTCCTCTCGTGCCTTTAAGAGCCAGCCCTTACTGAGGACGGCCCTCCTAAACTGAGAGGAGATTGCTGTGTGTCCTGCCAGACTCCCCTGTTACGACTGAACACAGGGGAGCATAGAGAGCATAGGCCAGGACAAGGAGAGACAGAAATGAAAGTAAAGGCAGACTTACCAGCAGGTGGGACAGGTGCAGGAGTATTAGGTTGTGTGTCCCCTGGAGTTGAGGGTGTAGGTGTCTTTGGAGAAGGTGACCCCGGCTGGGACATTTTCTTGTTTTCCTCTACTTCAGCAAGTTCAGGCATACTCCAGCGCCCATTAACATGCTCAAATTCCTGAACCTAGAGCAATGGGAGGAGATGTTGAAGATCCAATTCCAATTCTAGGCTCCTTTCCTAAGGCCCTCCAGTTTCCCTTAGAAACCCTGAAGAATGGAGAGTCTCAGGGCTCACCTTCTTGCGAATCAAGGACATGACACCAATCCTAGTAAGGACATGCTGGCGAGACAGGCCTTCTCGGGGGACACCATCAGCAAAGGTCTCAGCCCCATCTGCTCCTGGCTCACATAAATGCCGCATAAAAAGAGAGACGTAAGCCCTGTTGTGAAGAAGTAGAGAAATTAGTTAAATAGCAATTATGCCAACTCCTAGATCAGATTCTTTCCTTACCCAAGTTAGGTATTATCCCAGACAACTATGGGGTAAAGCCCACCATCATAGTAATGGCTGGTCTCCAGACCCCACACCATGCCCCAGGTTCTCTTCCAGAGACCCTATCACTAAGAACTTAGCCTAGCAATTTCATCAGAGGAAGCAGTCCTCTGCACATCCTGGACTGGTGCAACAGAATGACCAGAGATTAGAAGCCACTGCTCTACATCAGTCCTATTCCATCTCTCAACTTACTTGAACTCTTTCTCTGATTTGCCTCGCAGATCTCTCACAAGCCACTGAGTGGTAAAAGCATCCTGAGGTGGCATCCCGTATCGCATAATTGCATTAAGAAAAGCTTTTCGCTGCCGAGCATTAAAACCAAGTACCTAATGGGAGAAGAAACCTAGGTGAGAGAGAGCAGGTCTTACTCTACCAAAGACCCAATTATCAGCACTCACCCACCCTGCCTTACAATCATATGGCACTTACTTCAATATTCCCACCAACACGGGCCAACAGAGGAGGCAATGGCTTATCTTTATCATTCCGCAGGCCCTTGCGACTGGGCCTGCGGGGAGCTGTAAGAAGAAAACAATGCATGAGTGACACTGTTAAGGATATTAGGTAAAGCAATATTTAAACAACCAGCAGAAAGGGATAGCCCTCACCTTCTGAACGTTCATCAAAGTCTTCATCACCTTCCTCTGAGGCCACTGAATAATCGGACTGGTTGTCGGACTGGTCGTCCTGCCAATCTGGAGGGAGAGAGGGCAGATGAGCGGGGCCCACTGCTCTAGTGGAACGGCCCATGGGTGGGGGGCGGGGCCGGCCACACACACCTCGGTCCTCCTGTGAGCCATCATTGTAGTTGACCTGTTTACGGATTCTTTTTCCTTTGCCCAGATTTCGGGCCAAATCTTCTTGCTGCTGCTCATAATGGTGCCGCAGCAATTTCTCCCAGTAGTCGGGATCCACACTTTCTTCCTGTTTTATGATTTCCCGTTCTACCTCCTCTTCCTCCTGGGACAGAGGGAGGGCCAGGACTCAGGGGTGCTGAAGTCAGCACCACCAGCTACCCCTGGTCCTCACAGTTCCCATTCTGCTAGCTCCTTTTTATAACTGAATTCTGAATTTCCTGGTTTTCCTGCTTGGACCTAAGGAGGGCTTAAAAGAAAATGAATCGACGCAGTGTAGCTCTTCATAATTATATATACATCAGCAGTCAACATAACTAAAAGAAAACATGGGATGGAGCCGTTATCACAAGAGACAGAGGAAGAGAAGAGATAGTGTGCTTTCTTCTACCTTTTTACTGACACACAGGTGGGAGAAAGCAAATGTATAAAAGAGAGGTTAGAGCCTTAGCAAGGCAGAATGGAGCCAGTTCTGAAACCCTGCAAAAAATTTTCCTAACAGATAAAAGTAGAAGGGCCATTCTGTTCTTCTGAATTTCATAAAAGATTATAAACTGTATAGAAAAAAAAAACAATAAAAGTTACATATATCATCTTATTGTCCTGTAATCTTTATGCTCCTCTTGTTACATTTTTTCAGACATTTCAGGACCACTATCTCATTCCAAATCCCTTGCTGCTAATAGCATTAATATTAAAGACAACTTAAGGCCCCAACCAACTGGCTCAGTGCATAAATCGATCCGGCATATGGATGTCCTGGGTTTGAGTCCCAGTCAGGGCACACGTGAGACTGAGAAGCAACCATCTGCTTCTCTCTCTCCCTCCCTCTTCTTCTCTCACATCCAGTGACTCAACTGGTTCAAGCATCAGCCCCAGGTGCTGAGGATAGCTCAGCTGGTCCTGGCATCAGCCTCAGGCACTAAAAATAGCTCAGTTGATTTGAGCATCAACCCCAGACAGAGGTTGTTGGGTGGATCTGGTGAGGGCGCATGTGAAAGTCTGTCTCCCTATTTCCCCTCCTCTCACTGAGAAAAAAAAGGGAGAATCTAGATATCCCTCACTATTAAACTAAATACATGTTGAGGACTAGGGGTTGGCAGAAACAGGTAAAGGGGTCAAAAGGTACAAACTTCCAATTATAAAACACATAAGTCATGGGAATGTAACGTACTACATGATGACTATAATTAATGATGCTGTATTATACATTTGAAAGTTGCCAATAGAGTAGGTGTTAAAAGTTCTGAAAAGGAGAAAAAGAAATTGTAAATACATGATGATAGATGTTAACTAGACTTACTGGATCATTTCACAATAGTGTATACACAAATAATCAAATCATGATGTTGTACACCTAAAACTGACATTATGATATATGTCAATTATACCTCCACTTTTAAAAATAAATAATGGTTCTTCCAAACAAAGACATACTATGCAAAAAAAAAAAAAGTTGTAGAGCTCTTATGCACTGATTTAGAATATATTTTCAGGATTTATTAAGTAAACAAGGAGGTAGAGAATATTATGTATAAACTCCAGTCTGGTTCTGGGAGTGTAACCACCACCTACTCTGCTGCCATCTTAGATCTCAGTTGTACATAAAACATTTTTAGGCCCTGGCCAATTGGCTCAGTGGTAGAACACTGACCCGGCATGTAGAAGTCCCGGGTTCAATTCCTAGTCAGGGCACACAGAAGAAGTGACCATTTGCTTCTCCTCCCCTCCCCCTTTACTCTCCCTCTCTTCCCCTGCTGCAGCCATGGCTTGACTGATTTTGAGTGCGTTAGCCCTGGGCACCAAGGATAGCTCCATGGAGCCTCTGCCTTAGGTACTAAAAATAGCCTGGCTGCAAGCATGGACCCCAAATGGGCAGAGCATCAGCCCCTGACAGGGGCTGCCAGGTGGATTCTGGTCTGGACACACAAGGGGAGTCTATCTCCCCACCTCTCACTTCAATTTAAAAAATTTTCTTTAAAGAAAGATACACAGTCTGACCTGCGGTGGCACAGTGGGTAAAAGCATCGACCTGGAACACTGAGGTCGCTGGTTCGAAACCCCGGGCTTCCCTGGTCAAGGCACATATGGGAGTTGATGCTTTCTGCTCCTCCCTCCCTTCTCTCTCTGTCTCTGTTTCTCTGTCTCCTCTCTCTAAAATGAATAAATAAAATCTAAAAATAAAGAAAGAAAGATATACAGCCTGACCAGGCGGTGGCACAGTAGATAGAGCATCGGACTGGGAGGTAGGGGACCCAGGTTCGAAACCCCGAGATCGCTGGCTTGAGAGCGGACTCATCTAGTTTGAGCACAGCTCACCAGCTTGAGCCCAAGGTTGCTGGCCTGAGCAAGAGGTCACTCAATCTGCTGTAGGCCCCCGGTCAAGGCACATATGAGAAAGCAATCAATAAATAACTAAGGTACCACAATAAAGAACTAATGCTTCTCATCTCTCTTCCTGTCTGTCTGTCCCTATCTCTCTCTCTCTGTCACACCAGGGGAAAAAAAAAGAAAGATACACAAAGAACTAAACACATCAGTTGTCCCTAGAGAGGGAACTAGGTAGCTAGAGAGGGGTGGAAGAGACACATTTATATCTTTTGAATCCTGACCCATGTGTGAATTACTACTTTTCAGAAAATAAAATTTTAAAATATTATAAACAACAACTGCAGCCACTAGTAAGAGAGCCATCTGTACACCTGTGTAATCCCTAGCAGAGAGAGCAATAGGAGGGAACGAGAGTACCACCCCTCCTTTTCCAACCACTTAGCAAGCGCTGGCCCAGTCAATCACTTCTATATGTAGTCACTGCCCTGGCAGAAATGTAGAGCATTCAGGAGGGCAATTTGATTGAATCTAGTCTAGAAACCTATGTTAGACTTTTCAACCAGTTATATATAACTGAGATTAGTAGCATCACATTAAAAAACAAAGCTACAGCCTGACCAGGCGGTAGCTCAGTAGATAGAGAATCAGACTGGGACACAGAGGATCCAGGTTCAAAACCCCAGGGTCACCAGCTTGAGCGCGGGTTCATTCCACTTGAGCACAGCATCATAGACATGACCCCATGGTCACTGGCTTGAGCCCAAAGGTCACTGGCTTGAAGCCCAAGGTGACTAGCTCTGCTGTAGTCCCCCAGTCAAGGCACATATGAGAAAGCAATCAATGAACTAAATAAGGTACCACAACAAAGAATAGATGCTTCTCATCTCTCTCCCTTCCTGTCTGTCCCTATCTGTCCCCCTCTGTCACAAAAAATAAACAAACAACAGAACAAAACTATAAATACATGTCAGAAAAACACAGCAAGAGGGCTATTTCTGAGTTGGAAGGATGAGAAAAGATGATAAAGAGCACTATTAACTTATGTCGATGCAAAGAACTCTGAACTGAGTGGTTTAAAGAGGACCAAAGGATAAAACAATTTTTTCACTTAAACACCACTTTATCATTTGGGGAAAAGTTATTACTGTTTTAGCATTTTTCTATTCTTTACTTAAGACGACCAAGAAAAGGGAGATGAAAAAGAGGGAAAACAACAATTCTAATGTTTAAAAAAGCACAAGGAGGGCCTGCCCTGTGGTGGCACAGTGGATAAAGCATCGACCTGGAATGCTGAGGTCGCTGGTTCAAAACCCTGGGCTTGCCTGGTCAAGGCGCATATGGGAGTTGATGCTTCCTACTCCTTCCCCATCTCTCTCTCTCTCCCCTCTCTAAAATGAATCAATAAAATCTTAAAAAAAAAAAAAAAAAAGCATAGGGAGGCCCTGGCAGGGTAGCTCAGTTGGTAGCATCATCCCGATACACCAAGGTTGTGGGTTTAATCTCCCTGTCAGGGCACATACAAGAATCAACTTGGGCCCTGGCTAGTTTGCTCAGTGGTAGAATGTTGACCATGAGTATAAAGTCCTGGGTTCGATTCCCAGTCAGGGCACACAGTAGAAGCGACCATCTGCTTCTGCTTCTCTATAACTCCCCCTTTTCTCTCTCCCCCACCCCCACCCTCCCGACAGCCATGGTTCATTCGAGCAAGTTGGCCCTGGGCGCTGAGGGACGGCACCATGGCCTCACCTCAGATGCTAAAATAAAATAGCTCAGTTGCTAAGCAACGGAGCAGCAGCCCCAAATGGGCAGAGCATCGCCCGAGAGGGGGCTTGCCAGGTGGATCCAGGTCAGGGAGCATGCAGGACTCTGTCTCTCTGCCTCCCCACCTCTCATTTTAATAATTTTAAAAAAGAAAAAAATCAACCAAAAAATGGATAAATAAGTGTAACAACAAAGTGATGTTTCTCTCCCTCTCCCTCTTTCCCTAAAATCAATAAATATGCTCACCCTGTGGTGGTGCAGTGGATAAGGTGTTGACCTGGAAGGCAGAGGTTACCACTTTAAAGCCCCGGGCTTGCTTGGTTAAGGCACACAGAAGAAGCAACTATGAATTGATGCTTCCTGATCATCTCCTCCCCACCTTCCCACCTTCCTCCTCTCCTCTCTTTAAAATCAATAAAAATAAATCTTTAAAATCAATCAAAAAATTTTTGAACTACAAAAAGCACAGGGAAACAGGTTGTCTAGATACGTACCTTATTTCCTGTCTTTTCTCCGAAGAAACTTGAAATAGCAAACAAAAGTTTATTTGTAGGGTTAATAAAATACATAAGAAAATGAGATCAGATAAAGAGCTAATATAACTGTTTTGAGTGTGAAATTTGGCTGTAGGTTTCCTGACAGGCACGGCAAAGATGAAAATGTAATTAGTCATATGTTACAATATTAATTTTCAAGGAAAGATGAATATCCATTCATCAATGTACTAATTTGCCTACAGATATTTTCCTCCTGTCTCAAATACCATCTTGGTGTCAGATCTAATTTTTGGACCAATCATCAAGCAAAGCACTGTCTTGGACTCATACTCACCCCCATTTCTTCTTCCCGCACCACATACTGGGCAACTTTGAATGAGCTCAAATATTCATTCATGCCCTGTAATTCTGTGTCTTCAGTCTCATCCTGGTTACGATCCAGAAGTCGTTCAATGGCCTTATCGTCATAATGGATAACACTGCTATCCTCTCCCTCTTTATTGTCTCCTCCTAAAAAGAGTCAAGAGTCCGTACCACCAAAGTCAGGTTCAGCAGCTACAGTAAAAAGAGCAAATTCCACAGCACCCTAGCTCCAAGTACCCTCTCTAAAAAGGCCAAACCCACACCAAAACAAGTTCCTGACTTGCTCACCTCCATCTGTGGCTTCATCCTTGAACAGTTCCTCAGTGCCAAACTTGAGGATGTCATCAAGCTCCTGTTTGGACATGGATCCAGTCTTGGAGCCCAGGCCAGGCCGAACCACTAGATGAGTCAGCATCATCTTCTTTTTTGCCACCTGAGTGATACGCTCCTCCACTGACGCACGGGTCACAAACCGATAGATCATCACCTTCTTATTCTGCCCAATACGGTGAGCTCTGCTAAAGGCCTGGAGTTGGGCACAAAACGAAGTCAGAAATTTAAGTAATTGTACTTTCCTGCTTTCACTCTTGCCTAGACTTCCACAATTATAAGCAAAATCCAGCACTAGGCAGGAGCTACAGCTTGCCTTTGTACAAAACTTCCTTTTGCACCCTTGTCCCCCAACACCACCCTCTGTATCATGTTACCCAAAATAGGACCACAGATAACACACTCTCTGGCTTATAATACAATGAAAGACATAAAAAGAATCTATTGTTTTTCCCCTGAAAACAATTAATTCAAGATGGTGGAGGCCCTGGCGGGTTGGCTTAGCGGTAGAGCGTCGGCCTGGCATGCAGGGGACCCGGGTTCGATTCCCGGCCAGGGCACATAGGAGAGGCGCCTGTTTGCTTCTCCACCACCTCCCCTCCTTCCTCTCTGTCTCTCTCTTCCCCTCCCGCAGCGAGGCTCCATTGGAGCAAGGATGGCCCGGGCGCTGGGGATGGCTCCTTGGCCACTGCCCCAGGCGCTAGAGGGGCTCTGGTAGCGGCAGAGCGACGCCCCGGAGGGGCAGAGCATCGCCCCCTGGTGGGCAGAGCCTCGCCCCTGGTGGGCGTGCCGGGTGGATCCTGGTTGGGCGCATGCGGGAGTCTGACTGTCTCTCCCCGTTTCCAGCTTCAGAAAAATACAAAAAAAAAAAAAAGATGGTGGAGTCCTCCCTTCTAGGAAGTTACTGTATACCAAGAATGCTACCTCTACTCACCTGGATGTCATTATGGGGGTTCCAATCAGAGTCATAGATAATAACTGTGTCAGCAGTGGCCAGATTGATTCCAAGGCCCCCAGCTCGAGTGGAAAGCAAGAAGCAGAACTGTTGAGCACCCGGTGCTAAGAAAGTGACCAGAAACACCATTAGAAGTGTCTCCTGAATTCCAATTAATAAATGTAGAAGAAATGTCAGAAATACAAAACCTCATGAGCCAATGCTACAGTAATAATTACAGTACACTAGGTCAATGAAAGGATACTGAATCAGTGTGAAAGTTTAAGGAGAAACAGGGTATCACCATAGCCTCCAATACCTCTCAAAATATTTACCAGTTACAATGGGAAAAAGAGGAACTTTAAGGTGGAGAAACTCAGCAGACACCACCTGAACAAGTGGTCAAGGTTAATATCACCAACAATGTGACATTCATATCATCAAGTCCTCCCCTCAATATAATGTACTATAAAGCACACAGCATCCATCACTTCTTTGTATTCTTACCCAAAATGTCTAATATAATCATGAAAAAACCAACAAACCAAACTTAAAAGAGACATTCCTTTAATAGCTGACCAGTAATCATCCAAAGTATCAATGTCATGAAAGAAAAGGAAAATATAAAGAACTATCATAGAGGGAAGACGCTCAACAACTTGGGTTTGGATCTTAAAATAGTAAAATGACATTAGGGGGAAAACTAGTGACATTTCAATTAAGGTCTATAGTTTAGTTAACAGTATGATATCAGTGCAACTTCCTGTTTTTGATAATTGTACTGTGGTTATAGACATTATTATTAAAGAGAAGCTGAGTAAAGAGTATTCGTGAACTCTGTACTAATTTTGCAACTTTTTGTGAAGTCCAAAATATTGTTTTTTAAATTTATTTATTGATTTTAGAGAGAGGGGAAGGATGAGGGAGAAAAAGAAACATAGTTTTGTTGTTCCACTTAGTTGTACATTCCTGCTTCTTGTATGTGCCCTGAACAGGGACTAAACCCACAACCTTGATGTATGGGAATGACACTGACCAACTAAACTACCCAGGTAGGGCCCAAAATTATATTTTAAAAAACAAGAGCTACTACTGCCTGACCAGGCGGTGGCGCACTGAACAGAGCATTAGACTGGGATGCAGAGGACCCAGGTTCGAAATCCCGAGGTTGCCAGCTTGAGCGTGGGCTCACCAGCTTGAGTGAGGGTCACTGGCTTGAGTGTTGGATCATAGACATGACCCCATGGTTGCTAGCTTGAGCCCAAAGGTCGCTTAGCTTGAAGCCCAAGGTTGCTGGCAAGGAGTCATTCGCTCTGCTCTGCTGGGAGCTGGAGTGCCCCCCCCCCCTCATCAAGGCACGTATGAGAAAGCAATCACTAAACTAAGGAGCTGCAACAAAGAACTGATGCTTCTCATCTCTTTCCCTTCCTGTCTGTCTGTCCCTTTCTCTCCTCTCTCTCTCTCTCTCTCTCTCTCTCTCTCTCTCTCTCTCTGTCAAAAAAAAAAGTTCCTGAGACAAATCTGCCACTAATTTGCAATATGCACTTGGGTAAGTCCTGGTTTTGGTTCCCTCCTGGGCCTCAAGATACAATGAGGGGGTTAAAGAAAATGTTCTTTCTAGAAAAATAAAAACTTCCAAGAAAAAAATATCCTAGGAATAGTTCAATACATTCCTCCAATCAAGACATCAAAAGATTTACTTTACCATATCAACTGACAAAGACCCAAAAGAACTATACAGAAAACCAGATGCATAAGAACAAGTGACTGGCCCAAAGACAAAGTGAATGAGGATGCCTGGATGTAAGCTGCTCCTTCACACATACCATTGAAGCGGTCAATGGCCTCTTGACGCATGTTCCCAGTGATTCCTCCATCAATACGTTCATATTTATAGCCTTCATGTTCTAAAAAATCCTCTAGCAGGTCTAGCATCTTGGTCATCTGGAAAAGGAGCAAGTTTAATTATGGGAAAGTCAGATGATAATCCCTTCCCTCATGTCACTGATGGCTGTCTACTACTGTTCCCTAAAGCTCCAGCCCAGTTCACATAATACCTGGGAGAAGATGAGTACACGGTGCCCACCCTCCTTAAGGTTCTTGAGCATCTTCTGTAGCAGCAATAATTTCCCAGATGCTCTGATTAGGGCACTGCCATCGTACATGCCATTAGGCATCTTAGGGGCTTCCTGAGGAAAGCAGAAAGAAGAAAAAAACATTGAAAGAGCGCCCAATAGTGCAGTTCCAACCCAGAGAGAACAAGAGGTTGCACAACATACCATCGCAGCCACGGGAAATAGATATGGGTGGTTGCAGCACTTCTTAAGATCCATCACCACATTCAGCAGAGAGACTTGGTTGCCACCACCTCGAGCATTGAGTGCTTCAAAATTTCGAGTGAGGATATACTTGTAGTATTTCCTGCATGGGCAAAAGAAGAAGATAAGTCAGACTCAAGAGTCTAAAAATGACTCAAAATGCAATCCTAAGATTTGAGATCTTCCTTCCTAACATATCTCACTTTGGGACTAAGTAAACTAACTGTCACTACCACCATCATTTTAAGTAAAATATAACTAACTACATAAGAACCCAAAGCTCCTGCTCTCTGGCCTCAGGCATGTTCAGGCCTTGCTTGCTCTTATCACCAGATGCCTTGAAACAGCTTGGGCAGGAATAAGAAACATTTTGCAGACTGGCCAAAATCTAACAGTATTTGCAAAATGGAGTCAGTAGTCTGTCTTTCGACTCACTTCTGCATAGGGCTCAGCTCCACACGTACAATCAGCTCTGTCTTGGATGGCATATTCTTGAACACATCAGCTTTGAGCCGCCGCAACATGTGAGGCCCTAGCATGTCATGCAGTTTTTTAATCTGGTCCTCCTTGGCAATATCAGCAAACTCCTCCAAGAAGCCTTCTAAATTGCTTTGAAAAAACAAAAGAAAACGTTGGAGACATAGAAAGGAAGAAAGAAAACTGATATAAGAAACAGACAATAGAAAGATAAGAATTATGAGCCAATTATACATAAACACACTTACTGGAACCTCTCAGGGGTAAGAAAGTTGAGCAGATGAAACAGCTCTTCTAGGTTGTTTTGTAATGGAGTCCCAGTCAGCAACAGCTTATGCTGGAGTGAGTAACCATTTAAGACCCGGAAGAACTGGTGAAGCAGATGGAAAGGGGTGAAATTCAATTGTAACTCCAGAACTCCAAGCTATTTTACCGTGCAACAGTTAGGTTCCCCACCCCCAACTCCGTTTCTCTTTTAAGGCCTGGCCACCAAGGGGTATCAGTGAGGAAGAAAAGCAAAGACCATTTTTCCCTTTCCCCTCGTTCAAGGTCTCCTCTCAGTAAGTAGATGGCATTAAAAACATTGGAGGCTGCCTGACCAGGCGGTGGCGCAGTGGATAGAGCGTCAGACTGGGATGTGGACGACTCAGGTTCGAGACCCCGAGGTCTCCAGCTTGAATGCGGGCTCATCTGGTTTGAGCAAAACTCACCAGCTTGGACCCAAGGTCACTGGCTCGAGAAAGGGGTTACTCACTCTGCTGTAGCCCCACGGTCAAGGCACATATGAGAAAGCAATCAATGAACAACTAAAGTGTCGCAAGGAAAAACTAATGATTGATGCTTCTCATCTCTCTCCCTTCCTGTCTGTCTGTCCCTGAATCTCTCTGTCTCTAAAAAAAAAAAACAAACAAAAAACTAACACTGGAGGCCATAATCTCCCTCCCTTCCCCCTTACCTTAGACTGATTGTTCTTGAGCCGATGGGCTTCATCCACGATGAGGCAGGCCCAGTCAATAGAGCCCAAAATAGCCATGTCAATGGTGATCAACTCATAGGATGTCAGCAGCACATGGAACTTCACAGATGCCTCTTTCTGCACAAGATGGCAACCTGGTCACCTAACATTCAACTTCTCCAGTGTCAGCAAAGCCAAGGGACTTATGGGGCTTTTCCTTCCTTCTAGGTGTCATCCTTTTGCCTCATCCCAGGGACCCAATCACAAGGAGGTAAACCAAACCCATAGCAACTACTTCCCCTCATGAGGGGTTTCCCTTCCACTGAGATACCTTCATGCGAGAAGCTTTCTTTCCACCACGAATGGCATTGTCTTCAAAGGAGAACTCATTCTCTCGGATGATGGCCCGGCTGTCTTTGTCACCCACGTAAGTCACCACATACATATCTGGAGCCCACATTTCAAACTCCCGCTCCCAGTTGATGATGGTAGAAAGAGGGGCACTCACTAGGAAGGGGCCTTTGGAATGACCCTTTGAAGAAGATGAAAAGAAGCAGAGTAAGGAGTAAGGGCCCATTCCACGGCAACCCCTGTGCCTACCATTACCCCATTACCCCCTACCCCAAGAGCTATCAGAGGACTAACATGTGCACTGCTACTCTTACCCCAACCTTCTCTACGTATGAAAACACCCTGCCCATTCCTTTCCAAAACATCATACCCGCCATTATAGAGAACTCAAAACCTTACTTCTTCCATCAAGTCTAATTCCACCCACATTTCTGCTGATCTCAACACAAGCCATTGCCCCAGTACTGAGGCCGCATGCACCCACCACTAACCCTAACCATGGCTCCATTCTCTCAAATCTTTCTCTGTGTCTGTGTGTCTATCTTAATCAAGGTTATCAATCAGTTTTTTTCTTCTTTATTCTCAGAGTGTAAGAAGAAACCATGAACACAAAATATTCCCACAAAAAAACTAACAGCCCCAGCTCTCCTACCTCCTTGTAAAGGGAATAGAGAAAGACTGCTGTCTGGACAGTCTTCCCAAGGCCCATCTCATCGGCCAAGATGGTGTCTGTGCCCTGAGCCCAGGAGAAGCGTAACCAATTCAAGCCCTCCATTTGATAGGGGTGCAGGGTTCCACCTGTGGCATCCAGGTACTCTGGCTGTCGCTCATACTTCACGGTTGGCTGAAGGATGAAATAAATAAGTCAAAACCTGGCAAGGAATTCCCTTCCCTTCCTAACAGTGCAGTTGCCTCCTCCTCACACATTTTCACTAGATTCTCCTTGGGAGAGTCAAAAAAATTATGGGGAAGAAGATTCTCACTGGTCCTGCCTCGCCAGAGGGCTCAGTTAGAGCATCGTCCCAAAGCACTGAGGTTGCCGATTTGACCCTCAGTTAGGGTACATATAGGAACAGACTGATGTTCCTGTCCTCTCTTACTCTCTCTAAAAAGCGAAACAAAATAAAAAATAAAATAAAATAATAAAAATTTTTAAAAAGGTCTCACTAGTTTTTGTAATTGTGTTTAAGGTCTCTAGGAAGCCTGACCAGGCGGTGGCACAGTGGATAGAGCATTGGACTGGGATGCAGAGGATCCAGGTTCGAGAACCCGAGGTGGCCAGATTGAGCGCGGGCTCATCTGGTTTGAGCAAAAAGCCCACCAGCTTGAACCCAAGGTTGCTGGCTCCAGCAAGGGGTTACTCGGTCTGCTGAAGGCCTACGGTCAAGGCACATATGAGAAAGCAATCAATGAACAACTAAGGTGTTGCAACGCACAATGAAAAACTAATGATTGATGCTTCTCATCTCTCTTCGTTCCTGTCTATCTGTCCCTGTCTATCCCTCTCTCTCTAAAAAAAAAAATCTCTAGAAAGCAAGGCAACTAACAACCTATCAGGCAGATAAAGCTATTATAGTCCCAGAAATCTGAGGAAAGACACATCATAGCCTCCCCTAGCTGTTAGTCAGCCTGGCCTGTGGTGGCACAGTGGATAGATAAGGCATCGACCTGGAATGCGGAGGTTGCTAGTTCAAGACCCCAGGCTTACCCAGTCAAGGCACATATGAGAAGCAACTGTGAGTTAGTGCCTCCCATTCCTTCCTCCCCTCTGCCTTTCTCTCTCTCTCTCCCCTCTAAAAATCAATAAATAAACTCTTTTAAAAAAAATTCTGGGCCCTGGCTGGTTGGCTCAGTGGTAGAGCATCGGCCTGGCGTGCAGGAGTCCTGGGTTCGATTCCCGGCCAGGGCACACAGGAGAAGCGCCCATCTGCTTCTCCACCCCTCTCCCTCTCTTTCCTCTCTGTCTCTCTCTTCCCCTCCTGCAGCTAAGGCTCCATTGGAGCAAAGTTTGCCGGGGCACTGAGGATGGCTCTGTGGCCTCTGCCTCAGACACTAGAGTGGCTCTGGTAGCAAAAAAGCGACCCCCCCCATGGGCAGAGCATTGCCCCCTGGTGGGCATGCCAGGCGCATGCGGGAGTCGGTCTGACTGCCTCCCCGTTTCTGGCTTCAGAAAAATAAAAAATAAAAATAAAAAAAATTTTGCTACTTACGATTCATCAGGTAATCCTGGTGAATCCAGGTAAGTAACCCTATGCCTCATCCCCTCTGCCACTCCCAAGATTCACCTTTTTAACCATAACTGTCCTCACATCTCTCTCTCTCTCTCTCTCTCTCTCACACACACACACACACACACACACACACACACACAGCCTGATTGGCAGTGACGCAGTGGCTAGAGCATTGACCTGGGACACTAAGGTCCTCGGTTCAAAAGCCTGAGATTGCTGGTTTGAGTGTGGGATCATCCAGCTTGAACACAGGGTTGCCAGCTTGCGTCCAAGGTCACTGGCCTGAGCAAAGGGTCACTGACTCAGCTGGAGTTCCCCAGTCAAGGCACCTAAAAGAAGCCATCACTGAACAACTAAAGTGATGCAACTGCAAGTTGCTTCTCATCATCTCTCCCTTCCTGTCTTTTTCCATCTCGCTTAAAAAAAAAAAAGAAAAAAAATTGAGCTGTGAAATAAGTTTCATAAGACCCAGGTTCCAATGTTTCATAAAACTTTGGTTGTATGGCCCTGGCTGGTTGGCTCAGTAGTAGAGCGTCGGCCTGGCGTGCAGAAGTCCCGGGTTCGATTCCCGGCCAGGGCACACAGGAGAAGCGCCCATCTGCTTCTCCACCCCTCCCCCTCTCCTTCCTCTCTGTTTCTCTCTTCCCCTCCTGCAGCCAAGGCTCCATTGGAGCAAAGATGGCCCGAGCGCTGGGGATGGCTCCTTGGCCTCTGCCCCAGGCGCTAGAGTGGCTCTGGTTGCAACAGAGCTACACCCCAGAGGGGCAGAGCATCGCCCCCTGGTGGGCGTGCAGGATGGATCCCGGTCGGGCGCATGCGGGAGTCTGTCTGACTGTCTCTCCCCGTTTCTAGCTTCAGAAAAAAAAACAAAAAAAACTTTGGTTGTATGACCTGCCCCCACCCTTAGTAACACTTCTTTCATCATATAAAACACTAGCATCCTATGCTTTTATTTTTCTGATAGTGAAAAGAGAAACCAGCAATCCTAGCATTTCCTCTGATTTATAGAGATGTAGAGAGCAAACAGACTTCATGAAGCATTCTCAGCTACAAAGTTATTACTTGCATCAGTGCTAGACTGGAGAACACAGGATACACTGTTCTACAGAGTAACTTGTGTCCTGCCTCTTCTGCCACAACTTACATCAACTGTTGGAGTTTCAGGAGGCCTCTCCAACTTTCTCAGCTTCACCTTCTTGAGCTTCTTGCCTGGTCGTCCTTCTTCACCCCTCATTAACTCCCTGAAAAAGACAGTATCACACAGCTATCCAGCATGCTTCTCAATAAGAAGCAGTTCTGCTTCTCACCAAAGTCACTCACCTGTGATTCCAATAGCTCTGCTTAAACAGGTCATAGTCCTGTATCTCCACATCCTCACTCTCCCAGGATGCCTGATCATAGGGCAAGTCCCGCCACTTGATCAAGTAGTGGACATGGCCCTTCTTGTCCACACTGCAAGGTTAAGGAGAGAAAACCCTCAGAGCTAGAAAGCTACCCTCCTCTCCTCCTAAATCAGTCTTGCTCTCAAAAACTGCCAGTAGCAGCCTGACCAGGTGGTGGCGCAGTGGATAGAGCGTTGGACTGGGATGCAGAGGACCCAGGTTCGAGACCCCGAGGTCGCCAGCTTGAGCACAGGCTCATCTGGTTTGAGCAAAAGCTCACCAGCTTGGACCCAAAGTCGCTGGCTCGAGCAAGGGGTTACTCGGTCTGCTGAAGGCTCACGGTCAAGGCACATATAAGAAGGCAATCAATGAACTAAGGTGTCGCAATGCACAATAAAAAACTAACGATTGATGCTTCCTATCTCTCTCGGTTCCTGTCTGTCTGTCCCTGTCTATCCCTTTCTCTGACTGTCTCTCTGTCTCTGTAAAAAATAATAAATAAAAAATAACAACATAGAATGTGTGTCTCTTCCTAGTTTAAGTACTAGTGACATCCGTTTTCATAATCCCTTTGGCAGTAGTCTTCCAGTGCATATGCTGCCTACCCCTCCGAATGCCCAAGACAAGCACAATCTGGCCCAGCTCCACTGGTACCTGTGGTTGAGAATTCGGTGGATCATCATCCACTCAGGTTTTATCCCATAGCGATAGAAGCGTTCCTCCATCTCTGCAAATTTAGGGTCCTTGTTCTTTCGCTTTCGACTCTTCTCTTCATCACCACCAAAGTCCCCAGAAGGTGGCTCATCCATATCATTCTTCCGCTGATAATTTCGGAACATCACTTGACAGTGCAGCTCCAACTGCAAGCAGAAAGAGAAATAAGCCACCCAGGAGCTGCAGTCTCTCCAACCATTCACAAGACTGTGTTCTCACTACCCTCTTTGCTGTAACTCCCACATCTTGAGCCTATCCAGGCTTACCTGCAGTTCAGATACCCAGGAGCAGTGCCAGTAAGACATGCCTTGCCATTTCACAAAGAACTGCCGCTCTGGCCGCCCCTCCAAGGGCTTGGGAGACGGGGTATTGGGATCAGCATCTGGAGGCCGGGGCACTGGTGTGGGAGATGGTGGCTGACCCCACTTCCAGATTAGGATCTTCTGGACTTTGCCCTTAAGAGCGGGACACTGAAACAAAAGGAAATGATCCAACACCAAATCATTACCATGGAGAAAAGACAGGACAGCCTACAGCCTCAACCTTATCCAAAAATTAAAACCTCACTGCAAGTAAGATCTAATCGCAGGACTCTTCTAGGGAGAGAATAATAGAATTCCCTCTCCATTTCTGGACTGCATCCAGGACTTGTGTGACATGATCACTCCTACCTGCTTAACAGAGTTAATAGCTAGACTTCAACAATAACCCAGAACAAGGAATCATAGAAAACCCACAGACCTAGAGCTCAGAATTCCTCTCTTAAGCAATCCGAAGCAGTAAGTGACACTTTAAAATTTTTTTAGAATTTACTGGTTTGAGAGAGAGAGAAAGGGGAGGGCAAGAGAGGGAGGGGGAAGGATGGAAGAAGGGCGGGAGGTGGGGAGGGAGGGAGAGAGAGGAAGAGGGAGGGAGAGAGAGGAAGAGGGAGGGAGAGAAGGGAGAGATGGAGGGAGGGAGAAAGAGGGAGAGAGGGAAATATGGATTTCTTGTTTCATTTATTTATGCATTCACTGGTTGATTCTTATATGTGCCCTAACGGGGTATTGAACCCACAACCTTGGCATGTAACGATAATGCTCTAACCAATTGAGCTACACAGCTAGGGAGTATGACCTTTTAAACCACTCTAAACTACCAAGACCTCCAAGGCTGGGTGGCAAGACAGGGATGAATGTGCTGTCTTGAACACGTCTAGAACACTGCTCCATCCCGAGAGAGCTGGTGAAGCATTCCCTGCTCTGTTCAAAGTCAGTCATACATTTTCACAGAACAAAGATATCCTAAGACTACACCAAGAAGGAAAATGACTTTCTCAGGGATAAAAGGTCTATAGTTCTCCAACAACCTCTCCTGCACCTCTCAGCCTTCCGATGCCCACGCATAAAAGGAATAAACCCTTCCCACATCCCTCACTCTGGTTGGGGACAGTCGCTCACCGTACAACGGGGACAGAGCCACTCGCCATTGGGGATTTCTGGAAGTGGGGGGTTCAGGCAGTGGATATGGTAGGAAGAAGGACAGGTGTCACAGCAGAGTAGCTCCCCACCATCCTTGCAGACACGACAGAATTCCATGTGGTGGTCATCTTCTTCTTCAGGGTCTCCCCCAACCTCTTCCAGGATTTCCTCACCCTCTGAATTGTCCTCTTTAGCCTCCCACTGAATGCCTTCCTTTTCCTGCAGTAAAGAAACACAGAGTCAGGTTATTACCACCCCACCCCACCCCGAGGATGACCCACACCCATCATTCCACTGAATGCTTCCCAAAGCCCACACCAGCAATACCACCATTACTCCCACCCACGGCCAGAAGAACTTTATCAGCCCACCCTTTCCCTCAAAGGTCCCAAAGGGCCACAGTGGCCGGGTACTCACACAGTGTGGGCAGCTCCACTTGCCCTCAGGGGCCTTCTCCATATCTGGATCCAGGCAGACCATGTGGTAAGCTCGGGGACAGGTATCACACAGGATGATCTCACCGCCTTGCTGGCACACCTCGCAATAGTCCTGGTGGTCTGTCTCATAACCATCCATAGCAGTCACCTCCTCCTCGCCTGGGCAAGGAAGAGGGAAAGCCCAGTTATTAGAAAAAAACTACCTCCCCCTCCCCCAACCCCCTACCCTAAAAATTACCTATCTCCTTAAGGAGATTCTTTCCCAGTTATTCCCACCCCATCCAATCTCAGATTCAGAAAAGAAACACACCTTTCTTTTTCTTTTTAGTGGTTCGAAGTTTCTTACGGCTGCGACTACTACGGCTGGTAGAACCATCAGAAACAGAATAGCTATTGATACTGGCATCATCGAAGTCAGATTCTACATCTAAGTCGTCATCCTCACTCTGGAAGAATGGAAAGAAATATGGTTAAAGGTTCAAGCCAAGAGAAAAGAGATTGGTAGAGAAAGAATCCCTCTCTTACTAGGAGCACTAGAATCCCCGCAGGACTGTTGTACATGGAGCCTACTCATCTGTTCTGTGGCCCACTCCCGATATCTTATGCGCCTACTGTAAAAGCTAGAGCCTGACATAAGGTAGCATCCTTTCTAATAGATATGGCACCCTCCCCAAAGGGATGGGCTGGGCTCTCACCGAGGATCTCTTACGCTTAGAACCAAAACCTCCCAGCTTGATTTTCAGAGGAGCCACTTTCTTGGGTTTAGGCTTCTTGGCATCAGGTATACGAGGGCTGCCCTTGGGCTTCCTCCGAGCATTGGGACCTAAAATCAGGGGGAGAGCAAGTAAAATCAAACAATCCAAATATAAACCACAGGGCAGAAGATGAAGAAAATACAATTTTCTCCACCTAAGCTGGCTTTCACAAATTTGCTTCCTAAATCCAAGATTATTTACTCCCTCCTAACTTCTATCTCTGGGCTGACAGAACAGCATTTCCATGCTTTATCTTCGCCATCCTAAGCCCACACTAGTCACCCCTGCCATCAAGTCTCACTCTACCTTTGCCCTCCTTGGTCTTGGCCTTGCGGATAGGCACCTCCACAGGGGGAGGAGGTGGTGCAACTTCAGTGGCTGTCACCATGCTCTCCACCACAGCCACTGCTGCTGCTGCTGCCGCCGCCACAGAAGCCCCAGAACTGCCTTTGAAGGGGTTGTTGGTGCTGAACTCCCGCCACTTCGCACCCAAAACCATCATCATCTTGGAGACAGCAATCTTGGGGTTTTTGGCAGCAATGAGGGGTCTGATGGAGAAATGGGTGAGAAAGAAAAAAGCAAAAAGTTTAAGAATAAGAGAGGGAAAGAGAAGTGAAATAGGATTACAGAAGCCCTCTCCTTGCCCTCAAGATCCTCCTGTTTACCGGACAAACTGGCTGAAGGCCTTGTAGTTGGTAAGCGTGCGATAATCCTCCTCTGAGAACACATGGTCAATGTCTTCCATGCCCCAGTCTTCCAGAAGCTGAGCAGATGACTTAGGCTCCTGCAGAGAGAGCAAGGTCAAAGACCTGATCCTTAATGCCTACACCTGCTAAGGGAATTGAGATGAAACTAAGACTTACAAGACCAAAGGAAGAGAGCAAAGAGGAAATCATTAGAATAGGTGGGGAGAAAATGTTCTAACGAGCTGTAGAGTGTCTGAGAAACAAAGGACAAATGTTAACAAACAGTACTGAGAAGAGGATGGAGATCCAGGTACCTTTGAATCATCATCATCATCATCTTCCTCTTCTTCCTCCTTCCGCTTGGATTTGCTCTTCTTTTCTTTCTTAGGCCCAAGCTTCTTTTTCTTCTTCTTGCCAGGGGTATAGTCACTACCCTCACTGTCTGAGCGCAGAGCCACCTCTTCCTCTTCCTCCACAAACTCTGGCCCCTCCCCAGAGCTGTCCCCCAGCTGCCGGCATAAGAGCATACGCTGGAGCAGGGAAGGGGGGAGAGGGAGACAGACACACACATGCTACACACATGCTCACCTCAGGACAGCCCTAAGGCTTGTCCCCAGGACCTGGCCCACCACTCCACAGGGTGAAACAGAGCCCCAACCCTCCACACCTTTTCAGAGCTCCTCCTTTCTTCCTATTACTCCCCATAGCGTCTAGTTATCCACTCACCTCCTTTTTTTGGCGTTTGCTCTTAGGGATTTTAGGGTCCCGAGGTTTCTTAGGTTTTTTCTTCTTCTTGAGCTTTGGAGTCTCTGCTTCTGACAAATCCTCGTCTGGGTCCTCCTCGTTTTCTACATGTATTTAGCAAAGAGAGAAAGACAGGAAAAGATCAATAGCAAAAGGTTAGAGCCTTATTCAGAAGATTTAGAAGTTATTCCCCCACCTCTTGTCCCAGATTCCACTGAAGAGACTGCTATACTCTCCACAGAAGGAAGCTGAAACTCAGGACAAAAAGAGACAAAGAGAGAGCTGTATAGACCCAAAATAGGCCTGCCAGGCCAGACCAGACCCACTGCGGGCAGCTGTCCAGACCCCTGCCTCCTCTCCTTCATTCCTAATACGAGTCTTCTATATGTTCTCTCCAGTACAGCTAAATCAAGCTGCTTAGAGTTAACCAAATAATAGAAATAGATCCAGTCCTCCTGTAACTAGCCACCAAGTATTCTATAAATCAGGCAATATGAACGAAAGATTCCACCCAGATAGTAAAAACTATGGCATACACCTCACCATATTCTCAGAATAGTATCAGTTCAGGGGTCCCAGAAACCACACCTTTACCTACCCTTTTCGGTGATCCCAGCTCAAAAGAGCCAGAACCTGCAAGTCCCAGGTTCTGTTGCCAGCCTAATCCCAAACATAATTTCATTTTCCCATCTCCAGCTTTACTGTTCCTTCCCAGCTTCTCCTGGGTCAGTAGCCTCTTCTCCCCAGGGGCCCAAATCAGCCCAGCTGTCACCATCTCCTCCACCCCCCCCCCATCCTCTTCCCATCTGGCTCCACCTCCTCCCCTGGCTGGGAGCACACACAAAGCCTGGGGTAATACTGAGAGCTCCTGGGCAGGGATAGGTGGGAAGGGGCACAAAGGGGGAGGAGAAGGCCAGGAGGCAGCTTCCTTTGTAACAGACATTCACACCAGCACACCAGCTCCCTCCTCTCTCCTTCTTCCCAAGCCACCCCCGCCCAAGGAGGGGGGGTAGTGGAGAAGGGAGTGGAGAGGAGGGAGTGCCTCACCCACTGAGGAGAGGGAAAATGGCTCCTGACCGCAGAAGCCAGCCCAGGGCACCCAGCTGCCAACATAGGACAGACAGGAAGTGGCAGGGGAGGGGGAGGGGGTTGAGAGAGGTAACTGGGGAAAGATTACCCTCATAGAAGACTTCCCAAATTATTACCTGGCCCCAGGTCAAAATGCCACCTCTCCTAACACCTCCTCTGGGATGACACAGTTCTCAAGAGGCCACCCCAACATACAAGGCAAGGAAACCCAAGACAAACATGAAGGTAATACTATGAGAGGGACTAGGTTACTACCTCAATCATAGTTATTCTTCCAATCTTCAGAACTAAGATTTTTTTGTGACAGAGACAGAGAAAGTCAGAGAGAGGAACAGATAGGGACAGACAGACAGAAAGGGAAAGAGATGAGAAGCATCAATTCTTCATTGTGGCACCTTAGTTGTTCACTGATTACTCTCTCATATGTGCCTTAACTAGGGGGTTACAGCAGACAGAGTGATCCCTTGCTCAGGCCAGTAATCTTGGGCTCAAGCTGCTGAGCCTTGCTCAAACCAGATAACCCTGTGCTCAAGCTGGCGACCTCAAGGTTTCGACCTGGGTTCTCTGCATCCCAGTCCAATGCTCTATCCACTGCGCCACTGCCTGGTCAGGCCAGAACTAAGATTTAACAGAGGCTCACTGGAACTGTGGTCAAAGCATACAACTTTCTCCACAAATTTTGATACCAAAGTAATTTACAATGAGGAACTCTGAAACTCAGTTTCCTCATCACCCCCACCCAGAGTCCAGGCCATAAATCCTAAACCACTTCTTGCCACCTACCAACACTTGGGAGTCATGTCCACATCAAGAAAAAGGAGTAGCACCTACAGAGTGGTGAACAATATGCTTCCTTCAACCCTACACATGCTCTTAGCTCCTGACCCCCCAGAACTAGCCCTAAAACGCTCTGGCTCCGCCCTTCCCGAGCAAGGCAGATACTAGGGAACATGAGACATTAGGCTGGACAAAGCACCATCAGCCTCCCCCCACTCAGCCCAGGATCAGGCCAGGCACAAGAAAGCCCCTCCCATTCCCTTGGGAATGGAACACCAGTCTGGATCTCACCAGACTCATTTTCTTTAAGGGCTTCTTCCCAGCAATCACTGTGTCCCCACCCCAACCCCACTTCAAGCAGCTACATCTCTGGAGTTTTCCTGTTCACCTCTATACATGCTAGAGTAGAGATAAGTACAAAGCCATAGAGACAGAGAAGATACCCTCCCATCCACATTAAGACCCCCAAACTTCTCAGACAGATAAGGTACTGACATGGCAAGCAGCAGACTGGCTGAGATATAGAGGAGAATTTGGGAAAGGGGTAGGAATAAGGTGTGGCGAGTGGGAAAACTAGGTCATGCTACAGCTTGGGGCAGAGTTCACCTAGGGAGCCCGCACAGCTCCCAACAGACATGAGGGCAGCCCAAGACCAAGGGGGCAGTGGAAAGCCAAGATGTGCAACCAACATTGGCTGGACGGCACTACTATTTCTCATGCCTCTCACAGAAAGGATGGGATCACCTTATCACAACTATCACTCCACCACCACCCTGGGCAACAGCACAGAAACCTGCCACCCGGCCCTGCACAGTAAGGAGACACAAGCTAAGTTTCTTATCCCAAAAGCTGAAGACTCAGTAACTGAGGTCTCTTAAGTGGCCTCAGGTTAAAGTGAAGACTTCCAACTTAGAAAATGCCAAATGTGAAAACAACTCTCTCCAGGACCACCTCAACTTGCCACTAGAGCTAAAGAGAGAGAATACAGAAGTTAAAGATGTGTCATGGGAAACTGAAACAGGACCAGCAGGCTCCAGAACGAAAAGAAAAATAAAAGTGAAGAGAATGAAGAAATGGCATGTAGAAATCAAATAAAACTAGGAAAAAAGGTCAATGAAACAAGTAGGTGACTTAGCTGGGGGCTCTGAAGGAGACACAGAAAAGAGAAAAATCCACTTAAAAGCATGACAAAAAAAAAAAGCATGACATCAATCATCATTTGGGGGTAGACAGGGCTACACCAATAAGGCAGGGTAGTTATAACCATACAGGTTTGGCCAGTTCAAGGAGCCACCCCAAAACAGATAGCACAACCCCCAATACACCTACACAAACACTTCACACAATCAGCCCAAACTCCAGGCTATCCGCACAGAAACAGAAACCTCTGGGGAAAAAAGCCAGGATTATGTCCACTTGCCTGGGCAGGAGGAGTGGCCAGAGTGCCACCTCCATTCTTTTACACCTCCCAATATACATTTAGGCTATTACATTTGATTCCCCAGCCCCCATCATTCCCGCAGCTCAAACGTTTCAGCAATCTGCCTAGCTAAAAAGCGCTCTAGATCCCAGCTAAGGAGCGCAATTCAAACTTGACACAGTTGAAACCACAGAAAGCCGGTAACTGATCAGAAGCTGAAAATAATCAGAGTAACCAACACTCCCTCTTTCCTTTTCATAGCAGCAGCCACAGGATCCTAACTAGCCTAGATGCCCAGCTGGTCTCATCAAAAGGCAATCCTCAACCCCCTCCCCACCACCGCACAGCCTCCAGGGGTCCCAGCTATAGCTGCATTCCTCCAAAGACCCACACACGGTAATGCATGCCAGCCCAGAGAGCTCCCTCAACTGGGAACTGCATAGCATTCCTAAAGACAGACAGTGCAGCAAGCTTGCATCTCGGTCCACGGAGCCCAGGAGGCACATGGCTGCCACCCCCCTCCTACAAGAGCTCCGCAAAAGGGAACCACTCCCTTCAGATGCCCTCTATCTCAAGCTCTGCACAGAGAGAGAGAGAGAGAGAAACTAAGCCCTATCTCACCGGAATCACTAGGGAGGGCCCAAATGCCCCTTTCCTGCCCTGGGCCCTTAGGGAAGATGTTACCTGGGTGGGGTGGGGGCAGGCTGTTGTTCAAAAGTGCATCCATATCCTCTTCCTCGCTGCCTGCCGAGCAGGGGGACGGGGAGCCCAGGCCCGACGCCATCCCCTTCCGCTCCGGGCCAGGGAATTGGCCCAGCTGCTCCTGCCTGCGGCCTGGGGCCCTCTACACTGGCCCGAGTCACTGTGCGGGGGAGGGGGGGAAGAGAGAGAGAACAGTCAGTGACGTGCACTGTCCCCCTCCCCCACCCCCACCCGCTCTTTCCGCCCACCACCACCACCACCGGCCCCTCCACCCAGCCACCCTAGCAGGGCACCCGAACCACTCAGGCTGAACTTAGTTCCACACTCCTTGGGGGCAGCCAGGAAGCCAGCTCCCCCACAAGAGCCCCCCCAGAAAAGAGGCAGCGACGCCCCCTGGTGCAGGCGTGGGGAGGGGGAAAGCCAGGCTGGACCGAGCGGGGTGTGACGGGGGGAGGAGGGTCCGAGTGGCCGCGGCGCGGGGGGGCCGGAGGAGGCGACTGGCGGCGAAGCGCTTGGGGACACAAGGTCACTTGGGGGTGGGGGCGCCTCCCTGCGTCTGGGGAGGGGCCAGTCCCTAGACTGGGCAGATCTCCAAAGACTGTCCTCTGGGACAACTCAGGTTCTCCAGAGAAGCAGCGGGTACAAGGGGGCGTGGAGGCTCGGACGCTCTGGGGGGCTGCAGGAAGGGACTTGGGGGCCTGAAAGCTCCTACTGGGCAGGGGGTCGGGCCACGTGTCCCCGGGGGCAAGTGAGCAGAGGGCCAGGGTGCGGGCGCCGGGCATTGTGGGAGACCATGCCCGAGGTGGGAGTAGCGGGGAGCCAGACTCTTGCCGGGTTGGAGCGGGGGGAGGGGTGTGGCGCCCTGCAGGGGAGGAGGAGGAAGGGTCGGCTCCTCCGGGCAGGGGGCGGTCTGAGGGTCTAGGGAACCCTGAAGAACCGGCGAGTGGAGAGATGACTCTCGGGGCTGGCCGGGCTGAAAGGGCTGTCTTTTCGGGAACCCCGCGCTCTCCTCACCCCAGAGCCGCCGCAGGTCTCGCAGGGTCCGGCCCGGTGTCACTCCCGCTCCGACTCCTCCTCGCCGCGGCCAAAGGGGGGAAAATGGCTCCGGCTCCGGCGTCGCCTCTTAAAGGGCCCGAAACACCGGCCGGGAAATCCCACCGCACAGGCCCCGCCCCCCCCGGACAGCCCATAATAACCTTAACCAACTCCAACCCCCCCCTCCACTACCACCACCTTCCTCCCTAGATCTCCCGGGCAACCCCCGCCCCCTCGTCGCTCAGGCAACCATTGGCCACGCCCCCTTCGAGCGCGCGCGTGTCACCCGGGCAACCACCCACCTCCTGGCCATCCCATAATACACTCGGACACCTTCCCCCACACCCCCCCCCCACACACACACACACATACTCCATACACAGATATACTAGAGCTGTTGACATCTCATAATATTACAGACCTTTTGCAACTAACCCTCCCCCCCCACATCCCATAATAACCATGCTTTGCCAACTTCTTCACTGTTGGCCCTAATGCTAACATCCCATAATAATTCGTCACCTTTCCCTCCCCATGGCCATCCCATAATAAGCACCCCGCCCGGCACTTCAGCCTCACATCCCATAATACTCATCCCCAGCCCCCACAGACATCCCATAATAACCACTTTTCATCCACCCTCAGTTTGATATCCCATAATAGTCAGAAACTCACCCCCCACACTACAACAACGGACACTTCGGCCTCCTCCCACGCATATCCCGTAATAATCAGTTTCCCACTTTCTATACTGACATCCCATAATAACCAACCCCTTGGAGCTGCCCTGAACCCCTGCAGGCTAGGGTCTAGAAAGATCTTCACACCACCACCCTCAGCCTTTGCACACTCATTCCAGCTACACAGCCCATAATAAGCTCTATAACCTACCAGAGAAATGTCCCATAATGATCAGCAGCCCTTCTGTCACTCTACAGGTGGATATCTAATCTCCTTGCCTTTAGCACTGAAAAGATATCCCATAATTTTTACTCCCGCACCCATACCCTGACATCCCTTAATAATTGAAAGGAGTCCATGGTCAACCAAACAAACCATAATACTCCCAGCACATCCCATGATGCTTCATCTTCACTCCACCACCCCATACCTTTCCAGACAGGCATCCCATAATATTCATATTCATACCTCCCCTATCTCTAGATGCTGTCAGTGTATCTAGCACTTAGAGCAGCCAGGGTAAAGTAGGTTGCCCACATTGCCCTGTCCCCACCTCAACTTGTACACACCTTCATCCCTTTCTGGGCCAAAGCAGTATCCTGCCTTAAATAAAGCCTCTTAATGTCTAGGACAGACCCTAGTTTCCCTCATCCATCATTTACAGACCAACCAAATACCCAAATACCATGCTGGCCACATAAGCTATTTACATAGAGTTTAATTCACCCTAGAGCATCCCATAATAAGTATAACTTGGCATTAAAGACTATTTCTCAACATTACAGCAGTCTTCTCCCCACTCACCCTACCTCCTCAGGTGAGGTACTCCATTCATCAACACCTCTAGGCCACTCCATGGATGAATATGCCCTCATGATATGAACTGAGAATCCTACTACTGTATATACACACCAAGAGACAAGACCTATTCTCCTTCTACTCACTTCTACTCAGTTCATTTAACCAATGTTGACAGAGTACCTAGCAAGGCACAGAGCTGGGCACCATGGAAAATGCAAGGACCATAGGTACCTCCTTCCAAGAATCATAAACAACCAGATAAGCTATGAGACCAGATAGACTATCTGGTGCCAAGGTAGAACAATTGAGTATTAGTTACCAGTTTTCTGTTACAGACAATAAAATAAATCCCAAATGGTCTCAAGGGAGATCACATCTCAGTAGAGGTTCTTGCTGGTCATTCTACCTTTTACAAAACTGGTGGATGGTCAAGATAATCTGTTCCCTACATGCTAAGGGATTTTGATTGGAAAGTGTTCCCCCATCCAGCATTTCTAATACTAAAATTCTGTAATATCATCACATGCTTCCTTCTTGAGTGACTCGTCAATGTGCCAGAATCATTATCCTCATTCTTGAACAAAAAATTCTGCTTTCCTTCAATGTCTCGTGTTTTTCAGCCACTTTCTCATTTTGTATCCTGAAGTGTCATACATGCAATTGCCCCCATCCTCATATTATTGAGGCCTCATTCTTCATCCTCCCCAAAACCCTTTGTTGTATAAAATTCACCATCTTTCCTCCCAAGTGTACAAGTCAACATTTCAGGATGCCTTTGTTTTTTTTAAAAAAAAATTTATTTATTGATTTTAGAAACAGAGGAAAGGAGAGAGAGAAAAATAGAGAAACATCAGTTTGTTGCTCCACCTACCCACGTATCCACTGGTTGGCTCCTGTATGTGTCCTGACCAGGGATCAAACCCACAACCCTGGCACATTGGGATGATGCTCCAACCAACTGAACTACCTGGCCAGGGCCTGCAGGATGCCTTTTTCATCAATTATGCCACAAGGTAGTCTTCCATCATATCCATCCCCTTCCCTAACTGCCTTACCCTGCAGCCATCCTGGCAATCCAGCCTGAGAAAGCTGGAGAGCCCAATTGTAAAATCCTTTGGCACTCAGCCTGACCTGTGGTGGCGCAGTGGATAAAGCATCGACCTGGAACGCTGAGGTCACCGGTTCAAAACCCTGGGCTTACAAGGCACATATGGGAGTTGATGCTTCCTGCTCCTCCCTCCCCCTTCTCTCTCTCACTCTCTCTCCTCTCTAAAAAATTAATAAAAGAAAATTTAAAAAAATCCTTTGGCACTCAGATAACCTGTCACTTTACCCTTTTCCTGACCCCCAAAGAACCAGGACCTGAGTGACCAGTGTCCCAGCATCGCTGCCTTGCTGCCCTGTCCACTCTTCCCTACCCCTAGCCAGAGGTAATGTCTTCCTCTGCTCTCTTGTGTCATTTTCACAAAAGTCCAAGACCTATGGCAGTGGGACAGGTTGAAGAGAAACCGGAACTTCCTCCTAGGAGGAGCCCTTCCTGACCAGAAGTGAGTGGGATGAGCCTCATACCATCTTGCATTGCCCTTCTGATCTCACTTCCCTAGAGAAAGGCCTGGCCAGATGATTTGCCTCTCCTCAGGGAGCGATAGGACTGCAGAACTGGCAAGGAGAAAAGAGTTCAGGAGAGGCAAAGTTTACTTCTGGAAATCACTATCCAGAGTACCAGTGATGCTGATGTCTTTCCACCAGCTCCTGCCTAACCCTTTTGCCACAATCACTGTGACATGCAGGCCATTTCCCCCATTTCTCATTAAATTCTCTTAACTTCAAGACTGGCCCCCCATTCATTTGTGCAAACCCCCCCCCCCATGCTTTTTTTTACAGGGACAGAGAGAGAGTCAGAGAAAGGGATAGATAGGGACAGACAGGAACGGAGAGAGGTGAGAAGCATCAATCATCAGTTTTTCGTTGCGACACCTTAATTGTTCATTGATTGCTTTCTCATATGTGCCTTGACCGCGGGCCTTCAGCAGACCGAGTAACCCCTTGCTTGAGCCAGCGACCTTGGGTCCAAGCTGGTGAGCTTTTTGCTCAAGCCAGATGAGCCCGCGCTCAAGCTGGTGACCTCAGGGTCTCAAACCTGGGTCCTTCTGCATCCCAGTCTGACGCTCTATCCACTGCACCACCGCCTGGTCAGGCTATTCTGAATATTAAGAAGGAGCCTTGTGCTCCTCACCTGGGGGAAAGGAGGCAATTCTTTTAAGATACCATAATGTGGGCATAGCTCCTTTCAAGAAGTTTCTCCTTCCTATATAGAGCTGCCAGACACCTATTATGTCTTCTTTCCCCATTTCTCCAGGTATCTAGCCTGCCTCTGGGCCTCAAATTCCCTTCTGTAAATCTCCATCTGCCCCCTTTCTTCATATATAGACACACACACACACACACACACACACACACACACACACCCCACATTACTACAGTGATTCCTAATATAAACCAGGAAGAGAATTTTATAATTAAGTAGTCACAGCCTCTTGCCTGTGATGACAAACATTGGTACCTTTTATGCACCACAGTCCTTTGTCCCATCCCTGCAGGTTCTAACTCATTACTTTCTTGCTTCTCTTACTTCTCACCCCTCCGTCATAATACAAGGAGAAGGTTAAAATCCCTTCCTCTCCTCTTCAGTTCCAGAGAGGGCTAGGATGTGTGTGTTTGTGTGTTGCTTTTGTAGTCTTTATGCATCTATGCTCACCATCCCTACCCTGGCTCCAAGCTACCCTCCAAGATAAATTATAAATAAACCACTAGCATGATTGGCCCACAGGGACTAAGGTTGGGATAATCTCCTGATTAATGCATCCAGGGGGACAGCCTCTCTAGCTAGTTACCTTAGAGTTCTGTTTCCATCCCATGGTACAGAACCTAGAATAATAGAGTGGTTGTCCATGGAGTTTGCAGCACATGCTCTGTACGTAATTCCTCTTTCTACATCTCTGTTCTGTGTGAGCCCTGAAACTCTGCTAGATCTAAAGAAACAGTGTTCTGCTTTGCCAGAAAAAAGGGATTTGGGAAGACAACATAGGTAAGAAAAGCCATAGTGACAATGCATTCTGATGGCTGGACAGATGCAGATCATGTAGGGTTGAGGAGGGGGTTGTGACGGGCCAGGCATTTTTTTCCTTCAGTACTCAACTCAGCCTCTATTCCTTGGGAGTGACTGCAAGGTGGCAAAGACCTCCCCACCGCAGCCCATAACCCTCCTACCTTAGCTATGGTTCCAAGGATCAAATCCAGGAAGGCAAAGAGGGAAAGGAGTATTGAGTTACTGTGGTCACCCAGAAGCACTGCTCCCTTGGTGTGCCACACAGCTGGAACCTAAGTGTTCTGTCAGGCCAGCACTTGCAACTCACACAAGCTGTGAGCTACAAAGACCCAGGTGTCCAGGGTTCAGAGTTGGCTAGCTATGGCCTGCCCCAGGGGCCCCTTCAAACAGCTGTCACGGGAGAACCTCTCCAGCCAGTTACTCTTGCCAGGCCTCAGGTCTGGCTCCAGGGCTCACCCACCCTCCCCAGCTCCTGCTCTCTTCCTTCCTTTCCTTCCCCCTTCCCACCCTCCCCAGAGCTTCACCTACTCAGGACAGCCCCACCCAGCTCTGCAGGGCACATCCCATAATAATCCTCCTTGCTAGCCCCCACCCCCCAAAAAAGGAGAGGCGGCCATCCCATAATAGCCACCCACAGGAGACATTCCGCGGTGACTGCCCCCTCCCTGCAGAGCTGCCGGGAGCAGCCATCCCATAATAGCTGGCCGCTTGTGTTTTACTGGTTACGGCTGTGGAAGGAGCTGGAGAGGAAATAGAGGGGAGGGGGAGGGGAGGAGGACCCAGAGCCCTCACTTTGGGTAAGGGAAGGGGAATGGGAAGGAGAGTGGTCCAAGGGATAGGGAGACACGGGGACTCCGCGGAAGTGGGAGGTGTGGTCCACTGGCCACTATAACACCCTACTTTGGGGCTTTCTCCCCATCCCTAGGGGCTGCCTTTTCCCCTCAGGGCCCAGGAGGTGGCTGCTAGTTGGGGGAGATGCCTAGGATGGGTTGAGGTGCCTAAAGTGTGTGTGCGTGTGTGTGTGTGGGGGGGGGGGTGCTGGATTTCAGGTGTTCCCTTTGGGCCGTTTTAGAGAGAAGGCAGACCTTAGAAAAGATGGCAAGAGAGTAAGGCGGGGGTTGGGGGGGTAGAGAAAAGCCTCTCAGACCCTCCCCATTCTGCACTACCATCCCATAATAATCACCCCAGCCCCAGTCCCCCTCCCACACACGACATCCCATAATATCTTATGGAGAAGCAGTCCCTGCAGTAGGTACAAAGAGCTATCCCATAATATGCTCCCCCACCCCCACTCGTCACACACCCCCAACTTGGCCCCCCCTCAGTCACATGCAGCCGGTGCCATCCCCCGCTGCTCCCCCCTCTGGCCACCGAAGGCCTTGCCAGCCCATAATACTCTTGCCTCTGGTCGCAGGAGGCCTCCAGCCCATAATATTCCCTTCCACCACTACCCCCCCTTCCCGCCCCGCACCCCTTCCTCCCGCCTCCAGTTGGAGCCGGGCCTCACCAGCCCATAATATTCCCCAGTCTCCTAAGGCTGTTCCAGCCCATAATACTCTCCCTGTCTCCTAAGGCCTCTGCATCCCATAATACTGCCAGACGCCTGACCTGTGGGCCAAACCCCAGCCCGTTCCACACATCGAGGCTGTGTCAGCGCCGCCAGTCTCCCTGCTGTCCCTCCCTCCGCCCTCTCCGGCGCTCAGCCTCCCAGGCTCTCTCCCGCCCTCCTGCCCTAGGCCCCTCTCCCGGCCCCACCCTGTGCCTGCCTGGGCCCTGACTTCCCCTCCAGCCTCCTCTCTTGCCCTTTCTCCTTTGCTTGGTTCTTCATCCCATGCCCCCTCTCCTTTCCCTTTCAGGCACTTTCCACCCACTCTTCTGTGTGTGGGTGGACTTAGGTCCAGTGGGGAGAGAGTGCCCCCAGAGGGCAACGGGCCAGTTACTGCCCCTGAAAACTGTCTACTTGACCTAGCACCATGGAAACTTCCCAGCCTGCCTTGCTCACCCATGCCCTGGCCCTAGTTCTGATTGCTGGCAGAGCTCTGTATGGGTGAGGATTCACCTGGGGCTCTTCCTGTCCTCTAGAAACCCTCCCCTTGGGCATCACAAACAGACTTTACCAATGGCACTTCCTCCCCACATTCTTGTGGGAAAGAACTCTCCTTTCTTCTCAGTGCCTTTCAAGGGTGTGCTCATTGACCCTCACAACCCAGTAAGTAAGTATTATGATCCCCATTTCACAGAGGAGAAAACAGGGATTCAGAGATTAAATAATTGCTCAAGTCCCATTGCCAAGAAATATCAGAGCTGAAATGAGTACCTACATTTGTCTGATTTTAAAGTTCAGAGAGCCTTTGGATTCTCCAAGACCCGTGTAAGGAACTTTACTTCTTAATGCTTTCAGTGCTCCCCTGGAAAGGATAGCATGTTGAGAGTTACCCAGCCTCCCTTGTCTCCAGGGTCTCCTGAAAGAATAGAGAAGGTGTGAATTAACTTCTCCTTATTTCTTCTACAAGACCCCAGGTAGCAACCTGCAAGAATGTTCCTCAAGATGGTTCAGGGCCAAGAGAAAAGCATCTCTGCCCTTTGGGATCCTTTTCTTCTGCCTTGGTTCTCCTGAATTTATTTTAAGATCAATGATTCCTACTTCCCCAACTACTTTCGCCATGTGGTGGGACCATTCTACAGAGGAAACAGACTTTGTGGAGAACCCAGGGGAGTTCTCCTCTTTGGTTTAGTTGATGGACAATCAAAAGTGCTACTTTGGAGATATTAGGCACATCCTCACTGGGGGAGAGGAGCCACAGTCAACTGCACAAAGGCTGAGCCATCCTGCTTGTGTGTGCCCCAGCCACACTGTGTTCTGCACAGTGGCCTTAGGCAAGTGGAGAGGAGGAGACAGGTGTACTGTAGGTTGAGTGGGTTAAAGCAAGAAGGAAGAACTGGCAAAGGGGGCAGAGGTGGTACAGCAAGCAGATCCAAGGTGAGAGGTGCATTCGAGAGAGGTGACTTACAAGGGGAAGGAAGAAGAAAGGAAAGTAAGGAAGGGTGGATGTCACCAAGGCAGGAATGAGAAAACGTGAAAAGGAAGGAGAGATACAGTAGGATGTTTGGGAGTCAAGTTTTAAGATCTTAGCTTTTCCAGGGTGTTTCAGCTATAAAATGGGGTAATAATCATCTCTAACTCAGAGGGTTATTGAAATATATAAGATAATGCATTTTAAGTATATACTAAATTGAGATCCAGACATACAGAGAGTATTTGAAAAACTTGTTAACGTTCTTCTCCTTCCATTTAAGATTTTCTTGTCTTCCTCCTTTGGGTTTTCCTGAACTTCAGCTGGGGTAACTCCAGGACATGGGCTCTGGATTGCCCACATCTTGTCTCCATCTCATACAGTTCACTCAGTAATTGGTGAATCCTGTGAAACCAGTATTGGCCATAGGTTTTCTTAAACTTCCCCAGCCTGTTACATGTCAGGTTCTGGTCATTCCTCCTCTGCCTGCCTCATCTCCTTAATCTATTCTTGTTATGGAAACCCTTGAGGTATACTGAATGTGTGGAAACAGTCTGCCAGAGCCTAAACACCAGAAATTTCATATCGGAGACAACCCATTTCCACAGGCCACAGTCACACTTTCCCTGGACTATTGTAATAGCTTCCTGAGTAGTCTTCCATTCTCCTTAGACTCTCTCCACCTGATTTCCTACTGTTTATCCCACACAGTATATCATGGTGAGTAAAACCTTACTCAAGAAACTTCAAGGGCTTCTCATTGCCCACTGAATTAACTGCCAACACCTTACCCTGCATTCTTGCATCTTCTGTCTTGAATGGTAATTATTGTTGATTTGTTTCTTGGTACCCACTAGGTAGTAAACTACTTCACAGCAAGACCCACTATTCATCATTCAACAAATATTTATTAAGCACTTCTTTTGTACTGAGCACCATTCTAGATGCTGAGAATGCATCAAAGAACCAAACAAACAAAAATCCCTGCCCCCAGTGAGCTTACATTCTACTTGGGAGAGAGAGAAGACAGATAATAAACTATAAAAATGATAAATTAGTAAATTATATAGTATATAGAAGATACTTGATATGTGGGTCTTAATTACTTTAGAATTCATTCACATATCTGCATATAAAAATAGTCATATAATTTTTAAAAATTGTGTACAATTCCGTTTGGATAGTGCAATGTGCTGAGACTTTGGACTAGGGTGATGTCTAGTGTTCCCAGGGTCGGAAGGGAACGGGTCCTGAACCCTAAGGATGAAGCAAGATGGAGCAGTTGTTAACCACCAGGTCTCTTCTAAGCATCAGGAGATAAGGGCCTGGTCCAGGACTCTAACCTCCCACCAGGTGGTGGAAGGCGGGGACTTCAAGGCTATCGAGGAGGAATTTGGGTCAATTCTCCCATCTGACCACCAGGGGTCATTTTACCCCTGTAAATCACCGTGTGGACGGATCACATAAAGAAACAAAAGGTTTATTCTGAACTAAAACATACAGAGACACACAGGAAAACTGTGCACGTGCACACTACACTACATACACACACATGGATGCACGCATGCACAGAAATGCATATAAGATACATGTATGACAACTCATTCTGGCTATTGAAGCTGGTCAAGGGGGAAAAAAGCAGTAGGTGGGAAAAAAAAAGCAGTAGGTGGCCCGTAAACCAGTCTTCCATTTCCCTTGCCTCCACCTTGCTAATAACAGCTAGCCTATTCCTGTCCCCCCACAGCACTCTAAATTCCCTGCAAACTCCTCTTTCCTGGCTGTGGCACAGTTCCTTTTCCCTCCTTGGAGAAACCCCACCCTCTCCACCTGAGTGTTTGTGTGACCAGTGCCACCCCCACCTTAGGGTAGCTGCTCCAGGAACCCTAAGGTACTGTTCCATTTGATGAGCATCTACTACTGTCCCCCACTCACCCCAAACCCCAAGGCTTAAGGACTACAATTAGCAATTGATTTGTTGAGCATTGCTCTCTCCCACAGCAATAATAATAATAAACAATGTATATAATGCCCTGGGAAGAAATTACATATTAACTCTAATACTTTAGTATATTGGATTGGCAAGAAAAATTTTTGATTGTAACACATAGAGAGCATTGTAATTGTTTTGAAGGACTTCTGTCAGCATATGGGAGTTGGTTTTTCTTTTTGATATTTGATATCAGTCACATTTAGGTTACTTTAGAAGCAAGTTGTACGTAATTTTGTTTGTAACTGTTAGTTTAGGGTCAATTTTAACATGGAGTGCAGAAACAAACATTTTCAGCATATTTTACTTTTTTATTTCCGTAAAGGAAAGAAAGCTGCTGAGGCCCACAGAAAGATATGTGAGGTTTATGTATTGATTGCATAACAGAACGCACATGTCAGAATTGGTTTTTAAAATTCTGTTCTGGCCTGACCAGGCGGTGGCGCAGTGGATAGAGGGTCGGACTGGGGTGAAGAGAACCCAGGTTCGAGACCCCGAGGTCGCCAGCTTGAGTGCAGGCTCATCTGGTTTGAGCAAAGCTCACCAGCTTGAGCCCAAGGTTGCTGGCTTGAGCAAAGGGTCACTCAGTCTACTGTAGCCCCCTGGTCAAGGCACATATGAGAAATCAATCAATGAACAACTAAGGAGCTGCAGTAAAGCTCATCTCTCTCCCTTCTTTTTTATTTATTTATTTTATTATTTTTTTTTATTATTATTAATCTTTAGAGAGGAAAGAGAGTGAGAGAGAGAGAGAGAGAAGGGGAAGGGAGGAGCAGGAAGCATCAACTCCCATATGTGCCTTGACCAGGCAAGCCCAGGGTTTTGAACCAGCGACCTCAGCGTTCTAGGTCGACGCTTTATCCACTGCGCCACCACAGGCCAGGCGTCTCTCCCTTCTTGTCTATCCCTATCTGTCCCTCTCTCTGTCTCTGCCAAAAAAATAAATAAATAAATCTGTTCTGGAGAGTTTTCACTCAAAGATGACCAATGTTCTGGTCGACCTACTGAAGTTGATGATGACCAAATCAAAGCCATAATTGAAGAGAATCATCATATAACTAACTGTTCAAGAGATTGCAGAGAGGTTAAATGTATCGCACACAATTGAAAATCACTTAAAATGTCTTGAACTCACTAAGAAGCTCGATATTTGGGATATTTGGGTTCCTCAAGAATTGAAAGAGATTCACTTAACAGAACAAATCAATATTTGCGATATGCATTTCAAGCGCAATGAAACCGACCCTTTTTTGAAAAGAATCATCACTGGTGATGAAAAATGGGTCATCTACAGTAACATCATTCGAAAACAATCATGGTCCAAGCGTGATGAACCAGCACAAACCACATCTAAAGCTGAGTTGCATCAAAAAAAGGTCATGCTGTTAATTTGGTGGGATTACAAAGGTGTTGTGTATTTTGAGCTGCTTCCAAGAAACCAGACAATCAATTCAGATGTTTACTGTCAACAACTAATGAAACTGGATGAAGCAATCAAAGAAAACGGCCAGAATTGGCAAACCGCCAAGGAATTGTGTTCCACCATGATAATGCAAAGCCTCACACATCTTTAGTAACTCATGGGAAATTATTGGAGCTTGGTTGGGAAGTGATGTCACATCCCCCATACAGCCCTGACCTAGCACCATCTGATTACCATTTATTTCGTGCAGGGGTCATGCTAATCTTCTCTGTATCATTCCAATTTTAGTATATGTGCTGCCAAAGCAAGCACTGATTGCCATTTATTTCGAAGTTTGCAAAACTCTTTGGTAAAACTTTCACAAATGATGATAACCTTAAATCGCACTTGATTCAGTTTTTTGCTGATAAGGACCAAAATTTCTATGAGTGTGGAATCATGAAGCTGCAAGAAAGATGGCAAAAGGTCATTGAACAAAATGGAAAATATATAATTGATTAAAGTTTATTCTTTGTATAAAAAATGAGTTTTATTTCACACTACAAAACCAAAATTACTTTCTTGCCAATCCAATAGGTATGGCTCTCAAAGTGTGATCTGGGGACCGACTCTTTGAGGAGTCCACAAGGTCAAAACTATATTCCTAATACTACTGTCATCTGGTTTTTTAATTTTTTTAAAGTTTTTATTGATTTTATAGAGTGAGAGAGCAAGAAGTATCAACTCATAGTCACTTCACTTTAATTGTTCCTTGCTTGCTTGTCATATGTGCCTTGACCAGCAAGCCCAGAGTTTCAAACCAGCAACCTCAGCATTCCAGGTCTATTTTCTATCCACTGTGCCACCACAGGCCAGGTTCATTTGTTCTTTTCACTGTCATTCTCTCCCAAGTATATAGTGGGGTTTTCCAGAAGCTTCATGAAATTATGATGATATCATTGCTCTCACAGCTAATGAAATGTGTACTTGTGTATGTTTGTTTTTAAAAACTTTGTTTTAATTTCTTATTTGGGGCCTGGCCAGTTGGCTCAGCAGTAGAGCATCGGCCCGTCACGTAGAAGTCCCAGGTTTGATTCCCAATCAGAGCACATAAGATTATGAAGCTTGCTTTCTCCACCCCTCCCCTTCCTCCTTCTCTCTCTCTCTCTCTCCTCTCCTCCCACAGCTATGGCTTAAATGGTTTGAGCAATTTGGCCCCAGGTGCTGAGGATGGCTCCATGGCCTCACCTCAGGCACTGAAATAGCCCAACTACTGATCAACGGAGCAGCAGCCCCAGATGGGCAGAGCATCATCTATAGGGCAAGGGTTGGGAACCTATGGCTCGCGAGCCAGATGTGGCTCTTCTGATGGCTGCATCTGACTTGCAGACAAATCTTTAATAAAAAAAATAATAACGTTAAAAATATAAAACATTCTCATGTATTACAATCTATTCATTTCCTACTGCTCATGTTCATGGTTGCAGGTGGCTGGAGCCAATCACAGCTGTCCTCTGGGACAACACCAAATTTTTATTGGATAGTGCGTAATGTACACGGGTCGTTGTATGGCTCTCACGGAATTACATTTTAAAATATGTGGCGTTCATGGCTCTCTCAGCCAAAAAGTTTCCCGACCCCTGCTGTAGGGGGTTTGCCAGGTGGATCCCGGTGGGAACACATGTGGGAGTCTGTCTCTCTGATTTCCTGCCTTCCTGTCTCTCACTTAATAATAATAATAATAATAATAATAATAATTTAGTATCAAAAGAACAAAGTAAGCAAAAGCTCTTTAGGGTTTGAGACCAAAAAGTTGGATAACTGCTATTTTAGTATTAAGAATTGTTTCCTTTAAAAAAAAAAAAAAAGAAAAAGAAAAAGAGGCCCTGGCCGGTTGGCTCAGCGGTAGAGCGTCGGCCTGGCGTGCGGGGGACCCGGGTTCGATTCCCGGCCAGGGCACACAGGAGAAGCGCCCATTTGCTTCTCCACTCCCCCCCCTCCTTCCTCTCTGTCTCTCTCTTCCCCTCCCGCAGCCAAGGCTCCATTGGAGCAAAGATGGCCTGGGCGCTGGGGATGGCTCCTTGGCCTCTGCCCCAGGCGCTAGAGTGGCTCTGGTCGAGGCAGAGCAATGCCCCGGAGGGGCAGAGCATCGCCCCCTGGTGGGCAGAGCGGTCGCCCCTGGTGGGCGTGCCGGGTGGATCCCGGTCGGGCGCATGCGGGAGTCTGTCTGTCTCTCTCCGTTTCCAGCTTCAGAAAAAAAAAAGAAAAAAAAAAGAATTGTTTCTTTATTCTAGATAAAGCAGTGTGTGTGTGTGTGTGTGGGGGGGGGGTACTTAGGACCTAGAATGGAGGAAGTCTTGAAAGTGAGTTGGAGTGTATGAATAAGAAAAGATCTAGAAAAAAAAAAAGAAAAGAAAAGAAAAGAAAAGATCTAGAAAGGGCAACAGGGACCAAGATTTTGGAGGAAAAAAACTTCTAACTCACAGTTTTGCCCTGCCCCCAACCATCCCATGTTAGAGGTCAAGTCTAAATTGTTACAAGACTTTAAACAAGGAGACCTGGCAGAGTGGTTCAGTTGGTTAGAACATTATCCTGATACACAAAGTTTACTGGTTTGATCCCCAGTCAGAGCACATACAAGAATCAACCAGTGAATTCATAAGTGGAACAACAAATTGATATTTTTCTTTCTCTTTTCTCCCTTCCTCTCTCTCTCTCTAAAATCAACACATAAATTTAAAAGTTTTTTTTAAAGAATAAAACCAATTTTGTCCATATCCAGCAAGCTCTTGTATTATGCCTCAATTCTGGGGAGAAGAAGCCCAGGTGGAAATGAAATGTGATGGCATCTTTGGCCCTAAGGCTGCTGTGGTCAGTCCAAATCCAGGACACCCATTTTATGTTTCATCTACCAGCTCTCTGCAGTGTTTCAAGTCCCTGCCTCTGCATTGGCAAGATCACAGCATCACTTCCTACAGGCTGGGGAAGGGGTCTTTCCTATGCTTACCATCACCACCAATTTTTTTCTTTAAAGAAGACATTTCCACCAGCACTCCTCCTTCCTTGTGTCTCTTGTTCTCACACTTTGCTACTTCTGCATTTATAAACTGAAGTCGCCAACCAGAAATCCAAGTGTCTGATCCACCTCCCTCATGTACGCACCCTGAAAATCTGCACCCCCTGCAAGTCTTCCAGTGTGAGAGGCGCGAGGGGATGGAGGTGAATGTAACTGCGCTAGGACCAGATGTGCGTTCAGAGGACAGAATTCTCGGAGCACTGGGTGAAGGGCGTCCCGGGACTGGAATGCCTGAGCAGTCCTTGGCTGGCGGCAGCAGGCCTGGTGGTTTGGGAGGTCTCAGCCGGCTGTTGGGCGAGAGATCCTCTATTCCCGTTGGTGGCTGAGGTCCTGGGCCGGAGAGGAGAGCCCAGGACGCGCAGGGTGTTGCGGAAACCCTCGGCGCTGAAGTAATACACCAGCGGGTCCAGCACGCAGTTGGCGCCGGCCAGCAGCACCATCACCATCAGCACCCGGCGCACCTGATCGCGGGCCGCCTGGCTCGCCTCCACTACGTTGCTCCGCAGCAGCCCGTAGACCGCAAGCGTGGCGTTGTAGGGCACGAAGCACAGCAGGAAGATGACCAGGTTGACCAGCAGGAGACGCACCGTCTTCCGCCGCCGCTGGCTCCGCGTGGCGTTGGGCCGCGCCAGGGTCCAGAAGACCCGGCCCGACGAGTATGCCACGGCCACCAGCGGCAGCAGGAAGCCCAGGGCCTCGGCCAGCAGCATGAGCGGTAGCAGCCTGCCCTTCCACAGTTCGTCGCTGAAGCGCTCGAAGCACAGATGCACCCGGCCGAAGGCGGAGACGCAGGGTGAGGGCATGTGCACGAGCACAGTAGGCACTGCGAACACTAGGATGAGAGTCCACACGCCCAGACAGAGCAGCCGCGCCACGCGGGGCCGCCGCAGATGGCGCAGCCGTAGCGGGTGCACAACGGCGATGTAACGGTCCACGTTGATGAGGGTCAAGAAGATGCAGCTGCCGTACATGTTTATCTGGAAGATGGCACCCGCCATCTGACACAAGAGTTCTGAGAAGGGCCAGTAGTGCAGCGCGTAGTAGGAGAGGCGCACGGGCAAAGATAGTGTGAAGAGCAGGTCGCTGGCAGCCAGGTTGCACATGTACACGCTCACCACGGAGTGCACACGCAGCGCGCGCAGGAAGACCCAGAGGGCCAGAGCATTGAGCGGGAGCCCTGCTGCCAGCACCACGCTGTAAACCACCATGTGCAGGTGGTGGGTGGTCCGGTAGTCAGGGCACGGGAGATCGGGGCTTTTGGTAGAAGTGTTGACAGAGGAGTTGGCCAACATCGTGCCAAAGTGTGCTAAGGAGCTAGGGTCTGGGCATCATGGGGCACACCAGGGTCCTGGCATGACATTCACCTCCAGAAGAGAGCCTGGAGGCTGCACAGAGACCGTCCCAAAGCAAGCAAGAGGCAGGGCATCTGAATGTGGGCTACCGCTGCAGGACAGATGGCTGCCAGGAGGTTGGATGCCTTTGGTCACCGCTTCATCATGTGGGGCCTGGAATAGGAAGGCAAGCCAAAAATCAAGATGATGCAAAGACAGGGCAGAAGATACAGATATTTTTAACTAGCTAAACTGGCTAAAGCCTCTTCAGTCTTTTCTCAGCCTCAAATCTTTTCCTCACCTTCCATCCTGCCAGAGTAGCTTTCTGCAGCAGGGCTGTATAGCGCAGTGTCAGACTGCCTGGGTTTAAATCCTGGCTTTGCTAATTTGCCTAGCTTTTGTCCTCAGAAAAGTGACTTAATTTCTCTGAACCTCATTTTCCTTACCTGGGGTTGGGGGGGGGCAGCTCTTTCATGAGGCTTTTAGATTAAATGAGATGCTATATGTAAAGTGTTTAGGCTTTCAAAGGCATGTTCCCAGCAGTGAACAAAACACAGGCCTTCCCGCCACCTATTTTTCATTCCACTGGAGGGAGACAGGTAATAAAGTGCAAGTAGCCTGACCTGTGGTGGCACAGTGGATAACGCCTTGACCTGGAATGCTGAGGTCACCGATTTGAAACCCTGGGCTTGCCTGGTCAAGGCACATATGGGAGTTGATGCTTCCTGCTCCTCCCCACCTTCTCTCTCTCTCTCTCTCTCTTCTCTGAAATGAATAAATTTAAAAAAAAAAGTGCAAGTAAACAAGTATTAAGTCAGGTGATGACAAATGCTATGGAGCACCTCTCCTGTAACAGGTGCTCTGGTGGCTCCCCATTATCTAAAGAATAAAGTTCAAACTCCCAAGTACAGTACAAGATCCCAGTCTCACTCATCACATTCACTGTTGTTCCTGTGTGGGCTGGGTTTGTGCTCAGAGCGCCCTGAGTTCACCTTGGTTATTTGACTAAGTTCCTTTATCTATAAAGTGGGGATAATAATATAACAGGGCTTTCATAGGCTGATCACATAACTGCACCACCCTGGCAAGGCCCTGTGGGTTGAGATTTTCCAGGTGCTCCCCTGGAGAGTCTGACTAGGGAGCTTCCCAGATGGAGTTCTGTGAAAGGGGGGATAGTGGTTTGGTAGTGAGGGATCCAAGGGGACCCTAAACCTGGAGAACAGGGTAGTGACATGAGAAAGAACCACAACTGCTGATGAGGCTGCTGGAGGGAGCAGACTGCAGCAGCTGCAGCCCATGGGCAACAACTAGCAGACAAAGGCTATGGCTGTGAGGTAGGGGATCATCTTCAAGGGTACAAGTTAGTGGCCTTAAATACATTCAAATGTTGTATAACAATCACTATTTTCAGAACTATTTCACCATTCCAAACAACTTTCTACCCATGAAATAATAACTGCCCTTCCACACCACCTCTCCTCTCCTGCCACTCCCCTCTATTCTACTTTCTGGCTCTATGAATCTTCCTGTTAAGATACGTGAAGTTTGCCTGACCTGTGGTGGCGCAGTGGATAAAGCGTCGACCTGGAAATGCTGAGGTCGCCGGTTCGAAACCCTGGGCTTGCCTGGTCAAGGCACATATGGGTGTTGATGCTTCTAGCTCCTCCCCCGTCTCTCTCTCTGTCTCTCTCTCCTCTCTAAAAATGAATAAATAAAATTTAAAAAATAAAAAATAAAAAGAGCTCATTGCTGAGTAATACTAAAAAAAAAAAAAAAAGATGCGTGAAATCATGTAACATTTGTCCCATTGTGTCTGGCTTATTTCACTTAACATAAAATGTGGGTTTTTTTAATGGTTACTTTCAGTTATTAAAATGTAGTCAGTTTTAACCTCAAATTTTATTAACCTATATTTTGTTTTAAGAATTTATCTTAGGCCCTGGCCTGTTAGCTCAGTTGGTTAAGAGCATTGTCCTGAAATGACAAGTTTGTGGGTTCGATCCCCAGTCAGGGCACACATGGGAAGCAACCAAAGAATGCATGACTAAGTGGAACAACAAATGAATGCTTCCCTTCCCCCTCCCCTTTCTCTCCTTTCTTCTCTCTGTCTCTCTGAAAATCAATAAAAATTAAGCCCTGGCCAGATAGCTCTGTTGGTTGGAGCATCATCCCGGAGCACAGAGGTTGCTGGTTCGATTCCCTAGTCATGGCACATACAGGGGCAGTTGGATGTACCTGTCTCTTTCTCTCCCTGCCTCCCTCAAAAAAGAATTACCTTAAAAAATCTTTTTTGCCCTGGCCATTTGGCTCAGTGGTAGAGCATCGGCCTGGCGTGCAGGAGTCCCGGGTTCGATTCCTGGCCAGGGCACACAGGAGAAGCGCTCATCTGCTTCTCCACCCCTCCCCCCTCCTTCCTCTCTGTTTCTCTCTTCCCCTCCCGCAGCCAAGGCTCCATTGGAGCAAAGTTGGCCCAGGTGCTGGCAGGCATCCCCAAACTACGGCCAGTGGGCCGCAATGCGGCCCCCTGAGGCCATTTATCCAGCCCCCACTGCACTTCTGGAAGGGGCACCTCTTTCATTGGTGGTCAGTGAGAGGACCACTGTATTTGGCAGCCCTCCAATGGTCCGAGGGACAGTGAACTGGACCCCTGTGTAAAAAGTTTGGAGACCCCTGCCTATGGCCTCTGCCTCAGGCGCTAGAATGGCTCTGGTTGCAACAGAGTGACACCCCAGATGGGCAGAGCATCGCCCCCTGGTGGGTATGCCAGGTGGATCCTGGTGGGGCGCATGCGGGAGTCTGTCTGACTGCCTCCCCATTTCCAACTTCAGAAAAATACAAAAAATAAAAAAATAAATCTTTTTTGATTATGACAATTTTCAAATATACAAAACTAGAAAGAAAATAAAACTTTTAATTATTCCAGATTCATTAATTGTGAACATTTTGCATGCTATTCTAATATCCTTTTTTTTCTTTTCTCTGGATTATGTTAAAGCAAATTACAGATATATCAATTTACTTATAAGTACTTCAGTATGTATCTCTAACATAAGTGCTACCAGACAGGAACTGGGCCCAGAGCAAGTCTGCTTTGGGCCAGCCAGTAGTAGGTGGGTTCTTGACTTTGTGCAGGAAAGACTTCTCAACAAAGGTCCACGTGAGTTTGACAGTATGTTTATTAAAGCCAAGGACAGTGAAACAAAGGGAGAAGTTAGGCTAGAAGAAGCAACAGGAGAGAGTGTAGGCAGGGCTGTTTTAACTCACTGAAAAATAGAAGTCACACCTGACCAGGCAGTGGCTCAGTGGATAGAGCGTTGGACTGGGATGTGGAGGACCCAGCTTCAAGACCCCAAGGTCGCCAACTTGAGCGCAGGCTCATCAGGTTTGAGCAAGGCTCACCAGCTTGAGCCCAAGGTCGCTGGCTCGAGCAAGGGGTTACTCGGTCTGCTGAAGGCCCGTGGTCAAGGCACATATGAGAAAGCAATCAATGAACAACTAAGGTGCTGCAACGAAGAATTGATGCTTCTCATCTCTCTTCCTATCTGTCCCTATCTGTCCCTCTGACTCTCTCTGTCTCTGTCACACACAAAAAAAGAAAGAAAAATAGAAGTCACAGTGACAGAAGTGAGCCAAGGTGGGGCTGCTATTGGTTCACTGAAAAGTCATGAAAAGGGGCGCCTTAAAGACACGGTTAGGGGGTTAGCCTGGGATGAGCTGCTGCTGCATGCTGTTCCCCCGGTTGTAAGTCTAATTAGAACCCTTAGAGTTTAGGAGAAAGAAAATTCACTTGAAAAGGAGATTTGAGTGGGCATGCCCCAAGGAAGGCGTGCCCTAGCATAAAATGTTCAAGGTCCATCCATGTTGTAGAGTGCATCAGAATTGAATTCATTTTTATGGCTGAATAATATATATATATATATAATTACATTTGTTTATTCATTCATCTTTCAGTGGTTCCTTGGGTTTTTCTACCTGTTGGCTATTGTAAATAATGCTATGAACATGGATGTCCACATGACATCTTAGGGAATGAAGTTGTCCAGAGACCCTGAGCAATTATCCTAAGATACTAGACTTACTCTTTTTAAAAGGAAATGCTTAAATTCTTACAGAAACCAAGTTGTAGACCTGATTATAACATTTTCTTGTGGGTTTTTTATTTGTTCTCCTTCCAACCACGACCACCAGCAATTTGACTTGGAAGAGGTCTAGTAGAACCCTTAAAGGGAATAAAGAACCACTTCTCTGCAAAATACCAACTTCAACATCAAAAACAAACAAAACTAGCCCTGGCCGGTTGGCTCAGCGGTAGAGTGTCGACCTGGCATGCGGAAGTCCTGGGTTCGATTCTAGGCCAGGGCACACAGGAGAAGCACCCATCTGCTTCTCCACCCCTCCCCCTCTCCTTCCTCTCTCTCTCTTCCCCTCCTGGAGCCCAGGCTCCATTGGAGCAAAGATGGCCCGGGCGCTGGGGATGGCTCTGTGGCCTCTGCCTCAGGCGCTAGAATGGCTCTGGATGCAACACAGCGATGCCCCAGAGGGGCAGAGCATCGCCCCCTGGTGGGCATGCCGGGTGGATCCCGGTCGGGCGCATGTGGGAGTCTGTCTGACTGCCTCCCCGTTTCCACCTTCGGAAAAATGAAAATAAATAAATAAATAAAATAAAAACAAACAAAACTAAATGGAGCTTAAACATGCTGAAAAGCAAATAAAACCAGGCTTTTTTCTTGACACACGCCCCACCTCCCATGATCCTTTGCTCCAATTACACCAAACTAATAATTTTGCACATACCTTATGTTTTCAGGACTCTGCCTTTGTATGTGCTGTTTCCTCAACTTGGAATGAACTTCTTCCCATTCTCCAACTAGTACACTCAATCATCTCCTAGGACTCTGTGAAGCCTTTCCTGATTCCCTCCCTTCCCACAAGGCAAATGTGGTCCCCTCACTGACACTTCTACTTGGTGTGGAGGTTTGTCATAGTTTTTCCCACCCGGACTGTAATGAACTGTTCATCTGCACCTCCTATTAGACTGTGAGCTCCTTGAGGGAGGGGCTGTGGACTGTGACTTATTCATGTTTGTATCACCAGCACCTACCTCAATAAATGTTGAGTGAAATAGCTGTCATTTACTGAGCGTACACCATATCCCAGGGTATTTTATATGCATAATCTTTTATTTTCTTCCAACAGCCTTCTGAGGTCAGTGTTTATTCTCATCTTTTTTTAAAAAATATTTTTCTAAAGTGAGAAGTTGGGAGACAGACTCCTGCAAGCGCCCGACCAGGATCCACCGGGCATGCCCAATAGGGGACGATGCTCCGCCCATTTGGGCCATTGCTCTGTTGCCAACGAAGCGATTCTAGCACCTGAGGTGGAGGCCATGCAGCCATCCTCAGCGCCTGGGCCAACTTTGCTCAAATGGAACCTTGGCTGTGGGAGGGGAAGAGAGAAGGAGAGAGAAAGGAGAGGGGGAGGGGTGGAGAGACAGACAGGCGCTTCTCCTGTGTGCCCTGGCCAGGAATCAAACCAGGGACTTTCATACCTTAGGCCGATGCTCTACCACTGAGCCAACCAGCCAGGTCCTTATCCTCATCTTTACAGGAAAGGAAACAGCTCAAGAACTCAGTCAGCGAGGAGCGAAGTCAGTATTTAAACTCAAGACTTCCCGTCTCCAAAATCCAAGCTGTCTGGTGCTAATTCCAATGAGAGTGGATGACTGGAGATGAAGATGGATGCTGTACAGAGCACCTGCTCTTTTACAAATGCCTGTATAAAATCTGTGCTCATAAACTGTTTTACTTCCTCATTTGTTTAACTGAAATACATACTTTTTAAAAAAGATTTTATTTATTCATTTTATTATTTATTTATTTATTTTGTGGCAGCGAGAGTCAGAGAGAGGGACAGACAGGAAGAGAGAGAGATGAGAAGCATCAATTCTTCGTTGCGGTTAGTTGTCCATTGATTGCTTTCTCATATGTGCCTTGACCGGGGGCTACAGCAGACCAAGTGACCCCTTGTTCGAGCCAGCAACCTTGGGCTCAAGCTGGTGAGCTTTGCTCAAACCCGATGAGCCCACACTCAAGCTGGTGACCTTGGGGTCTTGAACCTGGGTCCTCTGCGTCCCAGTCCGACGCTCTATCCACTGCGCCATGCCTGGTCAGGCTGTTTTTTGTATTTTTAAAGAGAGAGAGAGACATGGAGAAGGAGAGCTGGAGGAGAAAGAGAAAATTGAGGAGCATCTAATCATAGTTGTTTCATGTTAGTTGTTCATTCATTGCTTCTCATATGTGCCTTGACTGGGGGACTTAAGCTGAGCCAGTGATCTCTTGCTCAAGCCAGTAACCTTGGGCTCAAACTAGCAACTTTGGGCGTCAGGCCAGCAACGTTGGGCTCAAGCCAGAGATCTTTGGGCTCTAGCCAGCAATCTTGGTATCATGTCGATAATCCCACACTCAAGACAGCAACCCCACACTCAAGCTGGCAGGCCTGCGCTCAAGCTGGATGGGCTCATGCTCAAGCTGGATGAGCCCGTGCTCAAGCCCGCAACTCGGGGTTTCGAATCTGGGCCCTCAGAGTTTCAGGTCGACACTCAATCCACTCTGCCACCACCAGGCAGGCTGAAATATATACTTTTTAATAATCCACTTTCTTCTTTCTCTCATTTCAAATACTGGTAATATGGGCTCATCTCTCTTTCACACACACACACACACACACACACACAAATATGCCCCTCCTTACAGTTCCCACTTACCTACTTAAGCACTTAGCTTGCAGCTTTGGACCCCTCAGATTGTTTGTCTATTTGTTCTATTTCCCCAACTAGACAGTAAGACCCTAGGGTGGGGACCACATCTTCCACTGCTTTTCTCCTCAAGCTCACTCACACTTCAATATCTCTACTTAGCACATCCGTGTGGTATTCGTTGGCTGCCTATCAGGATATCTTTGCCCTCCCCCATGTTTACCCATTTTGTAATTCTGTTATGACATCTCTTACACCAATCCAGTCAGCTAACCTCTTCTTTTTTTTTTTTTTAACAACTATTTTTTGTTTTATTTGTTTTATTATGTGACAGGCAGGGAAGCAGAGACAGACTCCTGCATGCTCCCTGACCAGGATCCACCTGGCAAGCCGCCTACCTTTCCATTGCTTGGCAACTGAGCTATTTTAGCACCTGAGGCGAGGCCATAGAGCCATCCTCAACGCTCATGGCCAACTTTGCTGGAACCATTCAAGCCATGGCTGCAGGAGTGGAAAGGGGAAGGGGAGGGGTGGAGAAGCATATGGTCGCTTCTTCTGTGTGCCTGGACCAGGAATCAAACCCAGGATTTCCACATGCCAGGCCAACACTCTACCGCTGAGCCAATTGGCCAGGGCCTTTTTAAATTTTTTTCAACTAACCACTTATTACATTACTAACTATCTTGTCCACATGTATAACTCACTTTGTAAAAAGCCATGTCCCTTAAACGGCCTGTTTGGAAAAGTTCCCATTAAAATGTCAATGATAGTTCACTATAATAAGAGTAACATTTTATCTTTTTTTTTTTTTTTTTTTTTTTACAGAGAGGGATAGCCAGGGACAGACAGGAACGAAGAGATGAGAAGCATCAATCATTAGTTCTTCGTTGCGGGTTGCAACACCTTAGTTGTTCATTAATTGCTTTCTCATATGTGCCTTGACCTTGGGCCTTCAGCAGATTGAGCAACCCCTTGCTCGAGCCAGCAACCTTGGGCTCAAGCTGGTGAGCTTTTGTTCAAGCCAGATGAGCCTGTGCTCAAGCTGGCGACCTCGGGGTCTCGAACCTGGGTCTTCCGCATCCCAGTCAGACGCTCTATCCACTGCGCCACCGCCTGGTCAGGCCATTTTATCATTTTTAACCATTACTTGAAAAAACCAATACTTCTTACAACTAGGAGGCACATACTAGACATTGAATGAGTGAATGAATAATTATTTTCCAAGAATTCCAAGTCTTTCTGTTGACAAAGTTACAATGTTAAATTAACCAGAATGTGCTATATGAGCTGCTACTTAAAGATAAAGTTAGGAATCCTTTAGTAAAGCAGATGTACGCAATGCTCTCATTCCAAAAGAAAGAAGTCCATGAATTTCTTTATAGTGGAGCCTATTTGTCGAAAAGTCAACCCTTTCTGACAGACTTACACAAAATGACCCAGTCTGAGCATTGAGAGGCCCCTGTTCTGGTCCCCACCCCATTCGCTCGCTTCCCTGAAACTTGGGCACAGGGCCAGGACAGATGGCAAGATAGGAAAACTGCCAAAAAGGAAGGCAAATAGGAAATGAAAGGTGGGTTCTACATGTGAAGAAGGGGAGGCCCTGCCTTCTCCCCAGCCCCACCTTGAGGAAGAAGTCAGGTTGTGAGGGACATTAGGAAGTGAAGAAACAGCAGCCACCTCAGAAAGGAATGGACACCATTTCATTTCACCAGGGAGAAGGTGGGGGGCATGGCATGGAGATCTGCACGGGCTCCGCCACCACGACACACATGATGTGGTAATGCAAGCGTACCAGCTCCACACACATGCCCATGCCAGGACACACAGAGGGATAGATACACTAAGAAAGGCACACACAAGATTCCTAGTCACATGTCAATCAGTGTCGCTGCATACCCTGTAACACACAGGTATGCACGGAGGAATGGACAACCGGCCAGCCCCAGGAGGAAGGACGGACACAGCACAGTCCCGCCTTAGGGACTGTGTCCTTACACAGCCACAGAGTCAGGCCGCTCAGGAGCACATACCCATGCAGATGTGCACAAACCGATCCCCAAGGCACTGAAAGGCTAAGAAAGCAGCAAACACACAGAAGCGGCCCCCCCCCTTACCTGCCCGCACACCACTGACAGCAGAGCGTGTGCAGCTACTTGCCTCCTCCCTGCATCCCTCTCCTTCACCCTCCCACATGCACTTCCAGGCCCAGCTTCCTTATGTCCTTAGGGACTCTTAGACCTGTCCCACTACCCTCTGAGCTGGGCTGGGCACCACAGTTCTTGGCTGATAAGCCGGATGGACAGGGCTATTTTCTGCCACAGGCAGCAAGTGAGAGAGAGTAAAAGTGGGCAGGAAGCTAGATCATGATCATTCCCTCTCTCTGCTCCACACAACCCGCCAGCAGTATCCACCCTTCTGGCACCTGACCAGCAGTGCAGTGGCTGAGGACAAAGGAATAGGTGATTCAGGACAATGATGGTGGCAGGGAGGGGAGAGAAATACCTCCTCTTTGTCCAGTTGTCCTTTCTGCCACCCTCTCCAGGAACTTCTCCTCTTTCCCACCCACACATTCATCAGATGACTTGCTCTCTTCACTTGCTCTCTTCTCCTCTTTTTAGTAATTCACATATTTTAGAAGTTTGAAAAGAAGGAATCTCAGATATTCTTCTCCTCCTTGCTCCATAGATCAGCTCTACAATAATATCAACCTCATTTCAGATTCTGAAGTCCCAGCCACTGTGTCCCACCCGCTACAGAGTGTGCTCTAACAAGCCTTGTGAGCTCAGCCCACTTCCACTGCAGCATTGAGAGGATGTACCCTGAGCACACAGAGGGGCTTAATTATAAAGACCTCTTGGTATCTGCAGATTCAGACTCCCCAAACAGATCCAAACTCTGCTGAACCTTTGGGAGAAGCTTAACACAGTCTAAACTCTAAAGGCTCTGTGAAAAGCTGTCCCAGAGCTGCTTTGGGAACACAGACGAATCCTGATCATCAGCTTGTGCTGCGTCTGAGGGATCTGTGGTGTGGAGATAGTACTAGGTCATCGTGGTGTCCTGCCCGAGGGACCACGCTCTTTCCAAGGAGAGGTGCCTCTTTGATTCAGCCCCCAGGGGGTAGTCCTGTTCCATCTCCATTCTCTCTGGTCCAGGCCTGTTCTTCTTGCTCCAGCCAAAACTCCTGCCCCAGTCCCCCGGCCCCCACCTGTCTCCTCCTGCCTCAGGCATTCTGAGCTCATCTCTCCCATTTTTTGTGGAAAAAGGCAAAAAGGAAAGGCAGCCCACAGCTCAATAACTGGTTTCCGCCCTGGCCGGTTGGTTCAGTGGTAGAGCGTCGGCCTGGCGTATAGAGGTCCCGGGTTCGATTCCCGGCCAGGGCACACAAGAGAAGCGCCATCTGCTTCCCCACCCCTCCCCCTCTCCTTCCTCTCTGTCTCTCTCTTCCCCTCCCACAGCGAGGCTCCATTGGAGCAAAGATGGCCCGGCGCTGGGGATGGCTCCTTGGCCTCTGCCCCAGGCGCTAGAGTGGCTCTGGTCACAACAGAGCGACGCCCCGGAGGGGCAGAGCATCACCCCTTGGTGGGCGTGCCGGGATCCATGCGGGAGTCTGTCTGACTGTCTCTCCCCGTTTCCAGCTTCAGAAAAATACAAAAATAAAATAAAATAAAATAACTGGTTTCCCCAGCGTGGGGATGTCACCTCCCCAACTGCACCTCTCCCTCCACCCTACTTTCAAGAGCAGGGAAAAACAGGAAAGGAAATCCAAACCAAGAGAAATCACTCAGACAAAGCTGTTCCAGCCATGTGCTCTGAGTGTCTATATGTGTCTTACCTTGCTTGGGGCCTGGCTGGGTCCTGCCTCAGAGAGTCTCCTGCAGCCTTTTGGCCTCGTTGGCCTCGCCTTGAACTCTGGGAACGCCGAGTGTACATGACTGGCTCCTGCCCTCACTCTTTTTGCTGCCTCCTTCCCCGTGGGCCTGGCCACACAAGGCTTTTGTGTGTGGGGGGGCACTCTAGGGGCAGGCAGGCAGGGAGAGCTGACAGTATCAGGCATAGGCAGACGGAGCTGGGCTCTAGCGTCTGAGTGGCCAGGAGGTGAGTCTTACAGGTATAAGTTCATTTTCTCCTCAATTCTGGCCTCCATCTTCCCTTCTTAGGGTTACAATTTCAGTTCACTCTAAATGGAGCTAGAGATACAACCAGGTGGGAGATCCCCTTCTTTCAGAGAGGCCCCCTAAACACAGGTAAGAGGAAGGTAGCTGCCCTCACTGGTATGATACGAAGGTATCACAGGCCTTGCCCGCCCTCAGATATTTCCCCCACCAATACTCAAAGTCTGAAATGTCACCCCTTTCACGTCACCCATGAGACACATTCTATCAAGGATATAGGGACATTAGAGATCATCTTGTCTAATCCTCTTATATACATGTACACATTGGGTTAAGGCAGTGTTTTTCAAAGACTATCAAAATAAAATGCCCCTTGGTTAGCTGGGAAGAACAACAATAAGAACACTTTTGTGGCCTTGGCCAGGTATCTCAGTTATCTCAGTTGGTTAGAGCATTGCACTGATACACCAACATTGTGGGTTCAATCCCTGGTCAGGGCACATACAGGAATATCTCTCTCTGTTCCTTTCTCTCACTCTCTAAATCAATTTAAAAAATTTTTAAAATACATTTGTGCACAGTCAACTCACTCATAGAGTTTAATCAGGGAAGTTCATTGTCATCTAGCAGAGGGCCTGGCCCTGGGAGGTGAGTGGGCATGAGGGGTTACGTATTAACTGAGAGAGGGAAAAGGTTGGAAATTATCCCCAGCTGACCCTCTTCGGTGGCCCTAGAAAGCCCAGGGTTCAGAATGACAGTGAGGCCTAAGGGGTGAAGGGGAGAACACAGCCTCCTGAGATGCCCTGTGGGGCATCAAGCTTCAGGGGGGCACTCCATGGTGTGTCCTCTGTCTGGTGAGGTCTTTCTGCCTGATGCAGTCCCTCTTAGGTTTTTCCTCTATTCAGAAAGATTTTCCAGTGCCCATGCCCAACCGTCACCTCCATTCCCATCCATATCCCCTATTTCTAAAGACTGCTGCTGCCCCTTGTGTCCCCATGAGGTTCAAGCCCACCTGTGACAACCCCATACCTGTGCTCCCTGTCGAGCTCCGCCGCTGCCCCAAGCTGGCTTCCGCTGCCTGCTCTGGGCTGGGCTGGGCTAGCAGGACCTGCTCCGGGCGGGTGGCGACACACCCACCTGGGCCAATCCCAACAGATTCCAGCTCCTTGCACTCACCCAACCCCACATGCACGGGGAGACAGAGGAAGAAGCAATGCCCTCAGCGGTCTTCACAGACTGGCCAGAGAAGAAGCCCCAGCAGATAATGGCACTCAATTCAGCCACAACTCTGGCCAACTAATGATTTCCCCCACCCATCAATCACACACTCCCCACAGTTTCCGGGAAGCCTAAATGGCACACCCACTAGTATGCGATGACTAACCCACCAGCCTTTCGATTTTCTCAGCAGTTCCCCTTGGGTGTCTCTCTTGGATCCCTGAAGGTGGTTTTGCTTTGCCACTTGTGTTTTTGTACCTCATCCTGCCTAAGGCCCCTCTGCTTGCCAGGGCTGCTGCGGGACCAACTCTCACTGCAGAGCGCACACACTCCATCACAGCGGTGATGGTTTCCGGGCTGGGTGCTATCTCCGTGCTAGGCGCTTCCTCCTTGCTCTGTCTCTCCTAGGCTTTGAGCTGGGGGTTGGGGGGCAGAGAGCTAGAATGACAGCTGTTTTTCTGTACCCTTGTCTTTTGCATTAGCAGGGCTGGGCACATTATTCATGTTCAATACACAAAAACAAGTTCAAGTTTTTGAGGGGTAAGTGAAAAAAGATATTGTGATCCAATGAGTTTGGAAAATGCTAGCTTAGGGTGATGGGTATGCAACAGAACTAAATGACAAGATAACCTGGAAATGTTTTCTTTGAATGTATGTACCCTGATTTATTGATGTCACCCCATTAAAATAAAAATTTATTTATTAAAAAAAATGCTAGCTTAAATAGGTTTCTCTGTTACAGGGCTTCTCAGAGCATTGAACATGCTATTAAAAGATTGGCCACGTATTAATAACTGAAGCTGGGTGAAGGGAGCATGGGAATGCATGATACTATTCTATATATTTTTGTAAGTGTTTGAACTTTTCCATAAGGGTTTTGTTTTGTTTTTTTAATGCTGTTAATCACTGTGAACCTATAAAAGAGAGAGAGGTTGTGTAGTTTCTATCCTCTTAATAAAATGCAAGTCATGTCCTCTCCCTGGGATTGATCTTGCTAGATCTGATCTCGGTCAGGCTCTGGCTTTCACTGTCCAGAGGGACAATTCTATACTCACATCTGAGCTCCCGGGGCCAGAGGATTCAGAGATGAGGACACACACCCTTCTGGCCCACAGGATCCATCAGCCCCAGCTGTGACATTTTTCAATCCAACTTCCTAAATTTTTAGGGCAGCTTCTCCCAGCAGATGGCTGCTTCCCTGAGCACCACTCCCATGAGGTTATCTCATCGGCAGATGAAGCTATAAGCCCCAGGGGTGGAGAGTTGATTCCTGTAGGGCACTGTGTCAGTGCTGAGAATGGGATCATAACCAAAATAGGCCACACAGGTTGAAAATAAACACTTTATGCAAAAATGTCCTTTAAGGCAAGTGGAGTTCCCATAGTACACCTGTCCGGGATGGCTGCCCCCGCCCAAGGAAAAGTGAGTAGGGACTAGGTAAGAGACCCAAAAGAGGCAGCCTGGAAGAAAACAGATGACAAATGGAATCCAAAAGCAATGGAGAAAGTGGAACAGTAGGGTTGGGGTAGAGACAGGATGAACCCCAGCTCATCCAGTTTGGCCTAGAGTCAAGGTGCTAAACTCCTGGCTCCATCGAAGCACAAGGTCCTCGCTTTGGGCTGGGGACAATATAGTGTAAGTCTCGTTCTGCATGCATCGCATACGGGACACCTATACAGGGATCAGGTACACATAGTCTGAGTTACAGAGGAAGAAGCCAGAGGCATCAGAAGTCCCACAAGAGCCAGAGGTAGGCAGGCATGGGCACAGGGCAGTAGAGGGAAGAAGGAAATTCAGGTGTGGGTTTTTCAAGCTGCAAGAGATACCTAGTAGCCCAACCCCTCCCTTTAGAAATTAGGAAGCTGAGACTGAGGGAGGAAGTGACTTATCCCAGACTTCTTGGTGAGTAAGAGAGAAGGCAAGACTGCAGCCTCAACATGTAATTCCCAACCCAGCTGGGGTTCTTCCTGTAGTGCCCTCAGGGCCCTCATCTCTCCTCTGCAGCACCCCTGCCAACTCCTCCCTGGAGGGAGCTCGCTTATTCCAAGGCTGGGGGAGTGGAGGAGTGTGAGTGCTCTGGGGGAGGCCTCTGCCCTGAGAGGCAGGGAAACTGCTTTCCATATTCCTACTGTTTGAAGCAGGGGCTTGGCCCAGGAAGGACACCCAACCAAGATGACTGACTGAGGGGCTGATGGGAGGAGTAGGGGGCATGCTGAGGGACTCACCTTCCGATCCCGGTTTCTCATTAGACACTGTTGGCTTTTGAAGGCGCAGTAGTTTGGATACTGCACATAGTCTGTGTCACAGATCTAAGCCAGGAGGCAGGGATGGGGAGGCAGGGAGATATCAGAAGACTTAAGAGACACCAGCCCACCAGAGAGTGCCTGAGGTGGCAGAATCAGGGGCAGGGGTGTGGCCCTTGAGAACCAGACTTTCCACACCGGTGTGCCCCCTCTCTGAGGAATAGGCCTTTCCCACCCCACTCTCAGTCCTAGTTCAGTTACTGGGAAGAAGCCAGGAGCCGGCCAGTGGGACATGGCTGCCCTGCTGTTCAACTCGCTGGGAGAAGTGGCTGGAAAATGGGGAAGGGGGGCACTAAGGATGCAGAACATGGGAAGGGGGCCTAACTACTGTTCTAGTCTCAGGGAGCCTTCTTTTTTTTTTTAATAGGTTTTTTTTTCTTTTCTTTTCTTTTTTTTAATTTATTTATTTCTTACAGAGACAGAGAGTGAGTCAGAGAGAGGGATAGACAGGGACAGACAGACAGGAATGGAGAGAGACGAGAAGCATCAATCATTAGGTTTTTTTTATTGCGCGTTGCAACACCTTAGTTGTTTATTGATTGCTTTCTCATATGCGCCTTGACCGTGGGCCTTCAGCAGACCGAGTGACCCCTTGCTGGAGCCAGAGACCTTGGGTCCAAGCTGGTGAGCTTTTGCTCAAACCAGATGAGCCCGCGCTCAAGCCAGCGACCTCGGGGTCTCGAACCTGGGTCCTCTGCATCCCAGTCCGACACTCTATCCACTGCGCCACCGCCTGGTCAGGCTCTTTTTAAAAAGATTTTATTTATTCATTATAGAGAGGGGAGAGAGAGAGAGAGAGAAGGGGAGAGGAGCAGAAAGCATCAACTCCCATATGTGCCTTGACCAGGCAAGCCCAGGGTTTTGAACCAGCAACCTCAGCATTTCCAGGTTGACACTTTATCCACTGCGCCACCACAGGTCAGGCTGGTCAGGCTCTTTTTTAAAAAAAATTTTTTTTATTTATTGATTTTTAGAGAGAGAAGAGAGAGAGAGAGAGAGAGAGAGAGAGAGAGAGAGAAGGAAGCATCAACTCCCGTATGTGCCTTGACCAGGCAAGCCCAAGGTTTCAAACTGGCGACCTCAGTGTTCCAGGCTGATGCTTTATCCCACTGCGCCACCACAGGTCAGGCCAGGGAGCCTTCTTCTAGTGATGGGTAAGTGAGAGAGAGTGTCAAACAATGTCTACTGTGTGACCTTGGAGGACGCACTTCCCTCTGTGGACCTCACCTCCCAACCTATAAATCCAGGGGAATAGCGGCGATGAGCTCTGAGACCCCTTCCAGATCTAAGGGCCCAGGGATAGGATCTGGGTAAGGGCCCCTTAGCTCAGGACCAGCCCTTTCTTGAGCTCTCCCTACTTTTTCTTGCCTTGATTTCCCCTGTTACACCACAGAAAGGAAGGGCCTGGTTCTCAGATACAACAGCTAGTTTCACAGAGATAAGTTTGGGGGCGGGGGAACAATGGTGTCACTGAGCAGGGAAAACACTGGAAGAGTTAGGGAAGGAGACTGTCAGACTGAGGCAGGGACAGGCAGGGGAGAGGTGGCCCCTCAGGCATCACCTAGCCATTTGTTATAGAGATGAGTATAACTTTGGCCTAGAGTGGGAGGTGACCTGAGCAAAACTCCTCGGCAGGTAACTGGCAGAGCTGGGACCAGAACTGCTGTGTCCCTCCTCCCAGTCCTGTGCTCTCCCATCAAGCCAGAGGCCCATGCCCTGTTTCACCTCCTAGGACTGTCTAGAGCAAACCACTGGAAGGAATTGGGGTGAGTGGGGTAGGGTCAAGCTCTGGGGAAAGGCTCTGACCTTGGTGGGGAAATCCCCATCCTGGAAACCAAGGAACTCAGCCTGGAGCCAAGCAGCGACTCGATTATCTTCACAGCCCTTTGTGGCTAGCCGGACACACCAGAAGTCCATGCGGAGACCGCCATAAAAATCCAGCCCATAATAGCGGCCTGATTTTATGGTTCCCATCTGTGGTACAGGGGACAGGGGAGAAGTGTGCTCCCCTGCTCTCCTTGCTAGCCTTGCTTCCAGATGCCCAGATCTGCCTAGAGCTGGGGTCCCCCCACTGCAGTCTGCCCTGCTAGCTAGGTACCTGGATTCCAATGGACATGCTTTGGGCTGAGAGCAAGGGGCTCATGAAGGGTGTTTTGTGGGAGCTGTCACACTGCTGCCGCTGCAGGTTGGCCTCCGAGTGGCACTGCTCCAGCTTCAGGGAGCAGAAGTCACAGAGGGGACAGATGGCCATGTGGTGCCGCCCGAGGCTGTCACAGACCTAGGGCGGGAGTGTCGTGAAGAGGTTGAGGCTGAGACTGTCCCACACATCAGCCCTCCCGGCCGTCCCCACACATATCTTCGCATTCAGGCCCTTCCAGAAGCTTCTCTGGCTTTTCTCCGTGCCCTCCACCCCCACCCCGACCCCAAGGGTTCCTCGAGGGCCTTGCCTCAGCTCTCTATTTCCTTATTCTCCTCCTGGGTGATTTATTGATGCCCAGGTAACCCTTATTTATTTACAAGGGACACCCAGATCTTTATCATCTTTTCTGATCTTTTTCCCAAGCTCAAAATCCTCTGTTGTCAAGTCCCAGATGTCTACCATCGGGTGACCCACAACACCCCTAACTTAGGCTATCTGAATAGAACCCCTAACTTAATGAGAATGTAATATTTACATGGAGTGGACACAAGGCTAAACACTATGGCTAGAAACACTATCATCTCATTCTGTCCTCACAAGAGCCCCATACTAGCATGGGTACTAATAATATCTCCATTTGTCTGATGAGGAAACAGGCTCAGTGAGGCTAACTTGCTCAAAACCACACGTCTGATAGATGGTGGAGATGAGACACAGACCCAGTCCTTCTAACTTCAAAACCTATACTTGGCCCTGGCTGGGTAGCTCTGTTGGTTAGAGCATTGTCCCAATATGCTAAGGTTCTGGGTTCAAGCCCCTACAGGGCACATACAAGACTCAACCCATAAGTGCATAAATAAAGTGGAACAACAAATTGATGTTTCTCTAGATCTCTCTCCCTTCTTCTCTCTCTAAAATCAATTAAAAATAACAACAACAAAAAAAAACACCCTATTTTCTACCTGAGCATCTAGGTTCAAAACCTGCAAGTTCCTGGAAGACATTCTTTAGACTCCTAGCTGGACTCTGCCCTTGACGGAGCTCCCTCAGACTTGCTGGGAGGATCTTCAGTCAATTGCATTCTCTTCCTTCTCCACCCACAGGAGCAGCACAATGCAGTGCACAAAATCTCCTACATCACCTTGTTTACTCCACACACAGCTCACAGGGAGACATCATCAGGTCTCTGACCAAAAGTGGTTATTAAATTCCTTTTCCTACCAAATTAAATACAAGTGCTTCAAACTGCCTTTTGGGATTTTTCACATTATGACCCTTACTATCTCTTAGACTTTATCTCCTACTGCTTTGCTCCAGGCAAAATGGGCTCATTACTGTTCTCTTAACTAAGCCCCAAAATCCAGTGGGCTTTCCATAACTCCTGAACTTCCTACACTTAAAAACCTCTGTTCAGGCCCTAACCAAGTAGCTCAGTTGGTTAGAGTGTCATCCCGATATGCCAGGGTTGTGGGTTCGATGGCCAGTTACTGCACATACAAGAAGCAACCAGTGAATGTACAACTACGCAAATGGATGCTTCTCTCTCTCTCCTTCCCTGCCCCTTCCTTTCTCCTTTTGTAATGCTGCGGAATCTCTCCTAGGCTCTAGGCCCTTTAAGAGCAGGAGCAGTATGCTCACTCTTGGTTCCTCATGAAATCTTACTTGCTTCTTGCCTCACAGCCTTTGCACATACTATTTATTCCCTTTAGCAGGAAACTTCTACCAAGTCCCTTTTTCAGATTTCAGTGTGTTGGTCAAATAAGTTTGTAAATATGATATATATGTTTGCACTGGATGTGGGGGACAGGCTGTAAAGCGGCAGGGTGGTTGTAGCCTAAGGCTTAGTTTTAAGACTAAGCTTTTTGACTGTTGCATGATGTGGGGTGGTGCACTCTCATGAGGAAACCCATTATGCCTCAGATAAATGACTTTGTATCAGAGACTTCCTTGTTTGAATATTGGATTAAAGGTTTTGATTTCTACACTATAAAATGGGGCAGACCAGGGCTCGCTCTCTCTCGCTCTCTCTCTCTCTCTCTGTTCCTGAGATAAGCATTAGAGAGGAATTAGAGAGGAGAGCAGAGTAAGGCCACGTGGAGGAGAGGTGAAGCAGCCAAGATGGTGGAGTGTTGAAGGAAAAGCCAGTTTGTGCAGAGAGAGGGAGATGGGGAACAGAGGTGAATAAGGTTGGTGAGGTAGAAACCTTTGATTCTAGGAAACTCGCATAAGTCAGTGGCTTTGGGAGCCCCGAATGGAAAGGGAAGTGTTTTCCCACTGTGTGTATTTCTTGGCTCCATTGTTTCATTACCGTCTGTCCGAATCAAATGCGAACCTGCATGGGCCAGGTGGCTGTGATGGTGGCCGTGGCTACTAGCTTTACACAGTGTAAATGTCAGTTCCAATAAGAAGCATTTTGTGATCCTCCCAAGCACAGACAGTGATGCTCCCCTTCCGCTCTCTGCACTTTGTACTAATCCAACACAGAGTTTATCCTGTCGCACCATTCTGCCTGCTTCCTCATCTGTCTCTCCAACTAGGCTTCAAGAGCTGCACATTGATTCCATCTATTGTACTCACTGCTAACATCTCAAATACTTAGTTCAGAGTTGGTGCGCAGTATTTGTTGAACAAATGGGGGAATGGATGGCATACCAGCTCTGAACAAATGTTTGCTAACTTGTATTATTTGAAAACCTAAAGGATATTTTCCTGGAGATAGGACTTGCTGGGTGCAAAGGACACATTAAGACTGGAATGTATCTATGCCTCCTGTGGAAAGGGAAGCTGCAATTAAAGTAAAGCCACCATTGAAGATGGTGAACTGGATCAGGATATGACTCAAGCCTAACAACTCAGAGAGTTAAAGAATGAATTCTGGATAAGAATGGATTCCAGACTAGTTCGAGCTTTCCTTCTTTAAGGTGAGCTGGAGATGTCCTTCCAAAGAAGGGATTTCCACTTAAAGAGAAACTCTCCAGCGATGCTTCGTGCTTTCTGTATCATTGCTCATGACCCTGTTCCCAAGGCCTAGCATCATGCCAGGCTCAGAAGATATCTAGTGAGCATGTATCCATTAAACAGTATGGTAGCTTACTGTCTTCCCGAAACCAAGGATCTCATCCTCCAAGTGCCGCCAGGCCCTGGCTGTGGGGGTCATGATGCAGGTGTTCTCTACAATGGAGTAGCACATCACCAGTAAGGCCTCCACGTGGGGCAGCTGTAAGAGGCTGCAAGGAGACATTCCTGGTTGGTGGGGATGGGGCAGAGGGCTGGGGCAGAAAGCCATATCCACTCTCTTCCCCTCTCCTCAGCCTCTCTCTTTGGTCACACACATTCAGCATACTGGGTGGGGCCTTAGAGGTCTCTGGATCAACTGCCTCCTTTTAAAAATGAGGAACTGAGGTCCAGAAAGGGGAAGTAACTTCCTCAAAGTTACTGAGTGCTCGTCAAGGCCAGAGATAAGACCAGAACTCAAGCCTGGCAGCATCAGGTACAGGGCTCATTCCACTATGTCATGTAGGAAATGGGAGTCTAAGGCAGGACTTCAATCAATGATAGGTACAGAACAGGTGAGGCAGGCAGTTGCTAGGTGTACCTGAAGCCCAAACAGGTCTGAGTGGATCTGGAGGCTGAAGTTGGAAAATGGACTTCTCATTTCCAAAGGGGAGGACCAGAAGGAAGGGGAGGGCCAGTAGGGGAGTCAGAACTTCCTGTACCTGCTGGAACTTTGGCTTCTCCAAAAAGAGCCTTCATCATATGTATCACTCATTTCATCCATTTCCTGGGTAGAGTGAATGAGTTCCTGGATGTTCTCCGTCATCAGAGGTGTGGACTCCACTTCCCGCACCCGGGCAGTGAAGGAGAATGGGGCAGAAGATAAATCAGCCTGGAGCTTGGGGTCTGAGTCTGTCTGAAGCCCAGACATGCTATACAGTCCCTCCTCTGTTCCCTGTCCTTCCTCCTGCTGCCCCTCCTCCTCCTCCTCCTCCTCCTCCCCCTCCTGTTCCTCTTGCTCCTGCCCTTCCTCCTGTTTATGTTCTTGTTCTTGCTCCGGTTCGTGCTCATGCCCTTGATCCTGCTTGTGATCTGACACTTGCTCTGGGCCTCCCAGGGACAAGGAGGCTTGCAGCAGCTCCTCCACATTGTTGTTTAGCAGATCAGGCCAGGGTTGGAAGGGTTGTTGTTCTGTGGCTGTCACTGGGTTTCAGAGGGACCAAGAAAGAAAAGGAAAGGGACAGTCAGCTTTCTGGGCCCTGAGTGTCTTTGTTCACAGAGGGACACACACATAAACACCAAGGCAGAAGAAAGCAGCCTAAATCATAATTATTCACACAGTCAAGTATAGAAGACTCAGTAAAGAATACAAATATCAAAATAATATTACCATGGTGATTGTGGTCTTGGTGGTATGTCACCTTTCCACCTCCCATACAAGGGCTCTTCTTCCTTAACTGCCACCTCAAATACCACTTGTTGTTCCTCTCTATTAGGAAACAGCATGCCTTCTGAATAGATAGCAACTAATCCTTTTCAGACTAAAGTGTTAGTTTACAAAAGTCCCAGAGGACTTCCAAACACAGGAATGCTTTTCTTGGGGAGCTAGGAAAAATGGATTCAAGGCAGACTTGTAATGCCAGAAGATATTCTGGGACAGGAAAGCTCTAACGTGTATTCCTAGAAAGCAGGCTCTCCTTATATAAAGAGCTGCCTGTCCCATCTCCCACACTTGCTCAATATTCTTCCCATTTCCCTATCACTGATGCCTTAAATCCTGGACTCTGGGCCTGACCAGGCGGTGGCGCAGTGGATAGAGCATCGGACTGGGATGTGGAGGACCCAGGTTCGAGACCCCGAGGTCGCCAGCTTAAGAGCGGGCTCATCTGGCTTGAGCAAAAAGCTCACTAGCTTGGACCTAAGGTTGCTGGCTTGAACAAGGTGTTACTTGGTCTGCTGAAGGCCCATGGTCAAGGCACATATGAGAAAGCAATCAATGAACAACTAAGGTGTTTTAACAAAAAACTGATGATTGATGCTTCTCATCTCTCTCCATTCCTGTCTGTCTGTCCCTATCTCTCTCTCTCTCTGACTCTCTGTCCCTGTAAAAAAAAAAAAAAGTCCTGGGCTCTGGGACTTGTGGAAGGAGTTGCCGGTAGTCTCCCAGGTGCTGGGAGGGTCTCACCTGTGTTGGGGGATGACACAGGAGAGGTCATTGCGGTGGGTAGGACTTCAGTGGAATAGTCTAGCTCCTTGATAGCGTTAGATGAGAGAATTGAGACTGGCTGGGAGCATCGGACCCTCTGCAAGAAGAGAAGGAATGTGGGAATGCCTGTCCCAAAGGGTGAACTTCCATGCCAACTTTCAGTCCCTTTTCCATCATGCCTCCTCTCTTACAGTTCTTGCATAGGGAAGAAGGGACATGGTCCCTGGTGGAACCCTCTAGACCCAAAAAGGGTTCCCCTGCAAGATAAAACTCTGTGTCTCAGCCACAACCCTGCCTTTAGTCTTTAATGTTTGATTTTAATGAAATCACTGACTGACAGAAGAAATGGAACGACTTATCTCGTTGCCTCTTCCCTCCTTTTCTTGCAGAAACAGGAGTGTTCTGAAAGTCAGACTGTATTCATACATAATCTGGGTAAATGATTGGCAAAATAGCAGGAAGGGAGGATCTCAGAATGGTCCTCCTGGAGCCCTTCCTCAGCTCCTTACTGCCACCGCCTCTCCCTTTGTCCTATGACACCAGATCCACCTTCATCCTGGGTCTCACCTTGGCATAGTAGATGTGGTTGGAGCAACGGTACTGAGTAAACTGGCAGAAGGACTCAAACCAGGATGCATAAGGGAGATCGGAGCAAACAGCACCTGCGAAGGGGCAGGGATGGAGAAAGTGAACTCACAAGGGGGAGCTCCCTGAGTGGAGAATATGGGTGCAGGGTAAGAGGCCAGCCATACCATCCCCGTCTCCAATGAGCACAAAGCTGCCCCACTAGTCAGGCCCTCACCATCGGGCACCAAGCCGTGATTCTCATATTGGTCCAGCTGGACAAGGGTGGGGTTCCTGCAGCCATGGGTCGCACGGAGACGGCAAGTAGTCTCTGCCTTCCAGGTAGGGGTCAGAAGTGAGAAGAAGCTTTCATATTCGGTGGGGGAGAGAGGGCTGCCGGGAGTGGAGGCCGAAGCTGAATCCTGGTCTGGGGCAGCTGACGAAGGCAAGAGCAGCACTGCGGGGCAGGGAACAGAGGGACGGATGGACCGAACTCCGAAACCGTTCCAGGCCGGGTAGGACCCAGCCTGGCCAGCGGGGCCTCACGCAAATTAGGAACGGGGGAGGGGGGTGTCTGGCCCGTGGGGATGCCAAGGACAAGGGCAAAAGTGAGCCTGGGGGAGATCTGGGAAGAGGTCAAGTCAGGGAGAACGTCCAAGGCGACCTCCATGAGAAACGTTTCAGAAAAAGTCAAGGAAGGGTTCTCGGGAGAGCACCTAGCCAGGAAGGAAGAGTCCAAGTAGGTGGGAATCGCTCACCCTTTAGGAGCGAGAAAAGGAAGCCAGCAGCGAGCTTCCTCATGGCCCCAGAGGATCTGCCAGCGTTTCCGGGACCAAAGCGGCCACTAACGGGCCAAGCCAGAGAGAGCGGGTGGGTGCCGGCCAGCAGACTCGGAGTAGAAGGGGCCTCACGTCACAAATGGCCGGGGGCGGGGCCTCAGAAACTGACGTATGGGTCCTCACGTGTCAACTCCCATCTGGAGAGGATAAGTTATCATTGACGCTGTACCGCGTTTTTTTGTTGTTATTGTTTTTTGTTTTTTTAGCACAAAAGTCAAATACTTATTAGGCATCTACTAATTGTAGGTACTTGGCATTTTCTTTTAGGTGTCTGATATATATCAGTAAATGAAGACCCTGGTCCATAGGAATGAATATAAATGTCTCCAGGAACATTAATAAAGGATCATATTCTCTTTTATGTTCCTATAGGTTTTATTTTCACTTTTATTACAGTACTTCCAACATATTATTGTAATTATTTGTTTACATGTCTGTCTTTCCTCTTTTTTTAAAAAAAAATTTATTTATTTATTTTTAGAGAGGAGAGAGAAACAGAGAAGGAGAGAGAGACAGAGAGAGAGAAGGGGGGAGGAGCAGGAAGCATCAACTCCCATATGTGCCTTGACCAGGCAAGCCCAGGGTTTCGAACCAGCGACCTCAGCATTTCCAGGTCGATGCTTTATCCACTGCGCCACCACAGGTCAGGCTGTCTTTCCTCTTGAACTGTGTGGGCTTTGGGATGGCAGGATGTCATATCTCATTGCTCTTGACACATGGCTGGCATTCAGTAAGTGGCAGTAGAATGAACCAATGAAGCTGGATTGCTAAACAGGCTATTGAGTTCTAATGTCTTAGACTGTGTTTATCCTAGTTTTAGAAGAATGTCAGTTTTATACTTTTTTTCAGATATCCTTAAAAAGTTTTGATTTAATTTATTGGGGTGATATTGGATAATAAAATTATATAGATTTCAAACATATAATTCTATAATGCAGTATTTGTATATTGTATAGCATGTTCAGGATCCAGTCATCTTTTTTTTTTTTTTTTTTACAGAGACAGAGAGTGAGTCAGAGAGAGGGATAGACAGGGACAGAGAGAGACGAGAAGCATCAATCACTAGCTTTTCATTGCACGTTGCAACACCTTAGTTGTTCATTGATTGCTTTCTCATATGTTCCTTGACCGTGGGTCTTCAGCAGACTGAGTAACCCCTTGCTGGAGCCAGCAACCATGGATCCAAGCTGGTGAGCTTCTGCTCAAACCAGACGAGCTCACGCTCAAGCTGGCGACCTCGGGGTCTCGAACCTGGGTCCTCTGCATCCCAGTCTGATGCTCCAACCACTGTGCCACCGCCTGGACAGGCGATCCAGTCATCTTCACCTTTACCCAGCCTTTACCCTCTTCTACCTCCCCCACTTCCTTTTCTCTTGTAATCATACTGTTGTCTATGAATATATTTTGCTTAATCCTTTTACTCTTTTCACCTAGCCCCCTAACCTACCTCTCCTCTGACAGCTATCAGTCTGTTCTGTTTCTGAGTCTTCCTATTTTGTTTGTTTTGTTCATTAGATTTCACATATAAATGAAATCATAAAGTATTTGTCTTTCTCTAACTGGCTTATCTCAGCATAATACTCTCCAGGTTCATCCATGCTGTTGCAAAAGGTAATATTTCCCTTTATTTTATTTTATTTTTTTTGTATTTTTCTGAAGTTGGAAACAGGGAGGTGGTAGACAGACTCCCACATGCGCCTGACCAGGATCCACCCAGCACACCCACCAGGGGGCGATGCTCTGCCCATCTGGGGTGTTGCTCTGTCACAACCAGAGCCATTCTAGCACCTGAGGCAGAGGCCATGGAGCCATCCTCAGCGCCCAGGCCAACTTTGCTCCAATGGAGCCTTGGCTGGGGGAGAGGAAGAGAGAGACAGAGAGGAAGGAGAGGGGGAGGGGTGGAGAAGCAGATGGGTGCTTCTCCTGTGTGCCCTGGCCGGGAATTGAACCCAGGACTCCTGCACGCCAGGCCGACGCTCTACCACTGAGCCAACCAGCCAGGGCCAAGATTTCCTTCTTTTTTAATGGCCAAGTAGCATTTCCAGTGTGTAAACATACCACAGCTTTTTGTGTGTGTGAGACAGGAACGGAGAGAGGTGAGGAGCCTCAACTTGTAGTTGCATCACTTTAGTTGTTCATTGTTTCTCATACATGCTTTGACCTGGGGAGGGGCAGAGGGCTCCAGCCAATCCAGTGACCCCTTGCTCAAACCAGCGATCTTAGCCTTAAGCCAGCAACTTTGTGCTTCAAGCCAGTGACCATGGGATCATGTCAATGATCCCATGCTCAAGCCAGCAACCCCCACCCTCAAGCTGGCTGAGCCTATGCTCAAGCCAGTGACCCCAGGGTTTTTTTTTTTTGGTTTTTTTTTTGTTTTTTTTTTCCTGAAGCTGGAAACGGGGAGAGACAGTCAGACAGACTCCCGCATGCGCCCGACCGGGATCCACCCGGCACGCCCACCAAGGGCGATGCTCTGCCCACCAGGGGGCGATGCTCTGCCCCTCTGGGGCGTCGCTCTGCCGCGACCAGAGCCACTCTAGCGCCTGGGGCAGAGGCCAAGGAGCCATCCCCAGCGCCCAGGCCATCTTTGCTCCAATGGAGCCTTGGCTGCGGGAGGGGAAGAGAGAGACAGAGAGGAAGGAGGGGGGGGTGTGGAGAAGCAAATGGGCGCTTCTCCTGTGTGCCCTGGCCGGGAATCGAACCCGGTTCCCCCACACGCCAGGCCGACGCTCTACCGCTGAACCAACCGGCCAGGGCTTACCCCAGGGTTTTGAACCTGGGTTCACAGAGTCCCAGGTCGACATTCTATCCACTGCACCACCACTAGTCAGGTTAAGTCTTTAACCCATTTTGAGTTTATTCTTGTGTGTGGTATAAGAAGGTGGTCTAATTTCATTTTTCTTTTTTATGTATCTGTCCAATTTTCCCAACACCATTTATTGAATAGACTGTCTTTACCCCACTGTATGTTCTTGCTTCCTTAGTCAAATACTAATTGACCATAAAGACGTGAGTTGACTTCTGGCCTATTCTGTTCCATTGGTCTATTGTCTGTTTTTATGCCAGTATCGTGCTGTTTTGATTACTATGGCTGTGTAGTATAGTTTATCAGTTAGTGTGATTCCTCCAACTTTGTTCTTTTCCAAGATTGTTGCTATTCAAAGTCTTTTGTGGTTCCATATAAATTTTTGGAATATTTGTTCTAAATCTGTGAAATATGTCATTGGCATCTTGATAGAAAAAAATTGCATTGAATCTACATATTGCTTTGGGTAGTATGGACATTTTAATAATGTCATGAACATGGCATATACTTCCACTTATTTGTGTCTTCCTCAGTTTCTTTGTTGTCTTATAATTTTCTGAGTACTGGTCTTTTACACCCTTGGATAGATATATTTGTAGGGTGTTTTGTTTTTATGCAGTTGTAAATGGAATTTTCCTTTTCTGATAGTTCATTATTGGTGTATAAAAATGCAACCGATTTCTAGATACTGATTTTGGATCCTGCTACTTTACCAAATTATTCATCAGTTCTAGGAGTTTTTTGGTGAAATCTTTAGGGTACTCTATATACAATATCATGTCATCTACAAATAGTTTTACTTCTTACTTTCCAAATTTGGATGCTTTCATTTCTTCCCTTGTCTGATTGCTGTGGCTAGGACTTCCAATATATGTTGAATAACAGTGGTGAAAGTGGACATCCCTCATCTTGTTCCTGATCTTAAAGGAAATGCTTTTAGTTTTTGACCATTGAGTATGATGTTGACTGTGGGCTTGTCACATATGGTCTTTATTATACTGAAGTATATTCCCTTTATTCCCACTTTGCTGAGAGTTTTGATCATAAACAGGTGCTGGATTTTATCAAATGCTCTTTTTGCATTTATTGATATGATCCTGTGATTGTTATCCTTCATTTTGTTTATGTGGTTTATCACATTAATTAATATGTGGGTATTATACCAACCTTTCATCCCCAAAATAAATCCCATTTGATCATGCTGTATGATCTTTTTAATGTATTGCTGGGTCCAGTTTGCTAATATTTTGTTGAGTTTTAGCATCAATGTTCATCAGGGATATTGGCCTGTAATTTTTTTTCTTTGTAGAGTCTTTATCTGGTTTTGGAAATAGAATGATGCTGGACTCGTAAAATGAGCTTGGAAGCCTTCCCTCCTCTTGAATTTTTTGTAATAGTTTGAGAATTATAGATATTTTTTCTTTTATTTAAAAAAAATTTTTTTTTTTAGATTTTATTTATTCATTATAGAGAGGAGAGAGAGAGAGAGAGAGAGAGAGAAGGGGGGAGGAGCAGGAAGCATCAACTCCCATATGCGCCTTGACCAGGCAAGCCCAGGGTTTTGAACCGGCAACCTCAGTGTTTCCAGGTTGACACTTTATCCACTGCGCCACCACAGGTCAGGCTATAGATATTTTTTCATCTTTGATTACCATTGATGGAGTAGGTGCTGTGTTGTTCTTTTTTTTTTTTTTTTTTTTTTTTTTGTATTTTTCTGAAGCTGGAAACGGGGAGAGACAGTCAGACAGACTCCCGCATGCGCCCCACCGGGATCCACCCGGCACGCCCACCAGGGGCGATGCTCTGCCCCTCCGGGGCGTCGCTCCACCGCGACCAGAGCCACTCCAGCACCCGGGGCAGAGGCCAAGGAGCCATCCCCAGCGCCCGGGCCATCCCTGCTCCAATGGAGCCTTGGCTGCGGGAGGGGAAGAGAGAGACAGAGAGGAAGGGGGGGGGTGGAGAAGCAAATGGGCGCCTCTCCCATGTGCCCCGGCCGGGAATCGAACCCAGGTCCCCCGCACGCCAGGCCAACGCTCTACCACTGAGCCAACCAGCCAGGGCCTGTGTTGTTCTTTATGCACCACCTTATTTCTTTTTCAAGGTAATCCCACTTATTATCCCTACTTTACAGATGGGAAACAAACTTCAAGACAAATTGCCCAGCCCTGGCCTGGCTTGAGCCTGAGGTTGCCAGTTCAATCCCTGGTCAAATATGAGAAGCAGTCAATGCACAACTAAGTAGAGCAACAAGTTGATGCTTCTTTCTCTTGATCATCCCGGCATGCTGAGGTCATAGATTTGATTTCCAGTCAGAGCACATATGAGAAGCAACCAAATGAGTCCATAACTAAATGGAACTAAGTGGAACAATGAGTTAATGCCCCCCTCCCCCAACTCCTTTTCTCAATACAGTGGAAAAAAGTTGACTAACAGATATTGAGGCTTAGATATGATATAGGCAGGTTTCTAGAGTGACAGATATGGAATATACAAACCAAAGTCAGGGCCTTTCTGGATAGGAACCAGAGAGGAATCCTCCAGGTAAGAAATGAACTAAAAAGGGAAACAAAAGTAGGGATCAGGTGCAGGGGAGCTCAGGTGTAAACACAGCTCAGCCTAGGGAAGTGGTTTCCTGGTAGGAGGTGAGCAAGACAATACACAGGCATAGGGAAAAAATTTTTTCTGTGTTTAAAATAAGAAATCCAGCCTGACCAGGCGGTGGCGCAGTGGATAGAGCCTCGAACTGGTACACGGAGGACCCAGGTTTGAAACCTCGAGGTTGCTGGCTTGAGCACAGGGTCACTGGCTTGAACGTGGGATCATAGACATGACCCTATGTTCGCTGGCTTGAGCAAGGGGTCACTCCCTCTGCTATAGCCCCCCAGTCCAGGCACATATGAGAAAGCAATCAATGAACAACCAAGGAGCTGCAATGAAGAATTGATGCTTTTCATCTCTCTCCCTTCCTGCCTGTCTGTCCCTCTCTGTGTCTCTGTCACAAAAAAAAACAAACAAACAAAAACTCAAGCCCTACTGGATGGCTCAGTTGTTTATACCATCATCCTGATATACAAAAGTTGTGAGTCTGGTCCCTGGTCAGGGCACATATAGGAACATATTGATGTTTCTTTTATTCTTTAAAATATTTACTTATTTATATTTTTGTCTTATTTATCAATTTTTAGAGAGAGGAGAAAGGCAAGGTTGGGGGGAGGGGCAGGAAATATTAACTCACAGTGGCTTCTTGCATGTGCCTTGACTGGGCAAGCCTGGGGTCTCAAACTGGTGTCCTTAGCATTCCAGGTTAATGCTCTATTCAATGTGCCACCACAGGCCAGGCTTTATTTTATTTTTTGAGAGAAAGAAAGGGAAAGAGGAAAAGAAAGAAAGAAAAAAAGAATGAAAAAATAAAGAGAAAAAAGAAAGAGAAAGAAAGAAAAAAAGAGAAAGAGGAAGAAAAAGACAAGCATCAACTCATTGCTCCACTTAGTTGTGCATTGATTGCTCTCATATATGTATTTTTTAAGTGAGAGAAGAAGAGACAGACTGCCACTCAGGCCCCGACCAGGATCCACCTGGCAAGTCCCCTGTGGCAATGCATTCCCCATCTGAGGTGGTTTTTTTGGAGGGCAGTTTTTTTGTGACGGAGAGTCAGAGAGAGGGACAGATAGACAGCCAGGAAGAGAGATGAGAAAAATCAATTCTTCGTTGCAGCACCTTAGTTGTTCACTGATTGCTTTCTTATATGTGCCTTGACTGGGGGGCTACAGCAGACTAAATGACCCCTTTCTTGAGCCAGCGACCTTGGGCTTAAGCCAGTGACCACAGGGTCATGTCTATAATCCCACGCTCAAGCCAGTGAGCCCACACTCAAGATGGCAACCTCAGGGTTTCATACCTGGGTCCTCTGCATCCCAGTCTGATGTTCTATCCACTGCACCACTGCCTGGTCAGGCTTTTTATTAAAAATTAAGTTAGAGAAAGGGAAGCAGAGACAGATTCCCTAGTTGCTTCTCGTATTTGACCAAAAACTGAACTGGCAACCTCAGGTTTCAAGCCGGCAATCTTGGCAACATCGGGTGCTCCGGGTTGAGCTTCTATTCACTGCATCACCACCTGTCAGGCCATACTGATGTTTCTGTCTCTCTCTCACCCTCTCCTTCCCTTCCTCTCTAAAATCAACCAATAAATTAAAAAAAAATTTTAATAAAATAATTAAGTTAATACTTAGTATAATACATGTATAAAACATAAATACACATTTATTGGAAATTAAGTGATGAGATGTTTCACAGAGAAAAGTTGCACAATTTTAAAAGTTTGGGGAAGCCCTGGTCTGAGGCACAGCCCAGCCAGCCAGCTCTGTCCTACCCAAGTTGAGAAGCTGTGGATCCTGATGCACTTCTGGTTCCAGCCTTGTCTTACTTTTGGCATGTTATCCTCCCACCTCTTATCCAACTCAGAGGATGCAAAAAAAACAAAACACTTAGCACATGTACCAAAATGGTGTCTCCAGGAAAACACAGCAAGCCAACAGGTACAGCTTTTATTCATCTACCCAAATTCCTAACATGTGGCTTAGCTGCATCCCAGCTGCCCCTCTCCCATTCACAAGGTCAGGATGACTCCTCTTGGCACAGAGGACGGGGTGCCCATTAAAAATAAGCTGGGGAAGCCCCCGCCATGGAAGAAGCAGAAAGAGAACAATGAAAGTTTATTACACCATAGTCCCCCGCCACAGGGTGGAGAGAATTAGAAGGGTTGGGGGACTGCCCCCATGCTACTGCCCCAGTCCTTAAATACAAAGCAAGGGGAGTAAAGAGGACCATTCCTCGGAAATACAGCACCAACCTCAGCATGGAGGCAAAAGGACAGTGGGCAAGACCACTTCCCTCTGAAGGGGGTGAGCTGAGTAAGAGCACATACCCTTAGTGGCTGCGGCACCCCTCCCTACCAGGACTTGGATGCAGCCTCAGCACCAGGAGAGGGGACAGGGGAGAAGGGATGACAATACTGCACCGCCCACTGCTCCCTGAACCCCCTGGCCCCAGCACAGGCGTTCATTCCTCTCCCCACTAGACCAGGGCAGGGGATGTGGAAGAAACTGTCAGAATCCAAGGCCCTTATCTATTTCTTCTTCCGTTCTTGGGAGCAGCGTGGGCAAAACCTAAAAAGAAATAAACAGAACATGATAGAGAAGAGGAGAGAAAAAGCAAGTGAAAGGGAGAACGCCCTATACTACTCAACGCAGGGCAGTCCAGTTCCTACCACAACTCTCTCACTCACCATTTCCCCCGAGGCTTGGTTGTCAGCCCCACACAGGCAAAGTGGAACCACTCAATGGAACACTAGATAAGATGGAAGAAGCACAAGTCTCAGGCCAGAGAGGGGCAGAGGAAAAAAAAGCAGCTCCCTCCCCACCCAGCCACCCCCATAGATTCGGTAGGAGTATTCCTTATCCCATCCATGCCTTTGGAGAATTCTTAGAGGTCACGAGGGCAAATTCCGACCACCTTCCTTCTATCTGGAAGTCCCACTATTCAACCATTTCCCCCATCTTGTTTCCACTTAATGTCCCCAGAACCCGCCATCCAGAGGCAAAATGGTTCTCACATCAGGGTTGTCACAGCCAATCATCTCTCCATAGGAGACCTGGTGACAAAGGCAATAGGTGGGTTCGTTGGGATCCACAGGCATATCCAACACATCAGAGGGGTGGACACTGCCAAAGGTCACTGAGGGCATCCCATACTCAGGACTTCTGTATACCAAGAGGAAGAGAAAGTGTCATCTGCAGGAAGGGAAACTACAACTTGAGACTCTCACAGGTGGACAAAGGAGAGCCTGTGGGACAAGTGATTTGGAGCTTCTCCTCTCTGTCCAGAAGATCCCAATACGGTAAGGAGAAGAAATATGGCGCAGAAGACTGAGAAAGTAGCAAGGGGCAGTGTGGCATGGGAGCTGGGGTGGTGGGACAGGAGATTATGTCATCTGGCAAAATGCTCCCTGATATACCTACGTGCGCACAAGTTTTAACTTCTTCTGGGCAGCCTTGGGGGCTTCTTCATCTGAGTTTTTCCCTTTGGAACGAGCACGGGCAGCTTTTTTCTCCTTTTGAGTCCGGCCTTCTAGGAAAGAGGGGGAAAGCCAGAAGGCAGGGAGAAAGAAAGATATTAAGTCCTTCTTACCCCCTTTCCAACCTGGTGCCCCTCCCTGAAAGCTGAAGAGCTAGCTGCTTCTCCCTCTGAATCCTCGCTCCGCTGCTCATGGCCCGCCCCCCTCCTCACTCTTTTTGCCTTTGCTGGAAGAGCTGTCATAGTCACTTGACTCAATCTGTTTCTCCTTCAAATCAGCCTCAAAACGGGCCAGGTCTGTGTCCAGTCGTCGGATGTGTTTGTCTACCTAGGTGGAAAGGAAAAAGGAAGGGGTACAGGGCTGATGCCAGTAAAAGAAAATAGGCTAAGGCAGATTCTATGGATCTCCCAGACCCCAAACAGATCCCAAAACAGCTGAAGGAGGTGTCTAGGACCCTGAGGAATAGATGGAAAGTAGGCGGGGAGCCATGAACAGGGCCATACCATTTCATAGGTCTGCATGGCAAGCTGCACCTTGTCGTCACCAAATTCCTTGCACTTGCCATAGGCTTCCTGGATCTGTTTGAGAAGGGCCAATTTTTCCTCGGAGCTCAGGCTGCGGGCACTACTCATATACTCAGTGGCCAACTTGTCAATTTCAGCCTTCAGGTCTACAACAGAGAGAGGCCTGGTCACAATGGCCCCTGTGTGGCTAGGTGATACACACTTCTTCCTCTTGTTCCTTGGACCTTTTTCCACTGACCAACTTTTGACCTAAAACATACTGAATGTTCATACGTACTGTGCCATGTACTCAAATAATATGACATATTGACAATATTTGTTTTAAAGCTGCCTTCTAGTGCTGAACACATTGCTATGAGTGTTGAAACTTAAATTATTAAAACATAATGAGAGATCCTTTGCACACTGCACGAATACAAACTATACTTCTGTTGCTATCTGAAGATGCTTCTTTGCAGGGTTGGCTGCTCCTTCTTGAACCAAAAATTTTGTCTCAAAGGCGTCGCAAAAGTATCCCACAACAGCTCTGAGCGCTGTAAACAAGGTTGGGTCACCTGCTGCTGCTGGCTTCCAGGTCTGTGCATCTATAGTTCATCATTTAAAATGAGACGTGCCTGGCTTGGATAAAGTGTCAATCTGGAACACTGAGGTAGCTGGTTCGAAACCCTGGGCTTGCCTGGTCAAGGCACATAAGAGAAGCAACTACGACGAGTTGATGCTTCCTCCTCCCCTGCCGCCCTTCCATCTTCTTGTCTCTCCAAAATCAATAAATAAAACTTTCAGAAAAATAGCTAAATGAGAGGTAACACTGCTACTTACTGCCCACCCTATTTTGCTTATCATTTGCAACTTGCTTATAGTTCCCATCACTTTTTTGTTATCTTACACACTGCACCATTTTAATATCAGAATGTGAGTGATGTCCCACGACACTGAGACCATAGATGTCTACTGCCTAATATTTGGTAGGGCTCATTGAAAAGTCGACAAAAAAAGACAGAAGCTTGACTCTAATGTAATGCAGCAACAGATAATAGGAAGGACTGCACTATGCTTATGCTCCACTTCTTTGAAGCCCTTGGAGGAAGCTAAAAAAGCACATAGTTTGATCATCTCCAACTGGCCTTTCTGTGCATGAACTCAAGAGTTGAAACTGTATTACAGAGAAAGCAAGTCGGTTTTTCACAATTCAGCAGGTGGTTCTCAAGGGCCTATGTCCAGGATTTTAGATGATGTTCACCTTTTCATGAGTAAACTTACCCAGAGTAACTCAAATCCCAGCTTGTTACATTCTTGAGCCTGGTTACACAAGGATGAAAGATAAGACCTAGACCTGAATATCCTTCAGCAGGTACAGGGAGAGCTCCAACAGACATTTTTGATGTTGAAGAGACCAACATGACCATTGCAGTATAGCCTCAGACTTCAAGTGAATGCCTCAATGCAGCCAAACTTGCTCAACTTTCAAGGAAGACCACAAATAGTAAGGTTGACGAATACCAAGGACAGATCCTGATATTAACTGATGCTTTTCCTTCTTTCTTTTTCCTTTCTCTCTCTTTAAGAACTTCTCAAACAGCAAAGATCCTGTCTAAAGCCTCACTGAATTTTGTAACAGTCACATTAACAATCCAGTGGAGTAGAAAAATTCTAGCCTTCCTATAGATACATTGAACACAGAAAACAGATATGATTCTAGAGTTGACTTTAGTTTGTTTAATTCTTCTTGAGGAAGATAAAAAGAACATAGCATCTCTGAATTCTTGAGACATTGTTGCAATACTCCATTTGTTACGGAAGAGCTGATACAAAAATGCAGACCATCACTACTCTCCTTTTAAGAAATGCAAGAGTAAAACAGAAAGAAAAGTCACTTTCTCCACATCAGATGATATGGTAACACAAACAGAAAAGGAAATAATCATGCACACTCAGTATGCGCATGCACGCCTTACTCTGTACATACCCTCTGTTCTTTGGTCCAGGTCCCTCATGAGCTGAAAGTTTCTCTGCAGTTCAAAGGGGAGGTTTTCAATACCTAGAGAGAAGAGGAGAAACTAAGACTCACTGGACTTCACAGGCCTTATAGCTGCTTTTAAAGTACGGGTCCAAAACAGGACTGTTTTCCTCCCTTTGAACAGTTGAATAGACCAGAAACAACATTCTTCGTTCCTTCCTCAGAAGAGGCTGTGTCTGCCTTTCTCCACAAGTAGCTTTTCCACCTCTGCACAGCTTTCCTACCCTTTATCTCTTCAGGGACCTACTCTATAAATCAGCCCTTCCCTTCCTTTATTTTCAATCTCTGCTTCTAAGCTCCTTGCTCTCAACTTACAAATATCCTCTACCACTCATCACATACACACTTCCAATCTACTCTGCATATAGTAGCAAGAATGTTCTTTTTAAAAAGCACATCTGTTCAAGTCACTCTCCTGCTTATAACCCTGCAGCAATTTCTTATAGCACTATTCCTAGTCTTGTTACACACTTTCTAACCTTTGCTTACCTCACACTAGCCTTAATTAATATGTGTTCTCTCTGCTCTGATCACACTGGTCTTCTCTGAATGCCTGGAACTTGCCAACACTCTTCCTGCCATTTGGCTTTTCACGTGGTACTCTCTGTGCCTGGAACATACCTCCTGATCTTGCTCATACTACCTACAACATATTTCGTGGCCTACCAAATTTCTCATCCTTCAAAGTTCAGCTCAAGCCCTGGCCGGTTGGCTCAGTGGTAGAGCGTCGGCCTGGCGTACAGAAGTCCCGGGTTCGATTCCTGGCCAGGGCACACAGGAGAAGTGCCCATCTGCTTCTCCACCCCTCCCCCTCTCCTTCCTCTCTGTCTCTCTCTTCCCCTCCCGCAGCCGAGGCTCCTTTGGAGCAAAGATGGCCCAGGCGCTGGGGATGGCTCCTTGGCCTCTGCCCCAGGCGCTAGAGTGGCTCTGGTCGCAACAGAGCGACGCCCCGGAGGGGCAGAGCATTGCCCCCTGGTGGGCAGAGCTTCGCCCCTGGTGGGCGTGCCGGGTGGATCCCGGTCGGGCGCATGCGGGAGTCTCTCTGACTGTCTCTCCCCGTTTCCAGCTTCAGAAAAATACAAAAAAAAAAAAAAAAAGTTCAGCTCAAATATGACTTCCCCAGACTCCCAATAAGTACACTAAATTTAACTGTCAAATTATTCTATCTCTACCCTTCTTTGCACTTATCCAACTATAATTAAATATTTAGTTGTGTAATATATCCAGAAAGGCTGGGCACACCTGTCTTCTATTCTATTTCCCTAGCATTTAAAATTATGATTTCCAGATGAGAGTCCTCAATAAATACTTATATTAATGCATAAATACTCAAGTCTCTCCTATAAAGGAAAAATCTCTTTGCATGACAATATTTCAAACTTTAAAATGCCTCCACTGCTTTTAACCTATAACCTCAGATCTGCTACCAGTTTACTGAGATTACTTTAAGTCACCAGTAACTTATCCTAAAATGTATGTTTGCAGCAGTTGGCACTATCTTCTCTCTTTCAAATAACTTTTTTCCTCTTAGGATTCTAAATCTCATAATATACTTACTGGTAATTCCCACACTGACATCTCCTTAGCCTGTCCTAAATGTTAATGTTTTCTTTTCTTAAGGTTTTGTTTATTGATTTTAGAGTGGGGGCAGTGAGGAGCAGGAAGCATTAACTTCTAGTAGTTGCTTGTCATTTGTGCCTTGACCTAGCAAGCCCAGGGTTTTGAACCAGCGACCTCAGTCGATGCTTTATCCACTGTGCCACCACAGGTCAGGCAATGTTTTCTTGAGATTACACTTTAAACCTCTCATTTCCTCACTTGTTTTCTCTGAATGATTTCTACCTCATTCATTCTCATGGATACAATTACCATTTCTATGCTTAAGTTTAAACTGAATTAAATATATTGCTGTTACTCCTGCATTTCCTATCTTGTTGATAGGAAGTCTACCTCACTTCAGAAGCAGGGAATTGAGAAGTCTCCTTAGATCCTTCCTTTTCTTAACCATTTAGTCATTTAGTCAGTCCTATCATATTTAACTCCTAAATACTTCTGTCACTCCCTGAGATAAGGTCCTCATCTCTGAGCTACACTGTTATCACTAATTGATCTTCCTATTACCAAAGTTATCATGCTCGAATTTATCATACAGCAGTTATTTTCCTTTATAAAAATCACTCGACTTTTAAAATCTGCTGGTTCCTCACTATTTAAAGTGCAATATTCTTAGCTTGCCTTTAAAAAACCTTGCACCATGTAGCCCTAGCCTCTTTCTCCAGTCTCACTTTTCATTCTCCCACCTTAAAGTCGTATATAGCAAACACTCTGACCTCACTTTTCCCCGACCTTGCCACAAATCCATCACATCTTTTCTGGTGCTTTCCTCACAGCAATTCTCTTTCTCTTTTCACATTGGCTAAAAACACTCAATCTTCAAGACTCTGTTCAAACATCACATCCTCTATAAAGCTTTAACTACATCCCCAGATAATTAGCTTCTCTTTCTCCAATGTTACCAAGTGTCCTTTTAATGTATTTTTCAGTACTTGTCACACTGTTTTATATTTAGTAGCAGAATCTGTTTCCTACTAAACACTGAGGGCAATGACTTGTCTTATTCATTCTTTTACATCCCCAGTACCTACCTATTATGTCTGTCTGACCTAAAGCACACCCTCAATAAATGGATGTATGAATGAATGACGCCCAACACTAAGACAAATATAAGCGTATATGGTGGCAGGCTTTGTGAAGGGGTGTGTTACATAAACGGCATAAACATAACACGAGATTCCCATTTAAAGGAAACTGGATCTTTACTACACGAAGAGAAGGGTTCCAGTTCATCATTTGACAGTGGTCGCTCACAACCCCCCATCCCACAAGAAACCGCTTCTGGGAAAGAAAGAACTAAGCGAAAGAGCTAATAATAGATCGTTGTCGCTGCTCCAAGTGGCAGTGAGTGATATACTAAAAGGACTAATTCGGAATGATTTTGAGGGAAAAAAACCATGTACCCTGAGGCTGGAGACCCTGAAGATGGGGGCAGAAAATATCTTCCCGGCTAAGCCCATCAGCCCTTCAAGCTACATCCTCAGCCCCACCGCACAGCCCCTCCCTTATTTACACCCAAAAGCGAGGCTACGACCCTGCTGCCCCGCCCCCCTTTCTTCACACCCTCCAATATTCTTTCACCTGGAACCCCTTCACAGTTGTGACTTTCTAACCATCGGGACTTCGAGGCCATAGATCCCCTCAGCCCCGACCCTCCCCCACCACTCTACGACCCCTGACCCCCGCTTCCAGTCTGCTCTTACTGTCCAGATAATGTTCCAAATACATCCCCGCAGCCATCTTGAAGCAAAACAAAGCAACTTCCGGTCCGCCCCGGATATGACGGAAACGCGACAGCCGCTGAAGCTATCATTCTTGGATTAGGGCCTTTCCGCCCTTAAAGGGAGAACTTCCGCCCTTAAAAAAACTATCTGCCGGGATACATCCGCCCAATGTTGACACTTGTCCTTTTGCGTAAGTATCCAAGACCGCCCGTAGAGGCTTCTTGAAGCGGCTTGAGTCTGCTTCCGCCCTAACTGAGCCCCAATACGCGACTGACCGCAGCAATCATGACGTCACTGGAGGTCGCCATTTTGCACTCTCTAGCAAACTTTTTTTCCCTCCAAAACGGGATGTGCGGTAATGAGGTGAAAACCCCTCACACTCGGACTGTATTCCGTAAGTACCTTTTCAGCAACTGGGAAATCTTTCTTCCTTTTGCGTTATATAAATCTAGTGACTAGAGTTGGTCCCAGCTGAATCAAGACTTTCCTCCAACTCCAAGGGAGCTAGTTTCTTAAGTTGGGGAGGCAAATCTAGTGTGAGATTCACACCACTGGCATTTCTGTCCACTCACACGAACACCCAACTCCCCAAGATTATTTTTTTAACATAGAAAAAGTAAATTGTTTTATCAACTTGGTTTATAAATACAAACAAATATATAATCCTCATAATAAATCTATAATTCCCTACACCTTTTGTCAGGATTCCTTTGTCCTTTTACATTCGAATACATTCTCACATGAAATGACTTCGTACTTCTGGCCTTCCCCTCTTGTTTTTGGCTCCCATTTTATTCAAGTTTGTGTATTATGTAAACTAGCACCATTATTCTCAAAGGATTGAGACATGAAGCTGTCACAGATGGGCCAATTAAATGCCAGCTATTGCCCTCCTCAGCTATAGTACAATGAAAACAATGCTTTTCATCAGGATGGAAAGCAATCAAGTGCATGAGAGGTTGCCACCACACTAGTGAAACAGAACTCAAAGCCCATCATCTCACAGTGGTGTTAGGAAGATGGCATTTTGGAGATCATTGTAACGCCTAAATCACACATTCTTGATAATTATCAGTTACATGGTAGGTTTTTAATGAAACAGGTTTTCAGCCACAAAATTTTAGACCAAATATGTTAAGGTGAAACCCCGCATTTAACACTGAGCAGGTAGTAAGATACAGCAATAGGATCTAGTAAAGTGTCATGGCCCAGGGTAATTTAAGTTCTGTGCCTATTTCCTTTCATATAAAATGAGAATAATAGTACCTACTTCATAGGGCTGTTGCTGAGTGAGTTGAGCAAATCATTTAAAAACAAAAAGTAGATTCTGGTTCTAATACCTGTCATGAAGTTAGGGCTGTCAAGGTCTTTTCAACTGTTGGTGAGAGCAAGGGGGAAAAAAAGCAGTTAACTATTCAGGAAGCTAACAAACACTGGCATACTTGGTTATGCGATACTCATTAGTGTCACACCACATACGGAGACTGTCTTGGATGCCCATACAGGACTGAGCCCTAAATTAAGTGGGCATTATTTCATTGACTAACCACACACCACTGGGTAATGAACACTGCTGCCCAGCAGTCACAGAGGACAGCCATGTTATCAGATGTGGGAGCTTTGTCACAACTTTTTCAGTGCTTAAAGGTTTTTTAATCCTCAAACAGAAGTCTTGGAGGTGATCTAGTCCAGTCCTTCATTTAACATCTGAAGACACATCTCAGCCAACACTGGTTGATAACAGAGCCAGGGCTGATGTCCAGGTTTTCTGACCATGCCCTGCAATATTATTCAATCCTGGTTATGGTTTCTACCACTGGAAACCTCTGGTTTTAGGTGCCACAGTATAATCAAGATATATGTACACACATGCCAAACAGATTCAGCGCTGAGCTCACAGATGCTCACGCAGGGTTATAGGTCCTTTGAAGAGGCCATGCTTGCAATTCTTTGATAAGGAGCTTAGTGGTTTTAACCTTGCTCTCACATGTTTAGGTAATGCAGTCCCCATGACAAGATTTGTATGTAGAAACCCTCATCAACCAATATTTCACTTCAGAAATTATCAAAGCGTACCATTCTATGGCTGGGGATACACAGTGTCATCACACAGCATTCATTCTTCATATACAAACTCTTGTGTAAATCCTTAGTACTGGCCTTGAACATCTCCCCAAATAGCTTTTCCCATGCTCACATCAGTCGCTCCACTGCCTCTGGTCCTTTTACATGAATTTATTTCTGTACAAGGTTCTAAAAACACCCCTTGGTTTATACATAAGTTTTTTCTTCATTTTAAATTGCTTTATAACAACTGGTTTCCTGATTTTTTTTTTTTTCATTTTCTTTTTCTCTGAAATCTGCCATGATTAAAATAAAAAAAAGAAAATAATGTCATTGGCCAGAAGACAGGGTGGGGAAAAAAAGGACAAAAATAAAACATCAAATATGAAAATTCTCAGAGATAATGCATTTATAAACACAGAAATGGTTACAACAAAGATGGCTGTGATGAGTGGGTATATATATATTTATATATATATATATTTATATATAAATCCGTGTCCGGCAACTGACCGTGGCACCTAGGGAGCTAAGTCCAGTCCTCATGTTTGCCCTGAACTCTCCTTTCTCTGCAACACCTCTTTGTTGTGGGATTTCATGAAGAACACAAAGCTCCCACAGCTCCTTAAGTTTTGGAATGGCGAGACTGAGAGTATAGGGTCTTGGTTGGCAGAGAAGGGGAGAGGCTCCAAGGAAAACCATAACCCAGATTTTTAAGCCACCCTCGACCATTTGGGGGATCACTGGCCCCTTGGGGACCACATCTCAGCTCATGTTCCTTTACAAATAAAGGGAGTCTGACCCCCACCCAGATCTCCTTCCTCCAGCATTACGTAGGAACTGAAGTGAGACCATGAGGGGAAGAAAATGGCTCCCAGGGATCAGGGCATGTAAGAAACTTCTGTTCTTTCACAGGCAAGATTAGAACACGAGGCTGGTTGCATTTAGGGCTCCCTTCTCTCCGATATCTGGGAGGGCCAGCCTCTAGTCTTCTATCAGCCTGAACTTTGAGGATTATGAGGGAAAGGAGACAGTAAGTGCCCACAATGGAAAAGTTTCTATGAGGTCATAGCAAATCCCTCCCTTGAGCACCAACCCCCAATTTTTAAAAGCTATGCTTAGGAGGAGAGGCTGCTGGATTACACTACCAGCTCAGTATTCCTTTGCCAATCTGGAGGGCTCATATTTCTTTTGAAGAGGAGTTAAAATAAAGATGGTATCCTGTGAAGGAAGGCCGTGCCTGAGGCCCAAGGAGATGGAGCCAAGGCCTGTCAAGGAAGAAGAGGACTTTTCCCACCAAGAAGAGTTGGAGAAAGAAGGGACCAGGACTTCTTCCCCTCTTCCCAGTGGGTGGCAGCATAGGTCTCTAGGAGCTGGCCAGGTGCTCCACCTGGATGGTGCTGGTGGTAACAGTGAGGCAGATGTCCTTATGATGCTCCGCCGTCTTATAGGGGGTCAGGTCAAAGGAACACTGGGGTGGAGGGTTGGGGTTGCTGTCCCCACCACCCCCACCCTGGGGGGCTGCCCCAGGGGACTGGAAGTGTGGTGGCTGTGGTGGCTGCTGCGGCGGCTGCTGCTGCTGCTGCTGCTGTGATGCCTGGGAAGCCTGGGCCTGTGCCTGGGCCTGAGCCTGCGCCTGCGCCTGGGCCTGAGCCTGGGCCTGGGCCTGGGCCTGCGCCTGCGCCTGGGCCTGTGCCTGGGCCACTGCTGCTGCTGCTGCTGCTGCCTGCACTTGTTGCTGGAGATCAGGAGGGTTGTGTTTGCGCATATGTTTCATAAGGTACGTTTCCTGACGAAGATGGTCAAAAGGAGTTGAGAGAGGAAAGAGAAGGAAAGAAGTTACTTATAACTACCACCCTAGACTCTTACTTTGCTTTAAATAGAGCAATACTTATACACAGATATTCTGAAGCCATAGGCAAGTTCACCCCACGAGCCACTTTCAGGGTTCACTGCAGGCTAGAAAGAGGAAGATAACCTTTAGAGTCACCATGGGCATTCGACTGGCACAGGGAAAGCTGACATTTTCTCAAAGATCTTTGAATGGAACAACTTTAACATCTTTTTCTGGAGTCTAATGGAAAACATCCATCTGAAATCTTTCTCCTCCCAAATTCTCAAGTTGCTTTACTTTGCCTTATGTTCAAGTAAAATGAAGAATCATTGCTTAGCAATCTCTATAGACTTAAGGGATCAGGCGTTCCCTAGAATCCCTTGGCCATGGGTCTATTTAATCTCTGTTCTCCTTTCTGATTCTGTAAGTTGGAGCTAGGGAAGCAACAGAGTGATTGTAACAGATATTTCTCCAGAAAGACAGGGTGAAGTGGACTGCAGTCTTACAGGCCTACAGGGAAGGCAAGAGAAGGCACTAAGCACTTACCGACGTATATGCCCGACTACAGATAGTGCAGGTGTACACCTTGGCATGCTTAACCGTATGCGTAGATAGGTGCACCTCCAGTGAGGCTGCGTCTGTGTACGCCCGATGACAGTTGTGGCACTTGAAGGGTTTATCTTTGTTGTGCTGCCGTCTGTGGGACTGAGAAGATTGGCAGAAATAAGGATGAGTGTATTGAACTTTTCCCTCTGGCCTTTTTTTTTTTCTTCTTTTTAACAGAGACAGAGAGAATCAGAGAGAGGGATAGATAGGGACAGACAGGAACAGAGAGAGATGAGAAGCATCAATCATCAGTTTTTCATTGCAACACCTCAGTTGTTCATTGATTGCTTTCTCATATGTGCCTTGACTGTGGGTCTTCAGCAGACCGAGTAACCCCTTGCTCAAGCCAGCGACCTTGGGTCCAAGCTGGTGAGCTTTTTGCTCAAACCAGATGAGCCCACGCTCAAGCTGGTGATCTCGGGATCTCGAACCTGGGTCGTCTGTGTCCAGTCCGACGCTCTATCCACTGCACCACTGCCTGGTCAGGCCTGCCTCCTTGACTTTAATGGAAAGCTCTAAGTAGGGCATCAGACCCAGGTTCCCTTTCCATCTGAAGTCAGTAGAAACTGCTTTAGCCTGACCAGACAGTGGCGCAGTGGATAGAGCGTCGGACTGGGATGTGAGGACCCAGGTTCGAGACCTCGAGGTTGCCAGCTTGAACGTGGGCTCATCTGTTTTGAGCAAAAGCTCACCAGCTTGGGCCCAAGGTCGCTGGCTCGAGCAAGGGGTTACTCGGTCTGTTGAAGGCCCACAGTTAAGGCACATATGAGAAAGCAATCAATGAACAACTAAGGTGTTGTAACACACAACGAAAAACTAATGATTGATGCTTTTCATCTCTCCGCTCCTGTCTGTCCCTGTCTATCTCTCTCTCTGTCTCTGTAAAATAAAGAATAAAAAAAACTGCTTCAATGAAACTTCAGAATTCACAGCTAAGGGAAGAAGCATAACTAATGCAACATAAACCAAGATTCTAAAAGTTAGAATGAAGGCTATGCCTGGCCCCACTAGTCCAGTGATTCTCAAAGTGTGGCAAAGGGGTTGCTAGGGAATACCAAAACCTCCTCAGGGGGCCCATAAGGTCAAAACTTTTTTTTATTATTATTAACTCATTTTTAGAGAGAGAGAAGGGGAGGAGCAGGAAGCATCAACTCCCGTATGTGCCTTGACCAGGCAAGCCCAGGGTTTCGAACTGGCAACCTCAGCATTCCAGGTTGATGCTTTATCTACTGCGCCAGCACAGGTCAGGGGGTCAAAACTTTTTTATTTATTTATTTTCGAGAGAAAGAAAGGGAAAGAAATAGAAACATCCATCTGTTCCTGTATGTGCCCTGAGCAGGGATTAAACTGGCAACCTCTATGCTTCAGGATGATGCTCTAACAGGGCGTATTTTCAAAATAATAATAAGACAATGCCTGCCTTTTTACTCTCATTCTCTAATGACTGTACAGAGATTAAATGATGTATAATAGTGCAATAGATTCAACACAGCAGACACAAGAATCTACCCATTTTCCAGTAAGCCATAAGTTAAAAAAATGTGAAAAAATGTAAAATAATCCCATTCTCACTAAATTTTTAGTGGGTATGTGTTTTGGAATATGTTATCTGTGTTAACATGCAATGTGTTAATTTTCAAACAAATTACTAAATAACTTGATGGTATATAGTAGATAGGTATTACCCACATCAACAAAAGCTCTTTATGTCCCCCAATAATTAAGTGTGAAGAGGGCCTGAAAAAGGTTGAGAACTGCTGTAGTAGTCAAATGACTTCTACTCCAAGTCCAGACCTCGTGTGGAGGAGCATTTACCTGCAGGTTGGAGAGCTGTGTGAAGGCTTTCTCACAGCCTGGGTGTGCACATTTATATGGTCTATCACCGGTGTGGATTCTGCACGGGATGAGAAAACAAGAAAGGGAAAGGATGTCAGCAAGGACACTTGGGGAATGGCTCCATAACAAGCCTCGTCAAGGCCACTCCTGCCCTCCCACAGGAGTGGGAGTATGAGATAGATCTCCAGGACGCCTCAACTCCTTGGACACGGAGCAGGCTGTAGGGCTTGCTTTCTGCTCACTGCTTGCATCACTGAGCTCAAGATGGGCTCCTCTCTGCTTGGGGAGGAGGGACTGGTGGCTCGCAGCCCAGGGACAGACAGATCACAATTTGGTACACAAGTAAGCGCCTATAGTAACTGTCCCTGATGAGTGTTCAGAAACATAAGGTAAACACAATGGTAAGGAAAAAGAAACACAAAACACTTCTTCCTTGGCCCCCACCATCCAACCGGAAACTATATCCTGAGCCTCGAGCACCACTCCCAGAGAAAGTTCTGTTCTCAAAACAAAGCACAGAGTTATGCTAACTGTGGAAAGTAGCACTGATACGACTACTTGCAGAAACTCCTTCAAACTTTTCCCAGTCTAGCCCCGTAATGGCAGGAAATGCCTAGTTTAGTACCAATTTGTCCTCTTTCCCAAACTCTACAGGGCCCTCCACTGAGATAAGCAAGGACTTGAGAGTGCACGGACACCTGCTTCTTGTCAGGGACTTCAGAGCCATTTTTGTGACCAGGTGGTTTTCTGGACTTCTGGTATAAAATCTTGGAAACATCACAGGATATGTCTTCTTTTGAGGAAAGCCCGACTCCTCCTCTTCAAAAAGCACAATGTCTGACCACTTTAAGGGGATCACCATATACAGAAGCCACCAGGTGTCTAGAAAGAATCTGGACTCCAGTTCAGCTTGAGATACCACTGAAGGACATCAATTCTTCTAGTTAGCAGGATCATTTTCTCCTAGTCACTTCAGATTCATCGGACAAACAGTAGGTAGCCTTATGAGGTATAAGCTTTTTCATTACTTGCTGGTTCTTTAAGATTCAGGACATTTTTTGGTTTTGTTCTCTACTCCTGGGATCTCTTGGAGCCTTGCTTGTTGCTGTAGGCATCACCAGGCTGGTAGCCAGCTAATGTCTTTATCTCCCTTTCGTAAGTGGTGCCATAAGGACCAGAGGTATCATCTTCAAATGCTCCGTCTTTGGCATCAAGAAGAAAATCTTGCAAGATGTGTACATGGGCGTTTTCAGGGAAGGAAATGAGGGAAATAAGAGTTGTCTCTGCTCCAGGTCAATCTCTCCGCCCATGTGTCTGGGAATACCACAGTCATCTCCCCAGCGTAACTTTTGCCTCAGAAAGGCTCTCTCTGAGCATCCACTTGTGTCTCCATGTTGTCGCTTCTTCTTTTTCCCAGATGCCAGTCATGTTCTCCTCCAGCCAGGTCTCTCCTCCAGCCAGGTTTCTCCCCCGCCCCCCGCATGCGGGTTGTTGTGTGTGTCCGGGGCGGGGGTGGGGAGGGCATGCCAGCGGGGCGGGGGCAGTAGCCCGCCACTCTCCCTTACCGTGTGTGCTGCTGGAGGTGGGAGAGCTGGCGGAAGGCCTTCTGGCAGTAGGAACAGTTGTAGGGCTTGGCCCCCGAGTGGATACGGAGGTGCTGAGCCAGGTAGGAGGTGTTGGCGAAGGTCTTGGAGCAGTGCGGGCACTTGTGGGGCTTGATGGTCTCCGTGTGCATCTTAGAGTGGATCCTGCCGGAGAGGAGAGGAGGGAAGGGGGGAGGAGGAAGCAGTTCGACACCACGGGCTCAGCTCTCTGCTGGGTGAAATGATGTTGCTTGACGGATGAGAACACCCCCTCCTCCCTCCTCCCAAACACACTCCGGCCTGGAGAGGCTAATGAAGAGAACATCAAGATCTAGGTTGTTGCTGATCTTAAGTCGGTGGCTAGAATGGCAGTGAGATGATGAAGAGCTGCAACCCTGGCTCCTGGTAACCTTAAAAGACTTCAGTTTCATCAACCCTTTATTTGGTTCTAAGGTTACACACTCACCACAGATACCCTGCTTCCAAACTGTAATTTGAACAAAGACCAATACCGCCTGTTCCCCATGGACCTGAAGTTGAATGCACACCTTGGCTCTGAACTGAAGCATATAGTAAAAGCAGGGCCTGCTCTGCAGAAGATTTCCAAACACAGACACAGAGAGAAACCACAAAAATCGTTCCAGACTTTGGGATCGAAGACCACAATTTTCCAGGCCCCCCCCCCCCCCATACTGCTAGGACATACAGAGTTTAATTTTCACAGACAGTAATGGGAGAGAACTGAAGCCCCCAAGGGCAAAGTTAAAAAGGAAAAAAGGAAACATGGAGAGAAAAGGAGGCGCAGGCACAATGGTCTCAGGGTGAGGGCTCACCGCCAGCAGTGGGTAAAACCAAGAGCAGCCTTACCGGGTGTGCTGCTGGAGGTGAGAGAGCTGGCGGAAGGACTTCTCGCAGAAGTTACAACTGTAGGGCTTGGCCCCTGAGTGGATACGAATGTGCTGGGCCAGGTAGGAGCTGTTGGCGAAGGTCTTGGAGCAGTGTGGGCACTTGTGGGGCTTGGTCTCGGTGTGTGACTTGGAGTGGATCTGCATCTCCGACTTTGAGTAGAATGTCAATGAGCACATCCGGCACCTGGGCCAAGTGAGGGCAGTGGTTAGAACCCTTCCCACCAAGATAGCACTGCTGAACCCTCCCCTCCACTTGCAAAGAAGCCAACCTCTCTCTGATCTCTCGTCTATTCCAACTACATTGTAAGGCTATGAGAGGAAGAGCTCTGTTTTATTTTTATAGCCAAAGCTTGAACATAGCCCAGCACAACAGAAATCCTCAATATATGTTTGCTGAATGACTGGACTCCCTAAGTGTGTACAAAAATAAGAATTCAGCCAGGTAAGATAGGAAAATCTTATTATGGGCCCTGGGGTGATGTGAATTTCATCGGGCTAGGATTATCAACTAATTTCTGTTTTCCTTCTGTCTATAACTTAATTTCAAACTTTTAAAGAACTCTTTCCTCCAATTTCTCATGTATAAAGTATATCCCTCAGATATTCCTCAAGCTCCTGAAATGATAATGAGGACAAAGTGGCTAGATTACCCAGGACCTCTCTCATGTCTCCTCAGATAATTGCCTTCTCTCCTACTTATTTTTTGCCAGGGATTCCTGGAGGCACAGGGGTGAGGCAGTATCAGAATTAAAGCATGTGGAGGGGCTTTTCCAAACCATGGATGTCTAGCCTCCACCCTGTATCTGATGTTCCACCAGTCAACCCCACCCCCCAGACAATCAAGTAAGAACTTTTGCAATGAACCAAGGTATCTGTTAGGAGTGGGTTCTGTCCCTCAAATATTTAGGGAAAAAAAGATTTGCAAAACACTGAGCATCCAAGCTACACCTTTCCTCTCCTTGCACATGGAGCTAACATCAGCACTTTGGGTTGACATCAACATCTAAATACACTTTCACTCAACACCTGAGTTGGTAATCTTCCTGCTATGACACTGCCCAACAATACCAAGTAAAAAGGCCTCTGAGCAGGATAAACCACAACTATTCAGACTTTATTGACAAAAAACTACTTATATGTGAGTTAGAACCCCAGTATTCCTAAACAAGTCACCAGTGCACAATGTGGGCTGGCAGAAAAGGCAACAGCCTGGAAGCCAGGTAAGTGGAAGAAGTCCCTCTTCTTTGAGTCCTCGCAACTTATAAGAGGGGCTTGGGATGGTGTGATGGATGATTTCTACTTTTTACTGATCCCAGGAGAATTTTTAGAGATAACTGAGATCAAGATTACAAAGTATTCTGAGCTCCTCAGAGAAAAACATATCATTGTTAATGCTTCTATTAAAATTCTAATCATTAAGGCCAATTTCTAGTTCTCTAGTTACTCGGTAACTCTGAAGGAAATCCAATGACCAGTTTACCAATCCCTGACTGTTATCTGGAAAACCCAACCATTAGATGGGAGGTAGGGGACGTTCTGTTATATAGGTAGGGCAATCCAAAGGACACAGCCAAAAGAAGACAGCTAACAGGAAGTCTAGACATGTGGGCTCTATTCAGGGTTCAGTTATAGGCTGCTTCATCAGTGCAGACCTCAATTTTCTGGTCTGTAAAATATCTGGCCCTTGAAGGGCCAGCAAACACCCAGGAGAGTCAAGAGTAAAGCCATGTTCTCTAATAAAACTGCATTAATTTAACAGCACCAGTGCTGGTGGAAGCGCTCATGCTACCATGTTTCACTAAGACTGAGGTTAGAAACTGGACACATTGTCACTTGGAGAAGAACTATACTAAAGTTACAAAATAATCTCCCTTGGTTGCAAAAGTTCTCAAAGGTGAAACAATGTATTCATTTTAACTAAAAAATCTCATTTAGTTAACATATGAATGTTGAACATAAAATCACACCCTTAATATGAAATTAGTTATAAAAGAGAAAATATCTCTCTTCATGAAAGTTTTCAACTAGAAGAATCTGTCAAACTTAAATTCATCAATAACGGACTGGAAATTAAAACATAAAATAATAATAATAATAATAATAATAATGGACTGGAAATAAAACCAGCAGTCTGAAAAGGTACTGGGTAAGCCGACTTGTGGTGGTCCAGTGGATAAAGCATCGACCTGGAACACTGAGGTCACTTTTGAAATCCTGGGCTTGCCTGGTCAAGGCACATACAGGAAGCAACTACTGTAAGTTGATGCTTCCAGGTTCTCCCCTCTCTTTCTCTCTCTCTCTATCTCTAAAAATCAATAAATAAAATCTTTTTTTTTTAAGTGCTGGGTATGATGATGATGCTGCTGATGATGATGATAATAATAATAATAATAATAATTGGCCATTTGTTGCTCTGATACTGCCAGGGAACTTTAAACATTGTTTCCACCCCTCACAACAAGCTGTCAAGCATTATTCCTGTTTTACAGAAAGGAATACATACAAAGGCTCAGAAGAATTAAGTAATTTGCCCAAGGACAGTTTCACACTATAAAGCTGTGATTCTAACCTAATTTAAGATTCCTCACAATAGAGGTATTCAAGGAGAGGCAGACTGTCATTTTCCAGGAATGTTTAGAGACTAAAACAACTATAGAGAAGAGACAGCTTAGGTGACCCTTAAAGTGTTTCCAACTCTGAAATCCTATGAAGCCAAATAAGAGAGTACAAGTCCTTAAAGGAAGATGTTGGGTGGTCGAAAATAAATCTGATTTAGAAGAGTTGTGGCAGTGCACAGTTAGCAGGGGATAGAAAAGTCGGCACCCCATATCCCTGGGTGTACAACTCCAGGGGAACTCACACCTAACCTGAGAATAGTGCCCCTTTGGACGCATACAATGCAATAGCCTTGCTTACAATAACCATTCTGAATTATCATCCCATTTTTTCCTGAGATGCTCAAAAACAACTTCAGATACTCTGATTTTCCCTCAAAACATTTCCACAAGACAGATGAGGGCTATGACTGATCTTCCCATTTTACAGATGGGAACAGAGAGCCAGAAATAAATTGACTTGGCCAGAGCAAAAGAACCCAATTCCCCAATGCACAGTCAAATGCCACTAGTCACAGGAATGGAAGTTCTTGACCCACACATGCATCTAAATAGGGATTCTTTGTGATTAAAAAGATTACACTGGAACTTTAGAGTTCTGAGTTTCTGAAAAATTCCAGTCACCTAGAATATAATTAATCGCCCTTAAATTTCAGAGTTCTCTTTAGTCATCTAGGCATGGAGCCTGTTAAGAATTCCAAAAAAACCATTGAGAGTGTGGAAAATCCTATCAGGGTTTCCTTCCAATTGTATATTCACATTTCTTTCCATATACACAGTTTGGGAAGTCCAGAGATGGCTTTAATGTAGGTCCAAAAAACTAAGAAAAAAACCTTGCCAGAATCAGGGGACCCTGATCCATGCAAAGGGCTCCAAGTGTGGGAGAGAACTCTCCCACTATTTCAACCACAGCAAATTTTGTATCTGTGTATCTTCGTGTCACAATGATCTCACTTTAAGCAAATACATAAAAGTCAAGATTGCTATAAAATATATTTAAGAGGGATTTTCATTTTATGAAATGATATATAAAAGAGTATCTTTAAATGAATCAAGCTTGTCAAGTATCTTTATAATAATATGATGTAAACCTTTTCCAGGAACACTTTTATTTTATAAAGTGGGGTACACCTGTAATAATAAAGCTACAATAAACTTTCAGATTATAAACTGAATTCTGCAGTGCTCAACACTTTCTGCATAGCAACACTACCTTCACTTTCACTTAAAAATAGTGATTTAAATGCTTTATAGCCGTAGCTACTCTCTACAAAAGTGTACAACATAAATAATAAATGCTAAATGAGGCCTATTTTTTCTCTCTTGAAGTTCTTAACATTTCAGATCTTATCTGATATACACTCCCAACAAATGGGAGGCAGAAACCAAATTCTCCCCATTTTATAGATGAGGAACTGAGGCCCAGAGAGGGGGAAAGGACTTGCCCAGGGTCACACAGCAAGTTCGTGGTGGAGCCGGGAACTGAATCCATGAGCCCAAGGCTCTGTCCATTTCCTGTGCCGCAGTTCCCCTCGCTCCTAAAATGGGAACAACATTGCCCATCTCGGTACACTAAGGACAGACCCAGTCTCCCAGCCATGCATATCTGCCCCTGTCTGCGTCAAAGCTGTGACAGCGGTTATTCCACTCTGTACGCTGGGACCAATCTCCCCAAACCCAACAGGGCCCTTGATAGTTCGCAAGGCAATTAAAATATTTCCAATGTTCAAAGTAGGGAAGTTTACTTATGTAATTATTTTTGGACAGTACCACATGCAAGTATACTGTTTTTTGGTAATGGACAACTTAAAGGCAGTAAAGAATCAAAATGACTTCCACAAATTAGAAAGTGAGCAAACAGTCACTTTAGAAGCATATATCCAAGGGGAAGGTATCCTATTCCTCCCACCTTTTTATGTAGACCCCTCCCATTATCCCAACCATGCAGGGTCAGCAGGCTCAGTGCTCAAATATGGCCCAAGAACCAGAGGATGGCACACTGGTGAGGGGCTTACCAGAAAGGTTTCTTGGAAAAATAGGAATGGAAAATGCAGAAAGCAAAAGAGCTGGAGACAGAGTCTCAAACCCAATCTAAAGCCTTATAACAAGACAGAACTCCATTATGCCACTCAAAAATAAGTTATTGCTGATGACCCCCAAAAAGAAGGGGTAAAATGGATTTGTATCCTGAGGGAAAAGGCACCAGAGAAGTGCTAGCAGCTCACTGGCCCATGACACAACACCTGACATGCACGTGGATCTGAGGTGGAAAGCTGGCAGAGCATACAGCCTAATTGGGGGCAAGACACAGATAGGGCAGGGACGATGAGACAGGGATCCTCACCCCATCCTGCCCCAGGATGATTCATACCTATAGGTCTTGCCGTCTTTCTGATGGTCATCATCATCCTCAGGGGAGAGGACATAAGGGTCATTCATCTCAGGCAGCCCTGATTCCAACATTCGCTTCTTCTTTCGGCCTCGGGGGGGCTTAGGAGCCACATTGCCACCTCCACCACCACCTCCGCCTCCTTCCTCCGTCAGGGTGGATGATACCTTCTTGGAGAGATCAGGGACCACCTGCAGGGCTTGTGAGCCAGGGGGAAGAGCTGAGACAATCATGGGAGCCGAAATGGGGAAGGTCTGAGCGGATGAGGCTGTGGTCACAAGGGAGCCTGAGGGGGATGTGATTACCAAACCAGGACCTAGGATTGGGGAGAAAAAGGAGATGGTGTCATGTTGTCCAGTCCTGATCCTATTTAATTTCCCCCAGATCACTGTCTAATTAACCCTTTACCACCACCACCCAGCCCAGAGTATAGAGGAAACCCCAAACCCTGTAGAAAAAGAATGGTCTCCTCACCCCTGTCCCCACCCCAACCCCAGTAACAGTGAAATTTACCCCTTGATTGACTCCCTTCTCTTCTCCACCTCTGAGAACAGGAGACTCCTTGATTCAGAGAAGGAAAGAATGTCACCTCCTCAAAGGCAGGGACCGCATCTTCTACTTCTTTGTATCCCCCACAATGCCTAGCGCATTGCTAGGCACACAGTAGGCACTTAATAAAAATTTGATTGAGTAATCAAACACATTTCCCACTCCCCAAGTTGTTGGAGCCCTCCAGCCTGGGGTACTGATCATGGGAGATCAACACCTCAGATTGGAGAAGAGCAGAGTTGCTCACCAGCAGTCATCAGTCCTGTAGACGGCACAGGGACCACCGTGATATTCTGGGTAACGGACGCCTGGCTATGAGGGGTCAGCTGGTCTGACTTGGACTCTGTGTCCATATTGATGCCTGAGGGCAGGGACACTGAGGCAGGCACTGTCAGCAAGGTGGGGTAGTGGGGTGGAGCTAGCCCACAGCCCTTCTCTGGCAACAGCTGATCCTTCATCTTGTTAATGAACATTGTGTTCTCAATCTGAAAGAAACGGAAGGGGAAGAGAACAAATTGATGTTTGCCAGATGGAAAGGTAAGGGATGAGCAAAAAAGGTGAAAGGCATTAAGAAATACAAACGCAGGTTATAAAAAGTTACAGGGATGTAATGCCTGTAACAGCACAGGATAGTCAATAATACCATAATAACTATGTGTGGTGCAGATGGGTATGAGACTCATCGTGGTGATCACTTTGTAAGGGCTATATATGTCTAATCACTATGACATACACCTGAAACTAATATAACATGTCAACTGTAACTTAAAAGAAAAGGAAGGGGTGGAAGAGGAGAGTGGCCTCTTCAGGAAGAGTCTGATTTGGCCTGCTCCCTAAGCACTTGGCATTGTCTGTCCATCTCCTTGGATATCAAGGAGTGAGTAGTTAATGTCTTTGTGCTTCCACAGAGAAGCCAAATGGAAACACCACATAAGTATCAGTGATGTAGACTTGGTGAAAAAGCATGTAAGTTGTCTTACTTCAGTCTCCACAGTAACAGAACTTACTACTCAGAGTTGGAAAAAAGTACACCATGGGGGAGGTACCAAAAAACAAACCCCACCTACCTGTCCTGAGACTGTGGGGATAGAAGGCCAGAAGTATGGGTTAGAATTGAAGTGAGATTCTTCCATTCTACCTGAAGAAAGAGAGACCATACACATTCAGAGTAAATCTAAAACTTAGCAACAAAGAAGGGAAATTGAGGAGTTCCTGATTTCTTCTTTGACCACATGGCTGGTAATCACTGGTCAAGACCTTAGGATCTAGTGTATTAGTCCAACTGGTCAGAGCCACTCAGCACTACATCTCCATCCAACAGAGGCTATCCTAGTTAAGAGGCTGGTGAAAGAATGTAAACATATCAGACTGGCGTGTGGTGGTGTGCTTACCAAGAACACGGAGATCACCTGTTAGAAACCCTGGGCTTGTCCAATCAAGTAACCAATGGACAGCCAGAGTGAAGCAACTACTTGTCCCCACCCCCCTCTCTGTAAAATCAAAATAAAATCTTAAAAAAAAAAAAAATAACTTACACATATCTCATTTACCCACAGACCATTTCCCATACCCCCCAAAAACAGAATTGGTATTACAAAACAAAACCCCAAAAACTGAGGTCAAAGAAATGATGTGCCCAAAGTCCCACAAAGCAAACTACTCACTGGCTTCAAATAGCAGAGTACCTATCACTGTTCCTCTTTCCCTTCATTCCTCAAACCTTCCTTCCTTAAAATAAAAAATTTCAAGAGTTCTAGTCAACACATCTATAGTTCTATGCAGCTTGAAATGGTTCTAGGCCAGAACATAAAATGCCCAAGGGAATTAAGGAATGAAATTGGCAAAAATCAAAATCAAGGTATTTTTTCTGAGTAAGTACCACATAACTGGGGACTACACCCCATTGACCCCAAGATCTAAGAACATCTATGGTGCTACACTGGATACCACACATGCTAAGCCGAGCACTGAGTTATCAGCTTTATTTATTTATTTACATATTTATTTTTCTGTCTTCTTTTCCAAGTGAGAGGAGGGTAGAGAGACACAGTCCTGCACGCACCCTGACCAGGATCCACCTGGCAACCCCCGTCTGGGGCCAATGCTCTGCCCATCTTGAGCCATGCTCAAAAATCAAGCTATTTTAGCTCCTGAAGCAGAGGCTCCGCAAAGCCATCCTCAGCACCTGGGCCAATGTGCTCAGACCAATCAAGCCATGGCTGTGGGAAGAGGAAAGGAAGAGAAAGGAGGAGAGAGTAAAAGAGAAAGAGAGACAGAGAGACAGGCAGAGAGGTGAGGGAGGGGTAGAGAAGCAGATGGTTGCTTCTCCTGTGTGCCCTGACTAGAAATCGAACCCAGGACATCCACATACTGGGTAATGCTCTACCACTGAGCCAACCAGCCAGGGCAGGAGTTACCAGTTTTGTTTTGTTGTTTGTTTGTTTGTTTGTTTTTTAATTTTATTTATTAATTTTTAGAGAGGAGAGAGAGAGGGAGAGAGAGAAAGGGGGAGGAGCTGGAAGCATCAACTCCCATATGTGCCTTGACCAGGCAAGCCCAGGGTTTCGAACCGGCGACCTCAGCATTTCCAGGTCGATGCTTTATCCACTGCGCCACCACAGGTCAGGCAGGAGTTACCAGTTTTTAAAAGGGTTCTGGCAGCAGCAGTAGCAACAGCAGCAGCATCCCAGATTTCCACCTAAAGGGATTCAGAATAGGGACAACACTGGGCCAGAACACATACATTTTACTAGACTCCTGATTGTAGTTTTCAAACACTAGCTTCTAAGAGTTTGAACTTGAGAATTTGAATTCGCTGTATATAGATGAAAATTAAAACTAAAACTCTGGGAGCGGTGTTGGCTGGTTGGCTCAGTGGTAGAGCATCAGCCCGGCATGTGGAAGTCCCAGTTTCAATTCCCGGTCAGGGCACACAGAAATGTCCATCTGCTTCTTCCCCCTTCCCCCTCTCCTTTCTCTCTGTCTCTCTCTCCCCCTCCCACAGCCAAGGCTCCATCGGAACAAAGTTGGCCCAGGAGCTGAGGACGGTTCCATGGCCTCCACCTAAGGCATAGAATGGCTCTGGTTGCAATGGAGCAATGGCCCAAATGGGCAGAGCATCGCCCCTCTAGTGGGCTTGCCAGTGGATCCTGGTCCCGTGCATGCGGGAGTCTGTCTCTCTGCCTCCCCGCTTCTCATTTCAAAAAAATACAAATAAATAAATAAATAAACAAATAAAAATTAAAACTCTGGGAGTGAAGAATAAGCAAGAAAAGAAATCCGTCAGAATCACACTGCAAGTCACAGATGAGTACAGAACCAAGGAATCTAACTACTTATTCACTGTACATTCTGATTACATCTAGAAAGGCTTAACTGGCAGTACGTTGGTCAAGAGTAGCTTCCCATAATCCTGGACCAGGAAAGATCCAGCAGAAAGCAATGAAAAAGGAGTATGAGACTGATGAAATAGGGAAACAAGGAAAAGCAGGAAATAAACATGATCACCAATGTTGTTACTCTGAGCCAAGAGCAACCAAGATTCAGGTGGGGAAGAAGGACCTGTGACCTTATAAACACAGGTGCTGCTGAGGATAAACCGGTGGCAGATAACCAGAGACATTAAGAGCTGGAGGGTAGTGCTCGCTTCGGCAGCACATATACTAAAATTGGAACGATACAGAGAAGATTAGCATGGCCCCTGCGCAAGGATGACACGCAAATTAGTGAAGCGTTCCATATTTAAAAAAAAAAAAAAAAGAGCTGGAGAGTAGACTTAGCATAGCAACTTGGTTTCAGGTAGTGACTAAAGAAATTAGTAAAGATCTTTAACAAAGGAGTTGAAGCAGAAAGGATATCTCTCTTAATGTAATCCTATTCCTTATCCTTTTCCTTAAGTCTCATCACATTTTTTGCTCTATTCAACAGCACCCTCCTTTCATAAAACATATAAAGGGAAGCAGAATTGAATTTCGGCCTATATTCCCCTAAAAAGTAGCAAAGAGAAGCAATGCACCAAATCTGTGACTACAACAGCTTCACACAAATGAGGCTCAATACTAAACGATTGAAGATTGACTGCAGGTAAGTCCTACTCCAGGAGTTATAAAATACAGTAAAACTAGACAGTCTCAGAAACAGGTGCTAACCCTTTCCTCTCAGCATCAGGAGCTTCAGATCCTCCTCAGGCAAGAGAAATCAAGAAACAATCAGATTACAGTTTATGGGGATCCAATCTCACCAAGCTTTTAGAGAGGCAGGGATCGCAACTTGGACCTCTCCAGTCTCTTAACACAGAACTAATTACCTGGTAAGCAACTCCTTATTTAATGAACTGAATGACAGTGGACTACACACCTACAGATTTAGAAAAACATTGCAAGGGGTTCAAACCTTAACCTATGACCCCACTTTGTCTAACCTTCTAGCTGAAAGAAATGAAACACAACAGTGGTGATGTATGACAGAAATGTAGTAGAGAATTAGGCTGGAGAGCAAAAAAAGGTCTGATATATAACACCTCCCCCTAAAGAGTCAAGGAAGTAAATGTATTACGGATGTGAAAATTCAGGAGGAGCTCTGACCTGTGGTGGCGCAGTGGATAAAGCATTGACCTGGAAATGCTGAGGTCGCCGGTTCGAAACCCTGGGCTTGCCTGGTCAAGGCACATATGGGAGTTGATGCTTCCAGCTCCTCCCCCCCTTCTCTCTCTCTGTCTCTCTGTCTCTCCTCTCTCTCCCTCTCTGTCTCTCTCCTCTCTAAAAATGAATAAATAAAATTAAAAAAAAAAAATTCAGGAGGAGAGGAACTGAGAGCCTGAAAATAAGAGTGTCCTCAGATAGGATTCCTGTGATGAGGCCCCTCCCCACCAAAAAAGATTGTATCTATTCATATTGTTCTACAAGTGGCTCAGGTGAAGCAGTTTCTGAGGGAAATACAGCCTGTAGTTTGCTATAAAGGGGACATACAAAGTGATGTGGTAGACAGTATCACCACCACCATCCCCATTAACATCTATTATTAAGTGCTTATTGTGTTCAAGGTACTGTTCTAAGCACTTTACAAGTATCACATCATTTAATACCGGCAACAATTCTATGAAGTAGGGAGCTGTAATCTAATTTTTCAGATGAGAATACTGGAGGCAAACAGTAAATAGCAGAGCAAGTTAGGGAAAGAGGTTCTACAAGAGATCAAAAAGATATACTTGGGCCCTGGCAGGTTGGCTCAGTGGTAGAGCGTCGGCCTGGCGTGCAGAAGTCCCGGGTTCGATTTCCGGCCAGGGCACACAGGAGAAGCGCCCATCTGCTTCTCCACCCCTCCCCCTCTCCTTCCTCTCTGTCTCTCTCTTCCCCTCCCGCAGCCGAGGCTCCATTGGAGCAAAGATGGCCTGGCCACTGGGGATGGCTCCTTGGCCTCTGCCCCAGGCGCTAGAGTGGATCTGGTCGCAACAGAGCGATGCCCCGGAGGGGCAGAGCATCGCCCCCTGGTGGGCAGAGCGTCACTCCCTGGTGGGCGTGCCGGGTAGATCCCGGTCGGGCGCATGCGGGAGTCTATCTGACTGTCTCTCCTCGTTTCCAGCTTCAGAAAAATACAAAAAAGCAAACAAACAAAAAACAAACAAACAAACAAACAAACAAAAAAACAAAAAGATATACTTGAAATACATACTCTGACATTGTGGCTTGATTCATGAATTACAATTTAGAATATTTCCTAAGAAGGGACTATAGTTTTTAGGTAGCACTCACTGTTTTCAAAAACGAAGTTCTGATGACAGCAGTTAAAGATGATATTCTCTGTCCAAATCCTGGGAAAACTCATGTGGCCACCAAGATAACTGATTTCAGAATCATGGAGTCTGAGCTAGACTGTCCAGAAATAAACTGAATTAATAGGCCCCTCCACTTCCATGGAAAGCAAGTCTATGACTCTGCTTTGGTTCTGAAGAGAAGCAAGCTGAAGATCAGAATCACAGACGGTCCTGGGACAAAATGATAACTGTGCTCGGCGAGCTTCTGATAAATATGTCAGCTCCACACAGGGCACATGGAGAGTACTGCTTGGCCAACTCAGAAGCAATGTCTGCCTCCAAATGGCATCTGAGAAATGCTATACCACTGTTGAAACGGCTGACTTAAAACTCTGTATCCCTGAAATGACATCAAATGGAGAGTCAAGAAGGTTTATACCAGAAAAACATGTAAATGGCGCCCCGGAGCTGTGTAACAGGGCATCCCTGGGCGAGATCACTCAAACACCTGTTGACTGTACATTCTACCACTTTACCCTCTTAACTCTCCTTCTTGGAGGAATTCTCACCAAACCATCCTGACATCCAAGCAGGCATGTATCAACATTCCGAAACCTGGAGAAGCCCGATGATATTACAGGGAAATCTCATCTTTACACAGAGCACCAGTTTTGATGATTATGGCATTATATAAAAAAGCACTGGTATACCTTAGACTGGGAAGGCTTCTATTATAGCCCCAAAGAGCAGGAAAGAAGGAAAAATACACTTAAGTAGTAAGAATTATATTGGTAGATTGAAAACCTGGGTTTTAGTTTCAACTTTACCACTGCACTGTGCCTCGACTGTTAATAAGGAAGGTTCACTATAATTAAGTTGGACAGTACTTTTCTTTCAAGAAGCATAAGGAACTACATATTTTTTCTTTTCTTTCCTTTTTATTCAATGAGAGAAGGGGAGGGAGAGATACACTCCCGCATGCACCATAACCAGGATGACCAGGCAAGCCCACTAGGGAGTGATGCTCTGCCCATCTGGGGCATCTCTTCTTGGTGTCTGAGGTGGAGACCATGGAGCCATCCTCAGCACGCCTGGGGCCAACTCCCTCCTAATGATCCAAGGCAGAAGATGAAGAGGAAGAGGAAGAGGAAGAGGAAGAGAGAGAGAGAGAGAGAGAGAGAGAGAGAGAAGCAAGAGGGAGGGGGTGAAGAAGCAGATGGACATTTTTCCTGTGTTCCCTGACAGGGAATCGAACCCAGGACATCCACATGCTGGGCCGATACTCTACCACTCAGCCAACCAGCCAGGGCCTATTTCTTTCTTTTTCAATCTCAAAAAATACCTTGGAAGCACTGAGGAGGTGGAGAGAAAAAAAAAAAAAAAAAAAGACAGTATTATATAACATCCATGAAACACATAGTAGGACTTGAACTCCTCTTGGCTCTGTTCATCTGTCCATCCTTCCACAGTGCTACCAGCCATCCAGAAATAAAGATGGCATGTGGTTTCTGTATACTTGATGAAGAACACCACCTCTTTCCTGGTACTTACTACAATTTTTTGTCTTTCAAATAAAGCATGATTTTCTTTTCTCAGGAAAATAATATTCTCTTTACACAATCAAACTTAGAAAATCATGAAATACACTAGCCACGTTTAATAGCTAGAGAATGGACCTAGGAATCAAGACTTCTGCAATCTAATTTTAGGTCCTACATCAATGGATGACTAACTTGCAACTCTTCTAAGTTTTCTTGGGGTAAAGAATGGAGCAGAATAAACCTCTTAAAATAAATTCATATGGCATATGGTGATGGGATGAAGGCAGTACAAAACAGAAAAGGAATAAAATGCTCAAAGTGCTCCTGAAAGGAACAAAGAGAAATACTTCCACGTGATGAGGACTATTAGTGACAATTAGCGAAAATTACATAAGACCACATAATTGCAAAGGAACTACCCAAAAGTATCAGTTCTATAGCCTCCAGCTTAGTAATCACCAACTAGAAGCACTTATAAGAAATAGAGATGCAAAGAACAATCAACTCAAATTCAACTACAGAAAGAACTTGGTCCATGGATCTCAGACACTCTATTGAACAAAACTGTTCCAAAATGTACAACTGCAGAAAGGTTGCAATGTTAGTTAAGAACTTGAAGTAAAGAAGCAGAGAACCATTTTAGTTAGTAAGGAAACAAAGTCTTTTTCTCAGGTCCTAAGGACATTCAAGGACTGTCCCAATAGAATCTGGGGAGTTCCTATTATCTGTAAACTCTCCTAAGTACAAAATAACTCAGAACAGATTTATCCCAATTCTACTGGGAAAGACCATCACACCACACCTGTCTGAGACCAAGAGGGCCACTACCACCACACAGCTGGCAACGTGGACCATCACCTTTTTACCGTGGGCATTGCTGGACCATCATATCCTGTATTCTGTGGGAAGAACAACCCAGTGCTCTGCCCATTACAGTATAAATAATGGATCTTTCTAGGCAATGTGAGGCAGGAAAAAATAAAAGCTGGAGAAGGGATATGCACCTAATGTTTAATCATCAACTTGGCTCAGAAACCTATGGGGAGGAACACATTTTATAAACCAGCCTGGATGGGTTCTTAGGAGACACCTCTAGGATTTTAAGCTTTAAACTTAAAACTCTTTTGGATCAATACATTGTCATTTTCAGGCTACCTAAAACTCTATCACCATCAAGTCTCGAATTCTGAATTCTTCCAGACCTACTTATGGAGTCCAAGTCATACAGTTTCATCCTCTTTACTTCTTCAAACTACCAATGAACCAGTTTTTTTCTGAAAACTTCATTCTGCCACATCAAATTCAAATAACAGTGTCATAGATTCAGTCACTCAACAGATCCACTCCAAATACTAAGCTGTAATAGTAAGGATACAAATCTCACTCTAGACTCAACTCTGCTGGTTCCAAACACAGGAAAGCAATTCCATAAGGTATACCATAAGGACTGTATTAGCAACTAAGATTCATGTGTCCCCTAAGTAGATATGTTTCTCCTTTGGACACAATGAGATGCTACTTCATGATTTCATGTGTGCATTTCATAATTCATTCCTGATGAGTACTGATGAGAATGGAAGGTGATGGGGTACAGAGCCAACCAACTTTTTACACAGAAACTCCTGGGCATCCCCAAAAGATAGTAGGAAAAGGCTGATTTTCCTCCCACAGCAAACACCAGTATTACAATTACTATTACTTGAAGAATTCTATCACATTGTCTCCCTCCCAAAAAACCTACTTTATTACTACCCCTTTTCCCCCAAAACCAGAAAAACCATTAACCCGAATTGTCTTACCCTCTCTCTCTCTTCCTCCTGTCGTTTTATTCTTTCTCCTTTCCAGGGCTCCTGAACTTTCTGTAAACAAATTGTCTGGGTTACAGAGGCCAGTAAGAGTTCAGACACCAGAGAACTATGAAGGAATTAATTCTTTGACTGTCAGCAGTCAATAGGAAAGGCAGACAAACTCTCAACCAACCATCCAAAGGTGCAAGGATACAGTAACAGGAGTGCAGTGCGACCCCTATGTAACCACAGGAAATAAATCTAACTCCCAGGAACTAAGATGAACTGTATCACCAGTGTTGGGGTTCCACTCCTGGCCTCAGACACTGATTCTTCTTCGTTTTCCAGGGACACAGGTCACCAGGGGTCAGAGAACAGAAGAGTTGGAAGAGAAAGGTCCCTGCCCCTGAGCACTGGCTCGGAGGGCAAAACTGAGGACTAGGGGGATGCACAAGCCCTTGTGTCAGGCACAGTGCCAGTTCAGGCCCAGCCACTTCCTCTGGTCTTCCCCCTACCACTTCTGCTAGGACTTCGCCCCTGCCTACCCAAGGCCTTGCGGCAAGAAGTACCTCCCTCAGCTTGCACAGTGGTCTATCTATTGGAGACCTCAGCTGTCCCATCAAAACCTTTGCTCCCTTGAGACAGCTTCTGGGAGTCTTTCCCTGATGTTGCCCCCCAACCCTTCCTCAAAGACCCGTCTTTGGGACGTCTCTCCTTCTCCAAGGAGCTGAACTCTACCACCCACCAGACAGACACCCGCCCCCTAAACCCCCCCATTCCTCCCCATCGCCCGCTCCTCCACAACCACTTCCGGTTCCGGGACGGACACACATACAGTCACACTGTAGACCCCCCTCTGCCCCCCCAGGGAAAAGGGGAGGGGGAGGAGCAGAGAGCTTGGCGCGCGTCGGCTGCAGCGGCGCGAGACTCACCCAGCAGCGACGGCTGCGGCGGCGCCAGAGCCAGAGCGCGGGAGGGGCGGCGTTGGCTGGGAGAGCAGGGAGCCGACTGGGGTGGGAGGGCCGAAGGGGGCGAGGGGAGGGGAAGCGCGCGGCGGAGCGCGCGGTCACGCACTTTAGGCGCGAGACAGCCCCACACACACGCACGGAATGCGCGCAAGACACCCGCAGGGCGGGGGCTCCAGGCAGTGGGTGGCCCCCTTTCTACCGCCCTCCCTCCCCTAACACTCACCCGGAAGTGGTGCTGCTGCTCGTGCTCCCGAGAACCCCAATTCCTCCACGCCCCCTCCCACCCCCCCACAGACTCCGAGTCGAACCGCCGCGGAGAGAAGGCGGGAGCGCCGGAAACGAAAGGGGGGAGGGAGGGAAATAGCAATGCAGGGGGGGCGGTAATGGAGAAGGGGGGGGAAATGCAAAGGTCGAGTCACTTCCGGAAGCGGTAGAGCACATCCGGTGCCACTAGCGCCAGGAATACCCAGGACAGAAGTTACGCCAAGGAGGGGCGGAAGTGGCTTCTGCTCGGGGACCAGGTAGAACCCTCTGTGGATGTGACGCCACAACGGAAGCGAAGGCGGGTTCTGCTAAGGGCAGAAGCTGAACCTCAGAACTGCGGGATGCGGGCTTCCGGAAGGGACTTCTGGGGAAGTGGGAGGGTGAAATCGCGACAGGGTCATGAATTATGCATCAAGGTACCAGCGGAGGTATGGATTCTTAAAGGTTAGGTCTCGTTTCCCTTCCCTCGTGGGGAAATACGCTGATGTAGAAAGTTACCTTTCCTTTTTCTTAACTGTAATCTCAAGAATATCTCAATGCTTTGAATATGCCGGTAAGGACGGGATGTGTCAGTTTCCTGAGGTTCCTACTTAGGCCAAAAGAGTAATAACCTCTACCAGCCAACAAAATCCGACCCCTACCTGACCACACTCCTTACTCTCTGCTTTGCCTCTACATTCTTGTTGCCCTCGTTCACATAGCTATCTCCTCACTCAGCTTAGACTTTAAAATATGGCACTCATCACAACCTGACATATTGTTTCCATTTCTTCCCACTAGAACAGGGGTCGGGAAACATTTTGGCTGAGAAAGCCATGAACACCACATATTTTAAAGTATAGTTCTGTGAGAGCCATACAACAACCCGTGTACGTTAGGCATTATTCAATAAAAAATTTGGTGTTGTCAGCTGTGATTGGCTCCAGCCACCCACAACCATGAACAGGAGCGGTAGGAAATGAATGGATTGTAATACATGAGAATGTTTTATATTTTTAACATTTTTTAAATTAAAGATTTGTCTGCGCCTGACCAGGCAGTGGCACAGTGGATAGAGTGTCAAACTGGGATGTGGAGAACCCAGGTTCGAGACCCTGAGGTCGCCAGCTTGAGCGCGGGCTTATCTGGTTTGAGCAAGGCTCACCAACTTGAGCCCAAAGTTGCTGGCTCGAGCAAGGGGTCACTCAGTCTGCTGTAGTCCCCCGATCAAGGCACGTGTGAGAAATCAATTAATGAACAGCTAAGGAACCGCAACAAAGAATTGATGTTTCTCATCTCTCTTTCTTCCTGTCTGTCTGTCCCTATCAGTCCCTCTCTCTGACTCTGTCTCTCCCACAAAAAAATTTAAAAAAAATAATTAAAAAAAAAAAAAGATTTGTCTGTGAGCCAGATGCAGCCATCAAAAGAGCCACATCTGGGCCCTGGCCGGTTGGCTCAGTGGTAGAGCGTCGGTCTGGCGTGCAGGAGTCCCGGGTTCGATTCCCAGCCAGGGCACACAGGAGAAGCGCCCATCTGCTTCTCCACCCCTCCCCCTCTTCTTCCTCTCTGTCTGTCTCTTCCCCTCCCGCAGCCAAGGCTCCATTGGAGCAAAGTTAGCCTGAGCGCTGAGGATGGCTCTATGGCCTCTGCCTCAGGCACTAGAATGGCTCTGGTTGCAACAAAGTGATGCCCCACATGGGCAGAGCATCGCCCCCTGAAGGGCATGCCCGGTGGATCCCGGTCCGGCGCATGCGGGAGTCTGTCTGACTGCCTCCTTGTTTCCAACTTCAGAAAAATACACACACACAAAAAAAAGCCACATCTGGCTGGCGAGCCATAGGTTCCCGACCCCTGCACTAAAATATCAGCTTCATGAGGGCAAGGACTTTGAATTGTTTGATGATATATCCTCAGAACCTGACATTTAGTTAGCAGTCCTTAAATGTTTGTTGCATAAACGAACACTTAATATGAACTCGTTCAGGCCTGACCAGGCAGTGGCACAGTGGATAGAACGTCGACCTGGAATGCTGAGGACCCAAGTATCTGAACCCCGAGGTCGCAGGCTTAAGCGCGGGGTCTCTAGCTTGAATGTGGGATCACAGACATGACCCCTTAGTCCCTGGATTGAAGCTCAAGACAGCTTGGACCACAGGTCGCTGGCTTGAGCAAGGAGTCACTGGGTGTAGTCCCCCCATCCCCTCCATCAAGGCACATATGAAAAAGCAATCTATGAACAACTAAGGTGACTCAAAGAAGAATTGATGCATCTCATCTCTCTCCCTTTCTGTCTGTCTGTCCCTCTCTCTTTTGCTTAAAAAAAGAAAAAAAAAGAACTCATAGGAACCTTTTCCTAATTGCTTCAAACCTTAATAGTCCCTTTCTCTTAATTCCCACAGCATTTTGTTGCTGTTTTAACTATTTTGTATATTTCAGCAAGGTTGCAACTCCTCAAGGAACAAATTGTCTCATACATAGTATCCTTCCCTTTGCTTTGCTGAACACATAGTAGATGCTAAATAGCTATACAGCAGTCCCCTATTTTTCTCAGTTTTGCTTTTTGCTGTTTCTGTTATCCTTGGTTAAACATGGTCTGAAAATATTTCTTTTCTTTTTTTTTTTAGAATGTTTTATATTTTTAATGTTATTATTTTTTTATTAAAGATTTGTCTGTGAGCCAGATGCAGCCATCAGAAAAGCCACATCTGGCTCGCGAGCCATAGGTTCCCGACCCCTGGCATAAGCAATGTACACTCTCTGCTCAGTATGCGCTTCCCCACATCTAGTATAATCTTTCATACACTTGACGAAGTTAACACAGGCAGTGCCTATCACCGTGCCTGTGGAAATTTCTGGGGCTGTGAACTCCTCTTGTGAAAGCATGAACCACTCTCCCAAAGCATCTGAGCAGTGGGAACTCTCTGATGAGTGTCATTTTCCTCAGACACAATACTACCCAATGCGCACAACACACTCTCTCATGGGTAGTGCGAATATTACAGACAGTATGGATCTGCAATAGGCTGGGTCCATTTTTTTCACACCTGGTGTGAATCCCATATTCACACTGGGAACCCAACGCAGGCAGGTGAAGCCTCCTCCATGGCCAGTATTTATTGATCTCCATTACCAGCGCAAATCCAATGTGGAGAGAGTATGGGTGCACCAAACTCCATATCTGGGCAGCAGAAATCTGCTGGCACGGCATACCCCTCTCCTGCGCCCGTGTGAACTCTCCCCTTAAAAAAACCTCGCTCCTGCAAGATGTGAACACCTACAAAGTGTAGCTCTCCACGAATGCAGCGTGAAGCCCCGGGAAGTGCTGCATTTCTCCTTCTCGTGACCCCCAAGACTAGGAGGGCTGTCAGAAAACTGTACCGCCCTTAAATGTTAAAGTCTTGGAGGACGGAGCTTGTCCCCAGGGCCCACAAACTCCAGGCCTCGTGCATAGACTACACTGCAGCACGCACCCCCCCACACACCAAATATTTCTTAAAATTTTTAAATTAAAAAATTTTCATTGATTTGAGAGTGGGAGACGGAGGGGCAGAGGAGAGAGAGAGAGAGAGATACATCAATTCATTGTTTCAGTTAGTTGTGTACTCATTGATTGCTTCTCTTGTGTACCCTGATCAAGGGTTGGGCCCACAACCTCTGGCACACTACTAGGTCAATGCCTTATCCACTGAGTCACCCAGCCAGGGCCTAATTTTTATTTATTGATTTATTAATTTCAATTTATTTATCTTTTATTTAGTGAAAGGAGTGGAGGCAGACTCCTGCATGTGCCCAGACCGGAACCCACCCAGCAAGCCCACTAGGGGGCAGTACTCTGCCCATCTGGGACCCCTGCTTCACTGCAACTGGAGCTATTTTTAGCTCCTGAGGCTGAGGCCATGGAGCCATCCTCAAAGTGGGGGGCCCAACTCGCTCCAATTGAGTCATGGCTGCAGGAGGGGAGGAGAAGAGAGAGAGAGAACCAAGAGGAGAAGGGGTAGAGAAGCAGATGGGCACTTCTCCTTTGTACCCTGGCCGGAATCACACCTGGAACATCCATACGCGGGGCCGATGCTCTACCACTGAGCCAACTGGCCAGGGCCAATTTATTGATTTTAGAGAGAGGGAGAGAGAGGAAAAAAAAACATTGATTTGTTGTTCCACTTATTTATGCACTCATTGGTTAATTCTTGCATGTGTCCTGACCAGGGATTGAACCTGCAGCCTTGGTGTATTGGGATGAAGCTCTAACCAACTGAACTACCCAGTCTGGACCTATGGTCTGAAAATATCAAATGGAAAGCTCCAGAAATAAAGAATTTATAACTTTTTTTTTTTTTGTATTTTTTCTGAAGCTGGAAACGGGGAGGCAGTCAGACAGACTCCTGCATGCGCCCGACCGGGATCCACCGGGCATGCCCACCAGGGGGCGATGCTCTGCCCATCTTGGGTGTCGCTGTGTCGCCTGGAGCAGAGGCCAAGGAGCCATCCCCAGCACCCGGGCCATCTTTTGCTCCAATGGAGCCTCGGCTGCAGGAGGGGAAGAGAGAGACAGAGAGGAAGGAGACGGGGAGGGGTGGAGAAGCAGATGGGTGCCTCTCCTGTGTGCCCTGGCCGGGAATCGAACCCGGGACTCCAGCATGCCAGGCCAATGCTCTACCACTGAGCCAACCAGCCAGGGCCAAGAATTTATAACTTTTAAATTATGCACCATTCTCAGGTAGCATGATGAACTCTCCTTATCCCTTTTTTAGGGTCTCCAAGATGTAGCTCTCCAGGCCCTTTAGTCCATTAGTAGCCATCTTGGTTACCAGATTGACTCAGGAGGTATTGCAGTGCATGTGTTCCAGTAACCCTTATTTTACTTAATAATGGCCCCAAAGGACAAGAGTTGTGATGCTGGCAATTTAGATATGGAAATTCAAAAGCTAGGAACTGCTTCCTTTAAGTGAAAAGCTATGTATAGGGAAAAACATAATATATATAGGTTTCAGTACTATCTGAGGTTTCAGGGACCCCACACAGATAAGGGGGACTACTGTATGTTATTTGAGTAAATGAATGCTACCACTAACCTGCACCCTGTTATGGCCAGAATCCCTCTGGATTCAGCTCTATTTTGGCTAAAGCAGAATTAAACTCCCTCCTATTAACAGTAGCAGCCCCTTGCTTAGCAAAATAACTCTAAGAGAAATAACTATAATGCCCATTTTACCAATAATGAAAATAAGACAAGATTTAGGCGATTTTTTTTCCAAGGTCACAGCAAGGAAGTAGCAAAGAACATCTAAAAATGAACATTTAAATTAAATGTTTAAGAAAATATAGTCTGACTAGTCTGACTAGTGGCAGCGCAGTGGATAGAGCATTAACCTGGGATGCTGAGGTCCCAGGTTCAAAACCCCAAGGTCACTGACTTAAATGCTAGCTAGCTCAGCAGCTTGAGTGTGGGAGTACCGGCTTGAGTGTGGGATCATCAACATGAGCCCATGGCCCTTGACTTGAGCCCAAAGGTCACTGGCTTGAAGACCAAGGCTGCTGACTTGAGCCCAAGGTCACTGGTTTGAACAAGGGGTCACTGGCTCAGCTGAAGCCCCTGCCCCCAGTCAAGGCACATGTGAAAAGCAATCACTGAACAAGTGATTCAACTATGAGTTGATGTTTCTCATCTCTCTCCCTTCCTATCTCTATCTCTCTCACTTAAATATATATGTATATATTTGGCTTGTAATTGTTTCTATTTCTTGAAAAGTATCTATTCTTTTTATCACATTTTTGGTCTGCACTCAGTCTGTGTTGACTCAGTAACAACAGCTGTCAGGATAAGAGTTGTTGCTTTTTTTAAAGAAGGTTGGGCAGGCTTTATTCAAGGAGAGCTGATTTTTTGTTTTGTTTTGTTTTTTTGCTGACAGAGACAGAGAGGGGCATACAGACAGGAAGAGAGATGAGAAGCTTCAATTCTTTGTTGTGGCACATTAATTGTTCATTGATTGCTTTCTCATATGTGCCTTGACCAGGGGAGGGGCTACAGCAGAACGTGTGACCCCTTGCTCAAGCCACCAACCTCGGGCTCAAGCTGGGGAGCCTTGCTCAAACCAGATGAGCCCGCACTCTAGCTGGTGACCTTGGGGTTTCGAACCTGGGTCCTCCATGTCCCAGTCCAATGCTCTATCCACTGTGCCACTGCCTGGTCAGGCAGGATAAGAGCCTTATTATGGCTCAGATGTGACCAGACCCAGTTGCATGAGTTAGACATTGATGATTTGAGAAACCTTGACTTTGGGGGCTGAGGTAGAAAAGTGGGAGCAAGCCTAACCAGGCAGTGGTGCAGTGGATAGAGTGTCAACCTGGGATGCCAAGGACCCAGGTTAGAAACCCGAAGGATGCTGGCTTGAGTGCAGGCTCATCTGGCTTGAGCGCGGGGTCTCTGGCTTGAGCCCAAGGTCACTGGCTTGAGTCTAATGTTGCTGGCTTAAGCAAGGGATCACTTGCTCTGCTAGAGCCCCCCGGTCAAGGCACATAGGAGAAAACAATGAACTACTAAAGTGCAGCAAGAAAGAATTGATTTTTCTCATCTCTCTCCCTTTCTGTCTGCCTGTCTGTCTCTCTCTTGCTAAAATAAAAGTAGGACCAAAATAGTAGTCATCACTACGAGTCCTGATTCTCCTCTAATTCTTATCCTCTCTACAGTAACCAACACTTCCTGGGCCACAGTGTCTCCAACTGTCAGTCCTATTCCTGCCCTTGCTATAAGAAGCAAATTTTGGCCCTGGCCGTTGGCTCAGCGGTAGAGCGTCGGCCTGGCGTGCGGGGGACCCGGGTTCGATTCCGGGCCAGGGCACATAGGAGAAGCGCCCATTTGCTTCTCCACCCCGCCCCCCTCCTTCCTCTCTGTCTCTCTCTTCCCCTCCCGCAGCCAAGGCTCCATTGGAGCAAAGATGGCCCGGGCGCTGGGGATGGCTCCTTGGCCTCTGCCCCAGGCGTCGCCCCTGGTGGGCGTGCCGGGTGGATCCCGGTCGGTCGCATGCGGGAGTCTGTCTGACTGTCTCTCCCCGTTTCCAGCTTCAGAAAAAAAAAAAAAAAAAAAAAAAGAAGCAAGTTTTAGTGCCTTGGCTGAGTAGCGCATTTAGAGCATTGTCTCGAAGTGCAGAGGTTGCTGGTTCGATCTCCAGTCAGGACACATATAGAAACAGTCTCTCTTTCTCCCCTTTCTTCTCTCTGAAATCAATAAAATAAACAAACAAACAGAAAGTTTTAAGTTCCTTGAACTCCTTGGAGAAAAGCTTTAGAGAGATAAATGTGGGGTGTAAGGGGAGGAAGGCTGTTAATTTTAGCCCAGGGTTTTCCAGCTGGCACACTGTTACCATCTTGAATCACTTCCACACCCAGCTCTGCATGGGAAATCCCTCCTCCTGGGGGCTTCCCCAGTCCGAGGTTGGTCTGAGCCACAATGGTAAGCATTCCAGAAAAATGCTTAAAGAGAAGCTTGGCTGAGTCATTTGATGCACAGCTCAGAAGGCAAAGAAAGTATAATGATGAGAGACACTGGTCCCGGTAGTGCCTGTGATGTGTGGCCTCCAAGAGCCAGAAGGGTAGTATGGCCATTGTTTATGTTCTTGGACTGTCACTATGCAGTGACTCTGCTCTACCACTTACTTGCAGCCTTCTGAAGACCTCCAAGCTTCATAGTTCAGTTTCAACTCCATTCGAGATAAAAGATAGGATCTGTTCCCTATGGCCTCAAGGCTGTTCTGGTTAGTTTGACAGTGTGATTGTTTGGGGTCGTTCCTTTAGGACAACTCAGAAGACCAGGATGTCTCCTTTCTCCTCTCTCCCATCTGACTTTCCATGGGGAAGAGGGCATTTAGGGAGAGGGAATAGGTGAGGATTTCCGGTGTCTTCCTGGTGTATTTTAATTTATTTAAATTTAGAGAAACAGCAGTCTAATCAGGCAATAATTAATTCCCTCTTCATTAGGGGCCATCATGTGTGTCTTTTGCATATGGATGAGCTGCAGGGTCACACTGCCCCTCCAAAGAGACAGTTGCTGAAGGTGATGGAGCGCAGTATGCTCTCCAGGCACTCACTTCAGCTCCTTCCCCTTCCCTGCCAGTGCTTCCCTCCCCCACACCTGACCCGGGCTAGAGTCCAGTGTAGAAAGAAGGGAAAAGTTAATGAGGCTTCCTCTCTCATCTGCCCAGATCCCTCCCTCACTGCCCTCAGCCCCTCCCATCAGCATCTCTTCCGGCCCCTCAGGTTCCACCCTGCCCTCCCTGCCTGCTGGGATCTCTTCAGGCCCCGCTGGGTTGCCGCTGAGCCCTGCTCAGCAGCTTGTTTGCCTTGTACCTCTGCTTTTAGTTGGTTCACTGCTCCTTGGACCCCACTCTGCTTTTTTCCTCTGTTGCAGTCTGTCTTTTTCTTAGGGAGTCAGATGCCCTGAATGCACACACAGCTCTGGTCCTGAGAAATACACTGCCTCCTCCCCACTCACCTTTGTGCACTGTATGGACTCAGCCATACTTCCCTGAGTACACAGTCAAGCTCTCCAACCCCAAAGATACACACCTGCCAACCCATGTACGTTCCTAACTTGAGCTGCAAAGATAAGCACATGGAGGCATACACAGCCCAGGGTAGCCCAAATGACTGCCTTTTTGCATATTACAGTTTCCTCCTCCCTGGAGCTCCCCATTTCCAGAGAGCAAGTGGGGCACAGATGGGGTTGGGGGGAGAAATGGGACCTGGGTGGTTACCATGGCAACAGAGCCTGGCAACAGCTGAGAGGCTGATGAGTGTGTGGGCTTTTGCAGGGCTGTTCCAAGAGTCAAACCAAGAATTGGGGGCTCAGAGGTGACTGATCCCAGCTGGGCAGCTTGGGTTCTGTCCCCCAAAGACACCCCTTGATTCCACCCCCACACCTTGTCAGAAAAGGCAGAGTGGGGAAAGCTAATGAGAGTTAACCACAGGGCTTCTGATGCTTCACAGTTTTGGGGGGCCAGCTGTGGGTGGGGGCAGGTTAGGGAGCATAGCTGCAAATAAACCAAGCAGGGCAGCCTCTTTCCCATGGCTCCATTTTTCTCCTTTCACCCTTTACCCTCTGTCTGTCTTATCAGCTCTCTTTTTTTTGCTTGCTCCATTGCCTGTCCTTCTGTGTAATTTGCCCTTTTCTTCTGGTCTCTCTTAACCTTCAGTGGCAAGTAACAGGCAAGCCACTCTTCCAGTTTCTCTTGCTCTGGCTGCTCCCGCTCAGGACTGCTCCTTTAGTTTCTCTTCCTCCATCTAGTCTCAAGCTAAAGCCCCTGAATTGCAACTCTAGCTCAGAGCAGGCCAGGTCACACTGGGTCTGGAGGGGTCCCCCCTCCTCCTCCTCCTTCTCCCTCTTGGCTGCCCATCGTCTTTCCTCCCGTCCGTTCTACAGCGTCCAGAAGACAGAACCAGGGGACTCAGGTTATCTTGCAAAGTCTTTATTTGAAAATTTTGAAACTTACATCCCACAAGAATTCAAGATTATCACCACAAGAAGAAAGAGATAATACAAAAATATATATCACAGCATAGGAGCCAGGTAAGAGAGGAAGAAGGAAGGTGGGAAAAATTATGAGAAGGCGGGACAAACATGGGGTGGCAGTGGGGGGCAAAAGGAGGGAGAGTGGAAGGAACAAAGGAGGGAGGAAAGGACAGATGTTAGGGAGTCCAGGAAGGGGAGGGGTGGATTGGGAGGTAGAGCTCCCGATGGCCTTGAACTCACTGGCTCCCATCCCTGGCAGCCTCAGTGGAATTAGGGGGGCCCTCAGGGAGGCCAGGAAGTGGAGGACTAGTTCAGGGGGCTCTGAATTCCAGAGAGTGACATGGACACAAACAGCCAGGACTGATAAGACAAAAGGGACTTAGGAGGAAGGGAAGGGCAGATGGGAGCCCCTTTCTCATGTAGTGCAGCAGGTGACTCCCCAAATCCCATCTCCCAGACAACAGAATTTAGCAGTGGGGTGGGAGAGAAGCGTGGGGCCTCACTTCCCCCATCTTGTCGGGGAGCCCTCAGGGTAATGAGAGCACCCATGGAGTGGAATGAGGGAGACGGTGAAACACAGGACACGGAACGGAATGGGATCATGACAGATGGAGGCAAGAGGAGCCCCCAGCTCACCTCCCACCCACCTCTGGGGCAGCATGCAGGAGCCACAGAAACTAGATCAGTAGGTGTTCATGAGGCAGAGTATGGGCACGACACGCAACACCACATAGGTCCAGGAAATGCACATGAGAGGAAATGGTAAATTCACCCACTGACCACTGAGTGACTGGGGTGAGCATGGGATGTGGGAAGAGAAAGTGAAAAATGTGAAACAAAAGGGAGAATGTGAGGGATCAGCAGAGGGGAGAGAGGTGGACGGGGAGAGGGTGCAGACTGGCTGCACAAGAGCATGGTTGTGTGCAATGGCCCGTGAGGGTGGAGGCAAGTGTGCAAGGCTTTCATGTGAGTGTGCAATGGTGGGGATGGGGGACCAGAAACCACAACTGTGTGAGGTCCCCACTTAAAGGAGGGTGAGCAGGCAGGATTGCCTATGGGGCCAGTGAGTGTTCCAGGGTGTTGTGCAAGGGCAGGAGCCAGGAGCACCTGCAGCCCGGCTCCCACAGCTGCCCCACCCTCAGTGGGAGGGTGACTATGCTGGCCCCTTGGCCTCGTGCTTGGTGGCACCCCAACATTGGTGGGCATCACAGATTCACCAGGGGAATCCTGAGAGGAAGAGGTAAAGGGCACAGTCAGGAAACAAGGGGTAAGCCAGAATCAAAAGGAGAGTCCAAGACAAAGCGAATCAAGGTTAAGAGGGCAGAGTTGGAGTTAAATGGTAGCATGAGAACAGGACATAGATCCACAGAAAGCAGGAAAAGGAAGGGTCCTCTCCAAGAGGAGAGGCCCAGGCTCCTTGGAAGAGCCAGAGACCAGGCTGGGAAACAGAGCCAGGGGCTCTGGGAGGGCCAGGCCTACCTCCTTCCCACCCACCCAGGAGGGAGTACCCCCAACCACAGCTCCAGAGGCGCTAAATGGCCTCCTCCCCACCCTCCCGTCTTTTTCCCTGGCCCTCACCGGTTCAACTGGAAGGCTGGAGCCCCCTTGGACTGGGGCATCCCAGGCCGGGGTGCCCCTCGGGGCTCCTCATGGTCAGGAGTGGGGGTGGGTGAGTCCCCGAAGGCCCCCAGCACAGTGACCCCGGCTGGGGACAGGTCTGTCAGCGGCTGCTGGCTCTCCTCCTGCCTCAGGGCACCTTGCTGTCCTGAGGGCCTGCGCCGCTTCTGGCTGCGGTCCCAGCTAGTACACCAGAAGGGAAGAGGTTCTCTCACACACTTCAGAAGCCCCCATCCTGGGCCTACAGGGCTGATCACTCCCAGCCTCCCTCAGGCACTCCTTATATCCCACAGCAGAGAAACTGGCCTCTAACAGTTCCCTAGACCAAGTCTCCTGAGACTGTGTATCCATAAAACCACTTCAACTCTGCCACCTGGGGCTCTGGGATCTACACTGTCCCAACCTGGTCCAGATCTATAGAATTAGTACTTCCTATCAACAGGTACAGTCCCCCAGAATGGCCTCCTCCCCCCATGCACGTCCAGAAGAAACATTTCTCTCCTTGGCAAGTGCCTTGGCAGGTTTAGTTCTAGTTCAAAGTCAACTAATGACCTGGGCACTTTAGTCTAATGATTCAGTAAAATGTGAAGGACTGAGTGACCTATTATTAAATGCATGCAAAGATAGCTTCACATTTGCTCCTCCTTCCAGGCAGTCCTAAGAAGGGGCTCTGCAGACTGGGTCAGTTTTCTCTGCCTTCGAGGAAATAGGGACAAGGGATAACCACTAAAGCCCCAAGTGCACAAAAATAAAAGCTCACCTCTCCCATTATTCTTGTATATCCCTGGGAGAAGGAATCTGCCCTGATTTCTCTGTCTCCCCCTATCCAAATCCTTAACTACCTTTCCCCAAAGTCTCTACCACTTCCTCTCCCATTCCCAGCAAAATTGGTGCCCTGCCCCTTCCCTCCTTCCAGCCAAACATTCAGCCCCCATCTGCCAGCACCCTCTTCCCCCCAGCTTACCAGAACTTGAAGATAATGCCAGTGGCCACGAGCACAATGATGATGGAGATGGTAATTGTGACATAGAGCTGGGGGTCCACACCTGATTGGGGTGGGAAGAAAGTTTTAGGGAGGCTCAAGGTGGTAGGAGCCAAGACGGAGAGGGGATGGGGCTCGCCTGCAGGTTCAGTAAGCCTAAGGAGGGCTGCCAGTGTGCATCCACCTTGCCTAGTTCTTTCTAGACACCCCCCTTTATTCTAGTCATCAGCTTCACCCAGAGTTTTCAGCTCATTTCCCCCCAAATCCTTCTCTACTTTCTCAAACCTGTATACATGTGATGAGGAGAGGACTCCAAAGTCAGAGAGAACCCTGCTCTCTGTACAGAAACCAGGGGGTGGAAATGTCTGTCTCTGCCCCTGGCCTCACCTTCAAACCACTGGTCCTGTTTCTGCATTCCCTGAGCTGAGATGTTACTCTAGAGTTCCTTTTTTTTTTTTTTTTTTTTAGAGAGAGGAGAGAGAGACAGAGAGGGAGAGAGAGGAGAGAGAGAGAGAGAGAAGGGGGAGGAGCTGGAAGCATCAACTCCCATATGTGCCTTGACCAGGCAAGCCCAGGGTTTCAAACCGGCAACCTCAGCATTTCCAGGTCGACGCCTTATCCACTGCACCACCACAGGTCAGGCCTAGAGTTCCTTTTATCCACAGTGTCCCTCTGCATGGAATACACCCACTCTGTTTTCAAGGTTCAGTTCAGGCCCTGGCCGGTTGGCTCAGTGGTAGAGCATTGGCCTGGCATGTGGAAGTCCTGGGTTCAATTCCCAGTCAGGGCACACAGGAGAAGCCACCATCTGCTTCTCCACCCCTCCCCTTCCCTCTTCTCTCACTCTCTATCTCTCTTCCCCTCCAGCAGCCAGGGCTCAATAAAGCAAGTTGGCCCCACGCGCTGAGGATGGCTCCATGGCCTGGCCTCAGGCGCTAAAATAGCTTGCTTGCAGTGGGCAGAGCATTGCCCGATAGGGGCTTGCTGGGTGGATCCCAGTTGGTGGCGCATGCACGTATGTGGGAGTCTGTCTCTCTGCCTCCCTGCTTCTCAATAAAAAAAGAAAAGCAAAAAAAAAAGGTTCAGTTCAAATGTCAATTCTTGGAAGGTGTCCTGATCCCTAGACAGAAGCAGTCTCATTTTCTTTTCTTAAAAACATGCTGTATCTGCCTCTATTAGAGCATTTATTACATTGACATTCCCAAGTGTTTACACATTTGTCTTCTCCGATGGATCTGAGCTCCTCAAGGGCGCAGACGCATCTTCACCTCTGCTTCCTGTGCCAGCATAGTGCCTGACACATTTGTGGAAGGAGCTAACAGACAAGATCTCTCTTGCTTCCCTTTGAGTCTTCAACCAGCCTTCCCTCCCTCATATCCCTACGAGCCTCTCCCACTCCCACTCACCTTCCCCACGGCCCCCAAACAAGAATGGCCGCAGGGTGGCAGGTGCTTCTCTAAGGATGATCCCATCTCCATCACCCCGCATAGAGTCTGAGTTAGGGTGTGGGGTAGCCAGCCCATGGGGGGCTGCAAAACCATAGTCCAGGGGCAGAAATCCAGGATTCGCAGAGTTGGGGTCCCCCCCATCCTCTCGAGACACTGTAGGGCCCCATACAATAGCCCAGGGGTACTGGGATGAGGGCGGCCCTTCTTCAAAGCCTGAAGGGGTGGCAGGGGGCGCAGTGCCCGGCAGGGCTTGTCGCCTGGATCTTGGGACCCGAGGGGATCGGCTTGGTGGGGGTGCCCGCTCCCACACACACACGTGGGGTGGGGCCGAGGGGCCTCCCCGGGCACAGGGGGGACGTGCTGGGGTTGGTGGGGTTCGAGGGGAGGAGGAGGAGCCTTGAGCAGGCGGTGGGAGGGGCAGCAACAGCAGTGGCCAGAGAGGGAGGAGGTGGGACAGCAGCAGTGCAGGCCTGCAAAAAAGGAGAACAAGAGGGTGAGACAGAAGCCCATCTTATTCCTATGTGTAGGGAGGATAGGCTCATACCAGAGATCCCCAACTGCCTCTTTTCAGGTCTCTCTGCACAAGCAGGTGGGCCTTGAGAAAACTGAGGTCCAGCCCTTAGGATGGAAGGCCCTTGGTGGGCCTAGGGAGGAAAGGGCCAAGACCTCAGGGAAAGTGGGCTTTAGGCTCCTTCTGCTGTGCTGAACTTACCACATCATGAACTCCATGTTCAAGATCTTCCTCAGCTGTGACCCAGATTTTCAGCCTTTACTGGGGAAGAGAAGGGGTTGTCATGTTCCTATCCTGCCCTGTGTACTTGCCCTGCTCATTCATCCACCATTTCTACTCCCATCTTCCCTCCCAGGCTGCTGACTGCCAGCTATGCCGCTGCCACCAAGGATTCACTGACGCTGAGCATCCTTGGGGGGGGGGGGACCGACTCCCAGAGTGGCTCCCTGTCTAGCCCCAGCCCCTCTCTACAACTCCCCAGGCTGCTGTTACCTCCCCACCCCAGGGTCTACTCTTACTTCTCAGGCTTCCTTCTCACTTCCTCTGCCCACAGCTCTAGGCTTTTCTTGGATCTTAATTTAGAGCCAAGAACCTTGTGATTCCTTGAGCACCTACCGCTAGGGAAGGAGTCTGAGAGTGGGGGAGGGAAGAGGAAATCAATCTGAGTGAGTGTGTGGATTGTGTGCGGTTTGCCCAGGGGGAGCATCCCAGCCTGCCCACCCCACTTGCAGTCCCAGGCGTTTCTCTTATGATTGGCCCAGGAATCTGCATCTTTAGGTTCTTTAGGAAAAGGGGAGGGATGGAAGGAAAGAAAGAGGTGAGTGAAAAATTACAGAATATAATTTTTGCTCAACATTTAATCATCCAAATGCAGAGATGCCCTCTGAAGGGAGATGGAAATGGGGTGAGGCCACCCCCTTAAGTGTAGCTCCCCTGGGTAAAGAATCCTGGGAGAATCAGGATGGTTGGTATTGAAAGAGGAAAGAAGTTTTCAGGGCTGAGGGTGCTGGATCCAGGGGGGCCAAGGCTCCCCAGAGTGAGTGAGGATATGACACCCTGTGTGCGCTGGACTCTGGTCTAAATCTATACTTTAAGTGCTCTCAGATAATACCGGGAATAAGATTGGAAAGTCTGAGGAAGGGATGGGAGAGTGGGCAGTGGGGAGAGATGTGACAGGGTGAAGGACCCAGAAAGAGAATCTGGTAGATTAGGAGCCAGAAGGGAGGAGAAGGGTGAAGAGGAAGCTAGACCACAGGATGAGGGACAGGAGTCAGTCCTAAAAGAGAACAGAAGAGGAGTGGGTACAGAAGACTGGAATCTTGAAGGATGCTGAAAGGAGAACAGGATGAGTTAAATGTCAGGGGGGAAACAGAGGGTGAAGGCGTCACAGGAGCAGGGGGGGGAAAGGGAAAGACAGGAGGGGAGAAGAAAAAGTCCAGGCAGGAAGGGAAAATGAAACAGTGGAAGGGGAAGGGAGAAAGGGGTGGAGAAGAGCAGGGTTGGGGAGAAAGCAATGGAAAAGGAGGGAGCATAATACCGAGGATAAAATGAGAAGAGGAAGGGATGGGGACCAAAGACTGGAACAGCAAAGATGGAGGAGTTTGAAATTGTTTCTTTCGATGTAAAGGGATGCGGAGCTATGGGAGGAGATAGGGATAGGGGCATGGTGGGAAGAAGGGAGAGAGGGACGGGAAGAGAACGAAGCTGGAGGAAGGGAGAGTAGTGTAGGAGCGAACCAATGAAGCGGAGAAGGGCTCACAGGGACATCTGTGGCCAGCTGACTCCAGGACTCATTTGCCTCTCCGCCTTGTGAATCACCCTCCCCCCGACGTCAACTTCAGTCCCTGGACCCGAACCCCCTTTAGCCATCCCTCCCAGGAAGCCCGCAGTCCCCAGGCTGGCGCGCCACCCCCACCCTCTCCTCGCGCCTCACCGACCTGTTGTGCGCAGGAGACGAGGTGGGGGTGGGGCAGGAGCCCTGGGCTGGGGGGATCCCGGCCCCATCGCCAGCGCTGCCCAGCCCACCCCTCTCACAGGCCCGCACTCCCCGACAGGACTGGAAAGCAGCGAGAGCGGGGGAGAAAACGAGGACCAGGAGGTCGGTGAAGGGACTCCGGGGGTGGGGTGGGGGGGCGCCGAGAGCAGACAGGAAACCCGAAGCAGGAGGGCGCAAGAAGCCCGAGCCGAAGGCAGGATGGAGGCAACCGCGGGGACGGTGACCGCTGCGCTAGGAGGACAGGACGGAGCCGGGGCCGGAGGAGGGATGGACAGCACGGCAGGGAAGGAGCGCTTCGGGGCTGGGGGCTGGAGCCTAGCGAGGGACCGCGCAGAGAGAGGCGGGAGCGAGAGGCCGAGCCGGAAGGGCAGGGCCGGGCTCCCTCGGGTGGGGGCGTGGGGGTCCCTTCCACTCACCTGCGTGCCCGGCGCGGCAGCGGCGCGACAGCTGCGGGCGCTCTGTGCTGCGCGAGGCTGGGGGTTCGCGGAAGCAGGTGGGACCCGGGGCATGGTCGGGGGGTTGGCCGGCAGCGGGGTGCTGGAGAGGGTGCGGGGCGGGCGCCCGGGGCGCGGGGCGGCGGCGGCGGCGGCGGCGGGAGATGCTCGGCTCGGCTCGGCTCGGCTCGAGCTGCGCTCGGCTCGGCGGGGCTCGGCGGGGCTCAGCGGGGTAGCTCGGAGCGCTCCGTCTCCGCCTCTCCCCCTCCCGCCAGCGGGCCACGCTTGGTTTAACTCTCTCGCTGCCGCACCACCGGAGTTGCGCTCAGCTGTGTCCCAGGTGAAAGGTTACAGAGGATGGCAGAGGGTGAGCGACCGTCTGATTCCCAGCGTTTGAGGCACCCATGGTCACCCTATTTCTGAGATTCTGCGTCCCCTACTCTGTCGCCCCTGGTGGAGAGAGTGCGGAGTGGGGATCAAGGTGGGTGTAGCAGTGAGGATTGTCACCCTTGGATTATCCCAGTAACTGGATCCCCTGATTCCACTCTGGCCCTGCTAAAATAAAATGCAGTCTCCAAAGCAACCCGTATGTCTTTAAAATAAGTAGATCAAGTCGCATTGCTAAGCTTATCTTGCACTTAGAATATCCAAACTCTTTACTGTGACTTACAAGGCCCCATATGCGCCAATAGGTAGCTCTCTGATTTCTTTTCCTAACATTTGAGGCCACAGCTACACTGGCTGGACCGGATCTGTGTTTCTATGAACTAGAGGAGTTTAACTGGCCACAGGATCTTTGCACTGCTATTTCCTCTGCCAGGAACAGTTTTCCCTGGCTATTAACAATGACTCACTCCTTTCATTAATATTTCACTTATATCCACCTGACCAGTGGTGACGCAGTTGATGAGTGCTGAGCTGGGACTCTGAAGTCCCGGGTTCAAAACCTGGAAGTCACCAGCTTAAGCACAGGCTCACCAGCTTGAGCAGAGGTCACTGGCTTGAGCAAGGGGTCACTGGCTCCGCTGGATCCCCCACCCCAATCAATGAACAACTAAAGCGATGCTGGTATGAATTGATGCTTCTCTTCTCTTCCTCAAAAACAGAAAAAAAAAACCCCAAAACAAGAATATTTCACTTAAATTCAATGTCATCTCCTCTGGGAGGCCTAACCTAATCTCCCTGTGAAAAGTAGCTTCCCCTGCCCTCACTCTCACCACATCCCACTCCATTCATCTCTATCAGAACCCAGTTTTATTCAGGTTGTACTTCTAGAACACCACACTCTCCTTGTTTCCCTCCTACCTTACTGGCTTTTCCTTCTCTCAGTCATTTCTGCTCAACCTCTAAATAGAGTCCTTGGCCCTCTTGTCTTTCCACATTCTCTGTCCAGTGATGTCATCCAGTCCCTGGGCTTAAACACTATGTAAATGTCAGGGAGTCCTAAATTTATATCCAGAGCTCCAGACTCATTTATCCAGCAGCCTACTTGACATCTCCACTTGGATGTCTAATAGCTTTGTGAAGCTAATGCGGCTAAAATACATGTCTTGAATTCTCTTCTGGGTAATCCATTTCTCTCTTAGTGTGTCCCATCACTCTTGTTCAGAAAAAAACTAGGAAATGTCCTTTCTCCTTTTCCCTTTTCTTACTAATTCCCACCTTATATCTAATTCACCAGCAAGTCCTGTGAGCCTTGCATCTAAAATACATCCTGAATCCATCCACTTCTCTCCATCATTGTTGCTATCATCCTGGTCCAAGCCATCATCTCTCATCTGGAATAGCGCAATAGCTTCCTAGCTGTTCCCTCACTCCTGCTCTTGCCCTTTACAAACTAGTTTTCACAATATCTAGTAGTAGCTGCTCACAAAAATTAGGGGATATTTCAAAATGAATATGAAGCAATAAAAAAGAAGCATTTATTTTTTTTATTAAGAACATCAGAAAAGCAGCCTGACCAGGTGGTGGCGCAGTGGATAGAGCGTCGGACTGGGATGCAGAAGGACCCAGGTTCGAGACCCCGAGCTCGCCAGCTTGAGTGTGGGCTCATCTGGCTTGAGCAAAAAGCTCACCAGCTTGGACCCAAGGTCGCTGGCTCCAGCAAGGGGTTACTCGGTCTGCTGAAGGCCCGCAGTCAAGGCACATATGAGAAAGCAATCAATGAACAACTAAGAAGTCGCAATGTGCAACGAAAAACTAATGATTGATGCTTCTCATCTCTCTCCATTCCTGTCTGTCTGTCCCTCTCTATCTCTGCCTCTGTAAAAAAAAAAAAAAAAAAAAAAAGAACATCAGAAAAGCAAATGACAAGTCAAAGAAAGTTGTTCAATTATGCAAATGAGATTCAAAACTAACTTTTATTTCATTGGTGAAAATGCACTATACGAAAGGCTGCAAGTACTGGAGTATCTACATGTTCCCTGATCCCCTAATTTTTGTGAGCATTGTATTTTAGCCTGACCACGTGGTGGCACAGTGGATAGAATGTTGGCCTGAGACACTGAGGACCCAGGTCTGAAACCCTGAGATTGCCAGCTTGAGCATGGGCTCACAAGCTTGAGCATGAGGTTGCTGCCAGCTTGAGCATGGGATCATAGACATGACCTCAAGGTCCTTGGCTTGAGCCCAAGGTCACTGGGTCACTGGCTGGGCAGAAACCTCTTTCTCCCAGTCAAGGCACAAATGAGAAAGCAATCGATGAACAATTAAGGTGCCACAACTATGAGTTGATGCTTCTTTTTTTTTTTTTTTTTTTTTTTACACAGACATAGTGAGAGTCAGAGAGAGAGAAAGGGATAGATAGGGACAGGCAGACAGGAACCAAGAGAGATGAGAAGCATCAATCATCAGTTTTTCGTTGTGACACCTTAGTTGTTCATTGATTGCTTTCTCATATGTGCCTTGACTGTGTGCCTTCAGCAGACCGAGTAACCCCTTGCTCAAGCCAGCAACCTTGGGTCCAAGCTGGTGAGCTTTGCTCAAACCAGATGAGCCCGCACTCAAGCTGGCAACCTCAGAGTCTTGAACCTGGGTCCTCCGCATCCCAGTCCAATGCTCTATCCACTGTGCCACCGCCTGGTCAGGTGAGTTGATGCTTCTTATCTCTCTCCCTCCCTTCCTGTCTGTCCCTGTCTGTCTGTCTGTCTCTCTCAAGAAAAAATAAACTAGTAAATTTTTTTTTAGATTTTATTTATTTATTTTAGAGAGAGGAGAGAGAGACAGACAGAGAGAGAAGGGAGGGAGGAGCAGAAAGCATCAACTCCCATATGTGCCTTGACAAGGGAAGCCCAGGATTTCGAACCAGTGACCTCAGAGTTCCAGGTCGATGCTTTTACCCGCTGTGCCACCGCAGGTCAGGCGTAAATTTTTATTTTTAAGGTTTTATTTATTCATTTTAGAGAAGGGGAAGAAGGGAGAGGAGCAGGAAGCATCAACTCCCATATGTGCCTTGACTGGGCAAGCCCAAGGTTTCGAACCGGTGACCTCAGCATTCCAGGTAGACGCTTTATCCACTGCGCCACCACAGGTCAGGCTCAAGCTAGTAAATTTTTGTGTGTGTGTTTGTGTGTGTGACAGAAACAGAGAGAGAGAGACAGAGAGGGACAGATAGAGACACACAGATAGGAAGGGAGAGAGATGAGAAACATCAATTCTTTGATGTGGCACCTTAGTCTCCTTAGTTGTTCATTGATTGCGTTCACATATGTGCCTTGACTGGGGGGTTGTGGGGGGCTACAGCAGACCGAGTGACCCCTTGTTCAAGCCGGCCACCTTGTTTTCAAGCCAGAAACCTTGGGCTTCAAGCCAGCAACCTTTGGGCTCAAGCCAGCAACTATGGGGTCATGTCTATGATCCCACACTCAAGCTGGTGAGTCCACGCTCAAGCCAGATGAACCAGTGACCTCGGGGTTTTGAACCTGGGTCCTCTGCATCCCAGTCTGACACTCTATCCACTGTGCTACCTGGTCAGGCTCAAACTAGTAAATTTTTAAAAATCAAAATCATATTATGCTCTTCCCAGCTTAAAATATATATTTGAGTGGCTATTCATTGTACTTGGAATAAATCTGAACTCCTTGTTAGGAGAGGCCCTTCAACTTGTACTCCTTCTCAATGTTCAAACAATGTTCCTATCAGATTGGACTTCTTGATGTTTTAGAACATCCAAAATCATTCCCTTAGCACCGCTGCACTTTGGATTCCCTCTTTCTGGAATCCTTTGTGACCCTCCCACTCTCATTTTTACTTGGTTGGCTCCCTTTTGTCACTCAGGCACCCGCTCTATTTCATCAGTATGTCTCATTGTCTTTCCAGTTCATCTCACTCTCTGAAATGATCATATATTTCTTTACTGTTTATTGTGCCTCCCCCCCCCCCCCTTACACTAGAAAACAAAGTTCTCATTTGTTTTGTTTCCCCGTAACTTACCTTAGGGCTTAATACATTCATGCTCAATATTTATTGCTTAGTGAACTCCGCCTTGGACCGCTGCCCACTGGAACCCTTCATTCTCTCCTCTGCCCTCCACATGCCTTTCCTCTCTGTCTTCCTGCCCTCCCTGATCTCTGTCCTGTGACCTGGGCACAGTGCTTTTGGCTGAGTCTCTGTTCACACCCATGCCCCTCCAGACAATTGCCTTTCATCTCCTGCACTATTACTATCATTAGTCTGGCACTTCCACCTCCTGGAGGGAAGGAAGATGCTGTTCTGACCAGCATCTGCAGCAGCTGCCCTCCTGCTTGTCTGTTCCTGACAGCCCTTCATTCTGAGGTCAGAACAACAGTGAGTGAGCCATCCTCCTTGTGTCTCCCAGTGGGAGGGGAGACAGTGCACACTGGATGTGAACTGGGCCATGTGAGGGAGGGTGCACAAATCACACCATGTCCTGGGCCTCAGTGAGCTACAGTGCATCCTGAGAATGTGCAGTAAGAGGACTCATTCTGTGACTGTTGTGGGTCAGATTGATTTACTTCCACGGTGTGTGTCTTTTACACTGAAGACTTTGGGTCATTATCAACTATTTCTAGTATTAATTTTTTTTATTGATTGACTTGAGAGAGAGACATTGATTTGTTGTTCCACTTATTTATGCATTCACTGGGCAATGCTTGTATATGCCTTGACTGGGGACTGAACCTGCAACTTTGGTATATTGGGATGACTCTCTTAACCAAATGAGTTACCTGGCCAGGACTATTTCTAGTATTTTTGATTGATTCATTCATTCAATGACTCTTTTTTGAATACATACTACATGCTTGGTACTGTACCAAGGCTGGGGGATACAGTGGAGAGCAAAAACAAAGTCATCACTGTCTTCTTGGAACTTAGAATCTAGTGAGGGAGACAATGAAATACAGTGATAAATGTATCTTCAGATAATTTGAAGACCTTCCCACACTCCACAGTCTATAAATTCTCTCCCTGTGTCTGGCTCTGCTAGTCTCTTTATCATTATCTCTGGGCTTGTTGGGGGATGTGGGCTTTGTCAGGGTAAATTTCCATCCGTTTCCTGTCCTCCAGTGTCCAATGTCCTTATTAACTCTTCTCACTCTCAGCTGATGATCTTGCTCTCTACTTTCCTGAGAAAACAGAAGCAGACAGAAGAGAACTTCCAACTTCTGCCACCACATCCCATCCTTACCTTTCCTGGGGTGTACAGGGGCAGATCCAAGACCTTTTCAGCCACCAAAGTCTTCATTCCAGGGACTGTCCCTCCGTCTCCTGCAGCACTCAGCATTACCCCCTCTCCATTTGATTATTCCCAGCAGCATGTAAGCATACCGTAATGCTGTGATTTCTCACAGCTTAAAATGAACTCCTCTGAGCTCCATGTCCCCCTCCAGTATCTGCCCTCTGTTTCCCTTTACAGCAGAGCATCAGAAGATGATCTCCATTCACCATCTCTTCTACTTCTCTTATTCCTTCTCTTTTTCTTTTATTTACTTAATCTATTTGATTTTTAGAATTCATTATTTTGAAGGGGTAATACATTTACGTGTGCAAAAAAAGTTTTCAATATATTAAAAATGTAGATAATGAAAGTTCTCATTCTCCCTCCTGTCCACCATCTTTCTACTTCCCACCTCTGCTCTTAATGTGACTAATTTCTGTGTATTCTTCCAGAGTTTCTTTATGCATAAACAAGCAAATAGTAATATGCTATTCCCTCATATATTTTACATAAAAGTTGGCATACCATGTGCACTGTTATACAGCTTTTTTTTTTTAAGTGAAAGGAGGGGAGATAGACTCCCACCATGCACCCTGACTGGGATCCATCCAGCAAACAAGCCTGGGGCCTATGCTTGAATTTGAGCTATTTTTAGCTCCTGAAGCTGACTGGTAGACCAGCGGAGCTATCCTCAGTGCTTGAGGCCAACGCTCAAACCAATCCAGCCACTGGCTGTGAGAGGGGAAGAGAAAGAGAAGAAGGAGAGGAAGGGGGAGAGAAGCAGATGGTTGCTTCTTCTGTGTGCCCTGGAAGTCCATACGGGCTGGGTGATGCTCTATCCGCTTAGCCACCAGCCAGGGCTAGCACTTTCTCTCATAATAAACAGCACCTCCAGTTGATCAGACAAAAACCCTGCAGTCAACTTTTTTATTTAATTGATTTTAGAGAGAGGAGGGGAAGACAGACATGGCTCTGTTCCTGTATGTGCTGTGTCTGGGGATTGAACCCGCAACCTTTGAGTATCAGGATGATGCTCCAGCCAACTGAGCTACTGGCCAGGGCTTTTTTTTAATGTCTATAACTGCCTAGTATTTTCCTTTATTGAACTTCGTTATCTTTAAGTTTATACATACAAATATAATATGTACTTACATTTTATGTAAACATAATTTTATATATAAACTTTGATGCACAAAATACTGATATATATGTTAGTTATAAAGTAGGAAATTAAAATGAATATCTATGAACCCACCACCCAACCCAAGGACTGAAAAGTTACCAATAATTTGCATCTATGTGGTCCCCCATCCTCCTGTCCCCCTGCCTCCTCTCTCTATAATCACTATCTCCCCAATTTTTAAAATTGTTCTATTGTTTTTAAATACAGTTTTCTCACAAGTAGATATAAGCTTAAACAATAAATACTATATGTTGTTTAGCCTGACCAGGTGGTGCACTGTGGACAGAGCATTGGCCTGGGACACTGAGGACCCAGGTTCAAAACCCCAAAGTTGTTGGCTTGAGTGCGGGCTTACCAGCTTGAGCATAGGATCATAGACATGACCCCATGGTCTCTGGCTTGAGGCCCAAGGTCGCTGAGTACAAGGTCACTGGCTTGAGCAAGAAGTCACTGGCTTGGCTATATAGCCCCCTGGTCAAGGCACATATGAGAAAGCAATCAATGAACAACTAAGGTGCCTCAACTATGACTTGATGCTTCTCATTTCTCTCCCTTCCTGTCTGTCTGTCTGTCTGTCTGTCTCTCTCTCTCTCTCTCTCTCTCTCACACACACACACACACAATGCTAAGTTGTTTTCTTTTCAATGTACACTCCTACCAGCAATATTTGAGTTCCCATTGATCTAAATTCTAACACTTGTATTTTTATTTTTTTTATTTTTTTTAAGATTTTATTTATTCATTTTAGAGAGGAGAGAGAGAGAGAGAAGGGAGGAGCAGGAAGCTTCAACTCCCATATGTGCCTTGACCAGGCAAGACCAGGGTTTTGAACCGGCGACCTCAGCATTCAAGGTCGATGCTTTATCCACTGTACCACCACAGGTCAGGCACACTTGTATTTTTAGACTTCTTAATTTTTACCAACCCAGAAGATGTATAGTAGCATCTCATTCAGTTTTATTTGGCATAGCTTTAATTACTAACGCATTTGAGCATCTTTTTATATGCTTATTAGCCTTTTGAATTTTCTCTTCTGGAAAATGCTTGATCATTTGGGTTGTTCCTATTTTTCTTATTGATTCGTAGGCATTCTTTATATATTCAGAATACCAGTCTTTTGTCAGTTCTATATGTTGCAAATATTTTCTTCTTTGTTAACATATTTGTGACCTGTCCTTTTATTTTTTTTTATGATGTACAAATGCTCCTTGACTTTTGATGGGGTTACATCCCAATAAGCCCATCATAAGTTGAAAATATCTGTTAAGTTGAAAATGTATTTAATACACCTACTCTACCAAACATCATCGTTCAGCCTAGCCTACCTAGTGTGTGTGTGTGTGTGTGTGTGTGTGTGTGCGCGCGCGCGCGCGCTTTTAATGAGAGAAGGAGGGCTAGTGAAACAGACTCCCATATATGCTCAACCAGGATCCACCCGGCAAGCCCTGTCTGGAGCCGATGCTTGAATCAACCAAGCTATTTTTAGCACATGTACCAACTGAGCCATCTTCAGTTGCCTGGGTGGAGGCAACTCTCTATCCACTGAGCAAACTGGCCAGGGCTGTAGCCTACCTTTAATGTACTCAGAACACTTACATTAGCCTACAATTGGACAAGTACCTTTAAAAAAATTATTTTGGATTGATTTGAGAGAGAGAGAGGAAGGGAGAGAGAGAGAAGCATCAACTTGCTGTTCCACTTAGTTGTTCCATTTAGCTGTGCACTCATTGGTTGCTTTTCCTATGTGTCCTAACTGGGAATGGAACCTATGTGACTTTGGTGAGCTGCGAGGATACTATCCACGTAGCACCTCGCCAGGGCCTGGACAAATATCTTGAGTTTCATATTAGGAGTAATTGCCTTACCCTTCCTACCAGAAGCAGGAGACATATGGGCATTTTGTATACATGATGGGATGCAACTATACAAAACACAATATCCAAAAACATGGGCAACACAATACAGTGTAGAGTATTGGTCGTTCACCCTCATGACTGTTTGGCTGCCCGGGAGCTGCAGCTCGCTGCTGCTGCCCAGCATCATGACAAAGTACTGTACGGCATACTGCTCTGGAAAAGAGCAAATATCAAAACTCAGTGCAGCCCGAGCCAGATCATGTAGTTGGTTAGAGCGTCATCCCAATAAGCAGAGGTTATGGGTTTAATACCTGATCAGGGCACATACAAGATTAGACCCATGCTTCTATCACCCTCTCTCACTCTTTCTCTCTAAAATCAATAAAAATAAAAACAAACTCATAGTACAGTTTTTACTGAATGCATATTACTTTCACATCATTGTAAAGTTGAAAAATCAGAAGTGCCCCATGGACAGTGGGGACTGTCCATATTTTGATTATCAGAATTTCTTAATTTTAATATAGGCATATTTACTTATCAACCCTTTAGTTGATGATTGTGCTTTTTGTATCTTGTGTAAAAGAATCACTCTCTACCCTCCTGGTCTGATAAACATTTTCTTACATGTTTTTCAAAATATTTTAAACTTTGCCCTTAATATACTTAAGTTCTAAGTCTACCTTGAATTGATTTTTGTGTATGGAGTATTATAAGTATCTATTATTTATTTATTTATTTATTTATTTATTTATTTATTTATTTTTACAGAGACAGAGAGAGTCAGAGAGAGGGATAGATAGGGACAGACAGACAGGAATGGAGAGAGATGAGAAGCATCAATCATCAGTTTTTCGTTGTGACACCTTAGTTGTTCATTTATTGCTTTCTCATATGTGCCTTGACCGTGGGCCTTCAGCAGGCCGAGTAACCCCTTACTCAAGCCAGCGACCTTGGGTCCAAGCTGGTGAGCTTTGCTCAAACCAGATGAGCCCGCGCTCAAACTGGCGACCTCGGGGTCTCGAACCTGGGTCTTTCCGCATCCCAGTCCGACGCTCTGTCCACTGTGCCACCGCCTGGTCAGGCCTATTTTTTATTTTTAATATGGAAAATAAGTTTTCCCAGCCTCATTTATTAAATAATCCTTCCTTTCTACCTGATTTATTTTGCTAATTCTGTTATACATCCAAGTTCCATATATATCTATATCTATCTATATCTATATATCTATCTATATCTATATATCTGTTTCCATAAACTTTTAAAAACCTCCACCAGTAACACACTTTCTTAAATCCTGTAGATTTAAAATAAATCTAGTTACCTCCTGGACCAAACACCACCTTACCAATATACTCTTCTTTAGGAGTATTTTGCCACTTCTTGGCTGTTGCTCTATTTGAATCAACTTGTCAAGTTCAATAAGATTTGGTTACAGTTGCATTCAATTCAAAGTCCATCTCAAGACAAATTGACATCCTTTTGGTAATGAAATTTCCTATCATGGATTTGGGTTATCTCTCCATTTATTTAAGCCTTAATGTCTTGCAATGAAGTTGTATAATTTTCTGCATACAGATTATGCACATTTCCTGTTTTAGTTCTTCCTAGATACTTAATTGCTTTTCTGTTATGGTAAATGATATTGTTTAAGATTACACTTTGAATTGTTTTTGCTGGTATAGAGAAATGCAGTTGATTTGCAATACTGATTTTAGAGCCAACCACCTTGATAAGCTCTCTTCTGTATAATAATTTTTCTACACACTTTTTGGATTTTCTACAAAGATAATCGTATCATCTGCAAATAATGGCAGTTTGCTTATTCTTTTCCAATATTGTGGCTTTAATTTCCTTTTCTTGAGCTGGCTAACACCTTTAGTACAATACGAATACAAGCAGTGATAGCTGTCAGCTTTCTTTTGTTCCTAGGTTAAACAAAACACTTCCATTATTTTCCCAGTAAGAATGGTGTTTGCTGCAGTTTTTTTTTTTTGTTTGTTTGTTTGTATTTTTCTGAAGCTGGAAACAGGGAGAGACAGTCAGACAGACTCCCGCATGCGCCCCACCGGGATCCACCCGGCACGCCCACCAGGGGCGATGCTCTGCCCACCAGGGGGCGATGCTTTGCCCCTCTGGGGTGTTGCTCTGCTGCGACCAGAGCCTCTCTAGCGCCTGGGGCAGAGGCTAAGGAGCCATCCCCAGCGCCCGGGCCATCTTTGCTCCAATGGAGCCTCGGCTGCTGGAGGGGAAGAGAGAGACAGAGAGGAAGGGGGAGGGGTGGAGAAGCAAATGGGCGCTTCTCCTATGTGCCCTGGCCGGGAATCGAACCCGGGTCCCCCGCACGCCAGGCCGACGCTCTACCGCTGAGCCAACCGGCCAGGGCCTGCTGCAGTTTTTTAAAAAAATAACTTTTATCGGCCCTGGCCCATTGGCTCAGTGGTAGAGCGTCGGCCTGGCGTGCAGAAGTCCCGGGTTCGATTCCCGGCCAGGGCACACAGGAGAAGCGCCCATCTGCTTCTCCACCCCTCCCCCTCTCCTTCCTCTCTCTCTCTCTCTCTCTCTCTCTCTCTCTTCCCCTCCCAGAGCTGAGGCTCCACTGGAGCAAGGATGGCCCAGGCGCTGGGGATGGCTCCTTGGCCTCTGCCCCAGGCGATAGAGTGGCTCTGGTCGCAACAGAGCATCGCCCCCTGGTGGGCAGAGCGTCGCCCCCTGGTGGGCGTGCCGGGTGGATCCTGGTCGGGTGCATGTGGGATTCTGTCTGACTGTCTCTCCCTGTTTCCGGCTTCAGAAAAATACAGAAAAAAAAATAATAACTTTTATCAAGTTAAGAAAGACTCCTTTTATTCCTAGTTTGCTAAGAGTTTTGTCATGCATAGGTGTTGAACTAAATGCTTTTTGAAGCCCCCCCATTTTTTTGTATTTTTCCAAAGTTAGAAGTGAGAAGACAGTCAGACAGACTCCCTCATGCGCCTGGCCAGGATCCACTCGGCATGCCCACCAGGGGGCAATGCTCTGCCCATCTGGGGTGTTGCTCCATTTCTGCCGGAGCCATTCTAGCGCCTGAGGCAGAAGCCATGGAGCCATCCTTAGCACCCGGGCCAACTTTGCTCCAATGGAGCCTTGGCTGCAGGAGGGGAAGAGAGAGACAGAGAGGAAGGAGAGGGGGAGGGGTGGAGAAGCAGATGGGTGCCTCTCCTGTGTGCCCTGGCCGGGAATCAAACCCAGGACTTCCACACGTTGGGCTGATGCTCCACCGCTGAGCCAACCAGCCAGGGGCCTGAAGCCCATTTTTATTGTAAAATTTAACACATAAAAATAAATGCAACAAGACATAAATATAAAGTATAGAATAGTTATAAAGGAAATATACTTATAGAGGGAATAGAGGAAATACTTGTGTAACCTCCATCCAGGCTAACTAAAAGAACCTGGCCAATAATAAAAAAGGCTTTGTGTGTTCCTGTTCCATCACACATCATTTCCTCCTCACTAAAGGCAAGTAATATTATGACTTTTATGGAAATCACTTACTTGCATTTCTTACCCATATATGTGTACATTTTTAACAGTATAGTTTCTTTTGAAGATATATCTATGTAATAAGTATATATATATTGATATTTGTTATACACACAGGAGTGGAATTACTGTATCATATGGCATCTTCATTTTATTAGATAATACTAAACTCTTTTCCAAAGTGTTTTAAACACAATATCCAAAAACATGGGCAACACAGTACACTGTAGAGTATTGGTCGTTCACCCTCATGACTGTTTGGCTGCCCGGGAGCTGCAGCTCGCTGCTGCTGCCCAGCATCATGACAAAGTATTGCACGGCATACTGCTCTGGAAAAGAGCAAATATCAAAACTCAGTGCAGCCCGAGCCAGATCGCACAGTTGGTTAGAGCATCATCCAACAGGCAGAGGTTATGGGTTTGACCCTTGATTAGGGCACATACAGGATTAGACCCATGTTTCTGTCTCTCTCTTCCTCTCTGTCTAAAATCAATAAAAATAAAAGTAAACAACTTGTATTCCCACTAATTTATATGAGAGTTTCTCTTGCTCCATAGTCTTGTCAACACGTAATGTTTTCAGACTTTAGGCTATTCTGGTGCATCCAATGGTATTTTATTACGGATTTAACTTGCATTTCTCTGATCACTAATGAGGTTGAACACCTTTTCATATGTTTGTTGACCTTGTGGATTTCCTCTTGTAAAGTGCTAGTTCAGATCTTTAGTTCATGTTTATAAATTTAATGTTAGGATTTTTTTTTATTCATTTGAAGGAGTTCTAAATACATCCTGAACACATCCTTTGTGTTATATATGTTACAAATGCTTCCTTCTATTCTATGGATTATCTGTTGATGAACACATGTTCTTGACTTTAATGTAGTCAAATTTATCAATGTTTTCTTTATGGTTATTTGAGTCTTAAGAAATACTTCCTCTTGAGTAGGGGGAGGGGAGTAAAGAGGGACAAAAAATGGTGACAGAAAATGATTTGACTTTGGATGATGTACCCATAACATCACCAACAGTTCAAATGCTATAAAAATGTTTACCTGAATATATGTCCTTTTATTGATCAATGTCACCCCATTAAATTTAATTTTCTAAATTAAAAAAAAGAAATATTTCTTTACCTTGAATTCATATATATACTTTCCTATATTATCTTCTAAAAGGCTTTAATTTGCCTTTTACATTTAATCTGACATATAGTGGGGGATGATTTTTGTATATGGTTTAAGGTAGGGGTTTGGTTTTATTTTTTCATCTAGATAATTGTCACAGCAGCATTGAAATGTACATCCTTTCTCTCTTGCTCAAAAGTATAAACTCTCTTGCCTGACCTGTGGTGCTGCAGTGAGTAAAGCATTAACCTGGGATGCTGAGGTCGCCCATTTGAAACCCTTGGCTTGCAACTACTACAAGTCGATGCTTCCTGCTCCTGCCTCCCCCCATTCTCTCTTTCTCTTCTCTCTAAAATCAATCAATAAATAAAAATCTTTTTAAAAAAGTGTAAACTCTTAGAAATCAAGTGTCTATATATGTATGAATCTGTTTCTGGACTCTGAATTTTCTTCTAGTGGTCAATGTATCTATCTTGTGACAATACTATACTATACTGTCTTAATTATTATGGCTTTGCCTTTGTCATTATGTCCTGCTGCCTGGTAAAGCCAGTCTTTCCATCTTGTACATCTTCAAGAGGCTATTCGTGACTTTTTACATTTCCACATAAATTTTAGAATCAGTATGTTAGTTCCATACACTCACAAAAAAGCTTGTTGGGTTTGATTAGGCTTGTACTGAACCATAAATCACTTTAGGGAAAATTGACTCATGATATTGAGGCTATTAATCTATGAAAATGATAATACCTCTCCATTTATGTCTTCAGTGTCACCCACTATATTATATTGTGATGCATATACATATATATTTTATTATGTTATAAAGTACTGCAATCCACAGGTTACATAGAGACACCAGGCAGGTTACAGAAGAAACATGAGGAGTTTATTAATTAGCTGGCTAGCTACATGGGGCATGGTCCCAAATCATGCAGGCTGTCATACAGTTCTGAGCCTTCTTTTATACAAAATCAACTACTGGTTGGGATGGGTAAGGAGGGGGAGCATGGTACAATAGCCAATTACTAACAAGCTTACACCATTTATCTATAGGATCTATTAAAAGAAAAAAGCATTCCCACATATCAAGACCATAAGATAACACAGTACAGCTAGTGCTCGACTTACAACCACAATTGGTTCCGACAGACCAGTCATAACACGATTTGGTCGTAAGTTGAGAAGGCTATATGTACAGTACTGTGAAATGATGTTATAAAAATCTTTAAGTCATTTTATCATAATTTTCTTTTATTATTGTTATATATCAATTTTTTTGTTCATTTTATGCCATTTGTATCATCTCTACATCATTTTGTTTCTTATTTTTACATTTGTCAGTACAACTGGTTTAATATTTGCAAAGACAATTTTCTCTTTCCTCTTGGTAGACATCTTGGGAGGGGTTTGATGAAAAATATCCAAGACACAAAACACAAATTGCTGTACTGAGTCTGGGATAACAGTTGATATGGTGCACGCGGAGATGGTAGTGCTGCTGGAAGCTGGTCCGCACTGTCGTATGCCCAGCTGGGCAACTCTTGTGCTGCCAGACACGGAGCAGTCGTGGCTAGCAATTGTGGTAGTAAAGTTGAACGGTCATAAGTTGCATAGGTCATAAGTCGATCAATATTTGTAGTGATAAATGTTTTACATACCTGGCAAAGACATTCCCAAATCTTGTAGGGTCTACCACCCATCCCTGTCACCAGAATGAAATGTTTAGCTTAGGATAAGGAGAGAAGCTAAATGAAACTACCTTTTTTTTAAAAAAAATTTATTTATTTATTTATTCATTTTAGAGAGAGAGAGACCGAGAGACAGAGAGAGAGAGAAAGGGAGGAATAGGAAGCATCAACTCCCATATGTACCTTGACCAGGCAAGCCCAGGGTTTTGAACCAGCAACCTCAGTGTTCCAGTTCGATGCTTTATCCACTGCGCCACCACAGGTCAGGCTAAATGAAACTACCTTTGCTAAAGTGTTGGGGCTAGCTTATTAGGAAACCTAGTAAGCTAGTCCCTGCTTGCTTAGTTTACAAGTTTTATTCATATAAAGACTTTCAGAAGGATGATTATTAGAAAGCATATAAAATGTTCCAGAATACAGGTTTTTCAAGCAAGGGGAGTGGGCTCGTGATCCTTTTGTCTAAAAGTATAGGTAACTCTCAGGACTCCAGGAGGGGAGGAAGAGTTCCAATCAGTGTAGGAATTTTTAATTAAGATATGTAAACATTGTTTTCTAAAGGCTCTTACAGAAGGGGAAGAGAAAGTTTTCAGATAAGTTTTACCTTCTTTGCTCTGTCTAGCAAGTAGTGGCCTCAGTCCTTCCAGAGAACTATAGTTAAACTATAATTAGTTACTAACTAACTTTTGCCCCTTTAATCTCTCTCTTCAGGGTTTTTTTTTTTTCTCTTCAGAAAGGAGGGGTTAGGGGAGCCTGACTCTTACTTTTAAAATATAATGTTAACAATTTTTGCAATTCCTTTGTACCTTGTCACAATTATATATATATTATATATATGTATAATGTAATGCATACAGGCCTTACACATACCATTTCCTTTTCTGCCTTGGTATTTGATATTTTTACTTTTTAAATTTTTTTTAGATTTATTCACTTTTGGAGAGAGAGGAGAAAGAGAGAGAGAGAGAGAGAGAGAGAGAGAGAGAGAAAGAAGGCGGGGAGGAGCAGGAAGCATCAATTCCCATATATGCCCTGACCAGGTGAGTGCAGGGTTTCAAACCGGTGACCTCAGCATTCCAGGTTGATGCTTTATCGAGTGCGCCACCACAGATTGGGAATATTTGATATTTTCCTTTTTTTTTTTTAAGATTTTATTTATTCATTATAGAGAGGGGAGAGAGAGAGAGAGAGAGAGAAGGGGGGAGGAGCAGAAAGCATCAACTCCCATATGTGCCTTGACCAGGCAAGCCCAGGGTTTTGAACCGGCAACCTCAGCATTTCCAGGTTGACACTCTATCCACTGTGCCACCACAGGTCAGGCTGATATTTTCCATTTTAAGTAAAATTATTCATCTAATTGTTGTATATATATAGATATATAGTTTATTTTGTATATGTTTTGTCAAACAGCCTTGGTTTTTTTGTTTTGTTTTGTTTTTTACAGGGCAGAGAGAGAGAGTCAGAGAGAGGGATAGATAGGGACAGACAGACAGAAACGGAGAGAGATGAGAAGCATCAATCATCAGTTTTTCGTTGCGACACCTTAGTTGTTCATTGATTGCTTTCTCACATGTGCCTTGACCGCAGGCCTTCAGCAGACCAAGTAACCCCTTGCTCAAGCCAGCGACCTTGGGTCCAAGCTGGTGAGCTTTTGTTCAAACCAGATGAGCGTGCGCTCAAGCTGGCGACCTCGGGGTCTCGAACCTGGGTCCTCGGCATCCGAGTCCGACTCTCTATCCACTGCTCCACCGCCTGGTCAGGACCCTTCTAGTTTTCTAAACGATTTTTTGAGTGCTCTCCCTCCAGGGAGCAGCCCTTGCCATTCACCTTCCCCTACCCCTCTTATTCCCCTATGCACGTGTCTTTCTCCTAAGCTCCAAAGAACCTTCTTTTGCCTCTGTAACTTGTTTCCTGAGCCCATTTCCTCTACCACTCACTCCTACCTCTGTGATTTTTTTTTTTTTTTTTTTTTTTTGTATTTTTCCGAAGCTGGAAACGGGGAGGCAGTCAGACAGACCGGGATCCACCCGGCATGCCCACCAGGGGGCAATGCTCTGCCCATCTGGGGCGTCGCTCTGTTGCATCCAGAGCCATCCTAGCGCCTGAGGCAGAGGCCACAGAGCCATCCTCAGCGCCCAGGCCATCTTTGCTCCAATGGAGCCTTGGCTGCAGGAGGGGAAGAGAGAGGCAGAGAGGAAGGAGAGGGGGAGGGGTGGAGAAGCAGATGGGCGCTTCTCCTGTGTGCCCTGGCCGGGAATCAAACCCGGGACTCCTGCACGCCAGGCCAACGCTCTACCACCAAGCCAACCGGCCAGGGCCAGACTTTTTTCTTTTTTTAATTTATTCATTTTAGAGAGAAGAGAGGGTAAAGGGGGATGGGAGGATCAGGAAACATTAACTCCCATATGTGCCTTGACCAGACAAGCTCAAGGATTTTGAATAGGTGACCTCATCATTCCAGGTCAATGCTCTATCCACTGCACCACCACACGTCAGACCCTCTGTGACTTCTTAAATAAACTTTGTCTTATAAAAAAAATATTTTGACAGAGAAAGTCCGAGAGAGGGACAGGTAGGGACAGACAGGAGAGAGATGAAAAGCATCAATTCTTCGTTGAAGCATCTTAGTTGTTCGTTGATTGCTTGTTCACTGATTGCTTTCTCATATGTGCCTTGATTGGGGGGCTACAGCAGAGCGAGTGACCTCTTGCTCAAGCCAGTGACTTTGGGCTCAAGCCAGCAACCATGGGGTCATGTCTATGATGCCACGCTCAAGCTAGCAACCCCTTGCTCAAGCTGGATGAGCCCACGCTCAAGCCAGCAACCTTGGGGTTTCAAACCTGGGTCCTCAGTGTCCCAGTCCATATTCTATCCACTGTGCCACCGCCTGGTCAGGCAAAAAGAATATTTTAAATCACAAATAGATGTTGATTTCATCTTGTGCATTCCCTATAATTTATTGAGATGATTGTGTGATTTATTTCTTTAATCTATTAATACGATGAATAAAGCAGATGTATTTTCTAATGTCAAGCTCCCCTTAAATTCCTGACATAAATTTAAGTCAGTCTTGGATTTCAATTTTTTTAGCACTGCTGGATTCAATTCACTAGTATTTTTTTGTTTTGTTTTGTTTTGTTTTTACAGAGACAGAGAGTGAGTCAGAGAGAGGGATAGACAGGGACAGACAGACAGGAACGGAGAGAGACGAGAAGCATCAATCATTAATTTTTCATTGCGCGTTGCAACATCTTAGTTGTTCATTGATTGCTTTCTTGTATGTGCCTTGACCGCGCGCCTTCAGCAGACCGAGTAACCCCTTGCTGGAGCCAGCGACCTTGGGTTCAAGCTGGTGGGATTTTGCTCAAACCAGATGAGCCGGCTCTCAATCTGGCGACCTCAGGGTCTCGAACCTGAGTTCTCTGCATCCCAGTCCGACCCTCTATCCACTGTGCCACTGCCTGGTCAGGCTCACTAGTATTTTATTGAAGATTTTTGTAGCTATGTTAATAAATAAGATTGGCCCATACTTTTTCTTTGTAGTATTAGCCTTTTTTGGTTGGGTTATCAAAGTAATTCTGGCCATATAGAATTGTGGTAGGCAGTTAGACAGACATGAGCAGAGCAAGGATTATAGGCTAGGCACAGAAGGCCACCAGGGTGGAAAGCCCCAGGTGCCTAGCGAAGGGGAAAATTGGGGAAATAAAGACCTTGCCCCCCCACCCCACCCCGCCCCAGGATGACCTTTCCTCCCTTAGCTGATCATGTGGTTCAGACCCTCCTCATTTTATATTGTTGGTCATGGGATTTGGACTCTTTGTTGACCTTTCCTCCCCTGACATATCACTAGTCATGTATTTTTAGACCCCATTAGAGGAGGAAAAATCAATACATAGGCCTCAGTTGTGGATCAGCTTCAGGCCCAGAAAAGCAGCAAAGACCTAAAAGGAAATCATGGCTGACCTCAGGACCAGCTGCTTTAAATAATAACCCCCCTCCCCTAAAATCTGCACCTTTAAAAACCTTTGGGAAGGGGATCACAGTGAGGCTCTCCACCCACCCCACTCCCAGGCCTGTTTTCCTTGCCTCAGTCTTTCTCTTAAATTCTAGGGGACTCCCCTGACCAGGCAGTGGCACACTGGATAGAGCGTCAGACTGGGACACAGAAGACTCAGGTTCGAGACCCCGAGGTCGCCAGCTTGAGTGCAGGCTCACCTGGTTTGAGCAAAAGCTCACCAGCTTGGACGCAAGGTTGCTGGCTCGAGCAAGGGGTTGGTTGGTCTGCTGAAGGCCCGCGGTCAGGCACATATGAGAAAGCAATCAATGAACAACTAAGGTGTCGCAATGAAAAATTGATGATTGATGCTTCTCATCTCTCTTTGTTCCTGTCTGTCCCTATCTATCCCTCTCTGACTTTCTCTCTGTCTCTATTTAAAAAAAAAAATTCTAGGCCTGACCTGTGGTGGCGCAGTGGATAAAGCGTAGACCTGGAAATGCTGAGGTCGCCGGTTCGAACCCTGGGCTTGCCTGGTCAAGGCACATATGGGAGTTGATGCTTCCAGCTCCTCCCCCCTTCTTTCTCTCTGTTTCTCTCTCTCCCTCTTTCTCTCCTCTCTAAAAATGAATAAATTAAAAAAAATTCTAGGGGACCTTAGGAGACTTGCAACCAGGGTAAAAATGTGCAGTGGCAGCTCTTCCTGGGCTAAGCCCCTGAACTGGTCTACAAGGCTCCCTTTTCTCTGACTTTCTTCCCGCACAGCCAATAAATCCTTCCTTTACTTGTTGCACTTAGTCTGATAATGGAATTTTTTCTCTAAAGAAGACAAGGTCTCCTGGATCCTCCCTATAACAGAATGAGTTGAAGAGTGGCCTTTCTTTTCCTATTTTCTGTTAAAGTTCATATAAGATTAAAATTATCTGCCCTTTGAAAGTTTGTATGACATTATTTTTAACGCTTTCTCTTCCTTTCACACTTTACATCTATTTGCAAATTCTGCTTATGCTAGTTTTAAATTAAACCCAGAACCCAAGTACTTCTCACCTCCACAGCGACCACCTTCGTCCAAGCTACCACCATCTGTTGCCTAATTGCAGTAGCCTCCTAATTGGAACTGTTGCTTCTGTTCACGCACTCATTTATTGTGACATTTTTTTTTTTTTTTTTTTTACAGAGACAGAGAGTCAGAGGGATAGACAGACAGGAACAGAGAGATGAGAAGCATCAATCATAAGTTTTTCATTGCGACACCTTAGTTATTCATTGATTGCTTTCTCATATGTGCCTTCACCGCAGGTCTTCAGCAGACCGAGTGACCCCTTACTTAAACCAGAGACCTTGGGACTAAGCTAGTGAGCTCTGCTCAAACCAAATGAGCCCACACTCAATCTGGCGACCTCAGGGTCTCGAACCTGAGTCCTCCGTATCCCAGTCCGACACTCTATCCACTGCGCCACTGCGCCACTGCGCCACTGCTTGGTTGGTCAGGCTATCGTGGCATTTTAAACACAACCACCTGGTACCTGCCTGAGACCACACACTCCCCTCCTGCATTCGGCGTCTAGCTCTGGCCCACAATAAAGTTTTGTGGGTTTTTTTGTATTTTTTTTATACAGTTTGGTTTTTTTTTTTGTATTTTTTTCCTGAAGCTGGAAACGGGGAGAGACAGACAGACTCCGGCATGCGCCAGACCCGGGATCCACCCAGCACACCCACCAGGGGGCGATGCTCTGCCCCTCCGGGCGTCGCTCTGCCGCGACCAGAGCCACTCTAGCGCCTGAGGCAGAGGCCAAGGAGCCACCCCCAGCGCCCGGGCCATCTTTGCTCCAATGTAGCCTTGGCTGCGGGAGGGGAAGAGACAGAAAGGAAGGAGGGGGTGGGGGTGGAGAAGCAAATGGGCGCCTCTCCTGTGCCCTGGCCGGGAATCGAACCCGGGTGCCCCACACGCCAGGCCGACGCTCTACCGCTGAGCCAACTGGCCAGGGCCCCACAATAAAGTTTTATTGAAACAAAGCAGAAATAAAAGGTGCCCGGCAAGTCTTTCCTCTACAGCCAATCAGAGAGCAGAATGCTTTTGTCGCTCACAAACTTAAGCAGGCGGGAGCGGGGTATGTCCCGCCCAAAGTCTACCTAGTAAGAGAGGAAGTACCGCCGGAAGCCAGCCATAGAGTTTAGCAGCCAGAGCGACCCTGCAGGGAGGTGGCAGGAAAGACTCGGAACAGCTGCCGGAGGTGACGAAGTGGCGGCCCCGCCCGGTGCTCTGAAAGACGAATCTTCCAGGTAGCGGCCCGCAGAGTCTAGTCCAGGGTACGACGCGACATTCTGCGGGAGCCCACGGTCTCTGGGCGGCCTCTTTAAGGGAGGGGGCGGGGCCACGCGAAAGGATCGTGGGGGTGAGGTCACGTGGTTGGGGGCACTTGCCGAGCAGGAGTGGAGGTTTGAAGGAGCGTCGTCATTCGGGTAGACACCATGTGACACCCCTCCCCCCACTGTGTCCTGTGCCGTGGGGTTCAGTGGGGTGCACATTGGTGGGCCTTGGGATTAGTCCCAGGGACGGGGGGAGACTGGGCGTGGCAACCCCGTCTCCGCCAGGCATCCTTCAAAATGTGGCGGATTTTAAGATAATTAGATCTGAGTTTTAGACTGTTCCATCTCTGATTCCTCATTGCAGAAGTGACTGTGCCTCTGCAGTTGGCTCTAGCCCTTGTGCTTCTCATCCTCCCAGTGTCCAGGGACCTCCAGCTTCACATCCTCTTTCCTTGCAGCTCCAGACATCCTGAGCCCAGGTCCCCCAGCTCAGTGCAGCCATGAGTGCGGAAGTGAAGGTGACAGGGCAGAACCAGGAGCAATTTCTGCTCCTGGCCAAGTCGGCCAAGGGGGCAGCGCTGGCCACACTCATCCATCAGGTGCTGGAGGCCCCTGGTGTCTACGTGTTTGGGGAACTGCTGGATATGCCTAATGTTAGAGAGGTGGGTTCCTGGCCTGAATAGCCCACAGGGAAGCTTGGGCCTAACGTTTTAATTTGAGAATGGGTGGGCAGGGTTCATTTGGCAACCCTATAACCATTGAGTTGAACAGAATAGGATGATGTTTAACTGGCATCTTGCAAAAGTACACAAGTAAACCTCTTAGGATGAACAATCTCTAAAATCCAGTATTTTTTCATTTTTAAGCAAAAGGGTATGTGATTCAGAATAGGAGACCTGGTTCCAGCCTGTTTCCACCATTGCAGTAGCTCTTAATAATCATGCCACTTGCAATAGCTCTTAATGTTCGTGCCACTTGATCAGGTCACTTTTATTTTAGGGCCTCAGTTTTCTCTTTTAAAAATGGAGCTGATGCTGCTCCTCACTGTTGCTATAGAAATCAGGTGAGATTATGAGGAATTGTTTAGTCTGGTACAAATGGAAGGAATGAATGCCTAATTGGCACTCACTGTTCTCTCCCCTTTGCAACATATGCTAATTAACTTGTTAGATCATATAGAAAGTTATCTTTTTTCTAAAGTCATGTAACAAGGTGCTAGGAACACAGCAGAGAGCACTGTTTTATGTTTGTTTGTTTTTGTTTTCATTTTTCCATTGATTTGAGAGAGAAGAAGGGAGAGAGAGAAGCATTAACTCACTGTTCTATTTAGTTGTGCACTCATTGGTTGCTTCTCACATGTGCCCTAACTGAGGATCTAACCTTGACTTTGGTGCACTGTAACAATGCTGTATCCACTAAGCAACCCAGCCAGGGCTGAGAGAACTCTTCACACAGAAGTGGTAGAGTTAAGACTTTACAGTCCAGCCTGACCAGGCAGTGGCGCAGTGGATAGAACGTTAGACTGGGATGCAGACCTGGGTTTGAAAACCTGAGGTCACCAGCTTGAGTGTGGGGTTGCTGGCTTGAGCATGGGATCATAGACTTGACCCCGTGGTCACTTGCTTGAAGCCCAAGGTTGATGGCTTGAGCAAGAGGTCACTTGCTCTGCTGTAGCACCCCCCCCCCCCCCATCAAGGCACATATGAGAAAGCAATCAGTGAACAACTAAGGAGACTAAGGTGCTATAACAAAGAATTGATTCTTATCATCTCTCTCCCTGTCTGTCTGTTCCTCTCTGTCTCTGTCTCACACACACACACAAGACTTTACAGTCCAGAGCAGGTAGGTTGACAAGATGTATGACACCAGCCCAGGTCCTGAGACACTATGACAGTGGTATGTGGGCAAAGTGAATTAAGTTGTTGAGGGCCAGTGATTGAGTCAGTGGATTTAGCCTTTTGGAATTACTCTGTGGTATGGGGAAAACTGGTTACCTTCTTTCCCTGCTTTTCTCTACAGTGGAACTTTAGAGAGTCAATCAAGGTGAAGAAAAAGAAGTATTTATTGGGTGTCTATTTAGCACTCTGCTAGGTGTCTTGGAATGCTAGAAAAGTAAGAGACAGCAGTGCTTACTCTTCCAAAGGTTAGCATTTCAGTTCCAGAGATCAGATGAATGGATATACATATACAAATCATTTACTTAGCAAGTGTGTATTGAGGGAGCCAACTACATGCTTAGCTCTGCTTGACCTAAGAGGAATACCAGAGACCTGATGAAAAGAAAGATATTCTCAGGTAACAACCTTAGGTAGAGTTTGGGTAATTAAATACCAGAATGAGTGATCAGTGAAAGGAGAGGAGATCTGGGTGGGCTGGCCTGTGTGATGAAGCCCCCCTCGGTGAGGCAGGTCTGAAGCAGAGGCCACAAACAAGTTCTAGTGGCTGCCTAGGCCATGCAGCTGTCAGAGATGGCTGAGGCAGGGGTATGGTGAATTGAGGAGTATAGCAGGCTGCCTGAACAGAGTCAAGTTTACAAATATTGAAACATTCTAAGTTTACAAATAAACATTTACAATGTCTGAGTGTATGTGTGTGTGTTTGTTAGATACTAACACTCTGAATGTTTTCGACTCTAAGTTTAAGGTAGGAATTGGAGGCTTATGGAGGATTATTGTGATTGGGGGAAGTAGTGTAAACAGTGGCTGGGGTAGGAAATGAGGCCTTCCGACTTCCAATGGGGAGAGTGATCAGAGAGGCAGAGTTCCTTTCATGGAGTTGTAAGAATTAATGGAGAGGGGATTCAAAACAGTAAGGCTGGGAGGAGGGTGGGTCAGAGCCTTTTCTGTCATCTCTTCCCTCATATTCTTGCAGCTGGCTGAGAGTGACTTCGCTTCCACATTCCGCCTGCTCACGGTGTTTGCTTATGGGACATATGCTGACTACTTAGGTAACTAGAGGGGCTGGATCTCCAAAGGTGGGAGAAGGGCAATTTCTGGAGGGACTTAGAAGAATTTCCTGGAATATCCTACTTAGATCCCTTAGGTACACAGGGTCAGGGTTAAGACCTGAATTAGCATGGAAAACTTAGAAAGAAAAAAAAAAAAGAGGCAGACAGTCGGCTTTTCCACAAAAGGGAAATCAGGATTTCCTTCTCTGTCTTTTTTTGCAGCCGAAGCCCGGAACCTTCCCCCACTCACAGAGGCTCAGAAGAATAAGCTTCGACACCTATCAGTTGTCACCCTAGCTGCCAAAGTCAAGGTGAGTAACAGTCCTGCCCGGTCCTGAGCCAAAGAGCATCCTTTTGTATGTCCCTTCACAAGGGCCCATCTGGAAGGAGTTTGTATTAAGACAGCCTTTGATACACTGTAGCTCTTCCTTCCTCCCCCCCCCCCCCCCCACGTTCTTTTAAGGTCTGTATCTGAACTCCATTACCTACAGCTTTTTAGCCTGAGTAGTATTTTCTTAGTTTTCTGTTCTGTTTTATTTTTCAATCAACTTAAGTTCTAAGTAAAACATCTTTTATGCTTGGGGTCAAAGTAGTAACCAGGATGCCATTCACTGTGGTACAACGATCACCCTCCTCCCCACTATAGAACATCCCATGCATACAGCCTCAATGCTCAGAGCTGGAAACAGACTCTTCTAGTGAAGTGCTAGGGTTCTAGTTGCTAAAATAAGAAATATATAACCCCAAAATATTTCTGTCTTTCCTGTTTGGTTTGTTTTTTGTTAACTATCCCCCTCCCGTCCATTTGCACTTTCCCAGTCATTACTTGACTCTCCCATCATTCTCATGATTTTACTTAAATCAGGCTATTTTGAGGAGCCTCTTTGGAAGTACACAGTGTAAATGGTAAACAGAATAACCCCAGACCTCTCCCACACCACGTACTCCCATTATGTCAAGCTGATCTTAACCAAGGTCTTTGTGCTACCCTGAGCTGAGGCCTCAGGATTGACACAGGCAGATGTCACTTTCTTTCTCTGTGGTTTGAGGCAAAGGTGGTAGGAGAGCATAAGTCTTATATTTTATTTAAGATTGTCCTTCTCATGTGGTTATTTCTCAGGTAGTAATACTTTCATTTAGTTTGCTTTAGAACTAACCTTTTAGAGGAAATGATATAGGAATAGGAGTGGAGGGTAGGCAGGTAAGCGTAGGTGGGGGAATAGAGGGAAGAAGACTCTTGGAAGCTCCTATCTGTGGCAGAACCTCACAAATCCCAGCCCAACCTCTCCGGGCCCCAGTGTATCCCATATGCAGTATTGCTGGAGGCCCTTGCCCTGCGGAATGTGCGGCAGCTGGAAGACCTTGTCATTGAGGCCGTGTATGCCGACGTGCTTCGTGGCTCCCTGGACCAGCGCAATCAGCGGCTGGAGGTTGACTACAGCATTGGTCGGGACATCCAGCGTCAGGACCTCAGTGCCATCGTCCGAACCCTACAGGAGTGGTGAGACCTGGGTCCTGGCACTGTCCCTTCTCTTTTCACCCCAAGAAAAGGAGAGGTGCTATGGAGGGGTGAGGGCTGGGCTGCAAGGTGGAATCCAAGAGGATGAATAGAAATGAGCTCATTCCTCCAAAGGCCTCTGAGAGAACACAGATGTGGAGGAGCTTAGGAGGCAAGAGACAGGAGATGTCCTTGGTATCATAGTTGGGGGAGTGGTAGCCTTGAGAGGACGCTCACTGGGAGATTGATTACTGCGTTTCCCCATGTAGAAGACGCACATTTCCCCGAAAAATTTTGGGTCTGAAAACTGGGTGCATCTTATACAGTGGTTGTAGAAGTGTGGCATTTCAAATGCCATAGATGGAACAAACTGAGGACGAGGCAATATATGAAGACAGTGATTCGTTATCAGACACAGATGAGGACAAGCTAATGGTTGAGAGTTTTTACAGTGATGAGGAGTTGTATGAATTTTATGATGGATAAAACTTGAGTTCAGTAACTTTATGGAATACATTTTTTTCAAATTTGGGGCCCCAGAATTAAGGTGCATCTTATACCCAGGGAAATATGGTACCTGTCTTAGGCTGGACTCAGCCCATTAGTCTATAACCAGCACTGTCCATAGGCCCTAACCCTTCCCCTTCTACTTTTCTGTTTCTGTCTTTGTCTGACTTTAGTTTCTTAATACACTGTTTTTCTCTTGAGCATCATCTATCCCATTTTGGTTTTAGTTCATACTCCCATTTTGTATATCACTCCAGTCACTTCATTATACCTTTATGATCCTACCTGAATGTCTTTCCAGCTCCTAGAAATATTGTTTGTGGTTTTGGGGTTTTTTTTCCTTTTCCAAATGAAAGGAGGGGAGATAGAGAGACAGACTCCCACATGCACCCTGACCAGGGTCCATCTGGCAACCACCATCTAGGGCCAATGCTCTTCCCATCTGTGGCCATGCTTGCACCTGAGCTATTTTTAGCGCCTGAGGCAGAGCCATCCTCAGTGCCTGGGACCAACACCCTTTGATTGAGCCATGGCTGCAGGAAGGAAAGGGGGGGGGGCAGGAGGGTGGAGAGGCAGATGGTTGCTTCTCCTGTGTGCCATGATCAGGAATCGAACCCGGGACTTCCACACACTGGATTGATGCTCTACCACTGAGCCAACTGGCCAGGGCCCTCCCAGGAATATTGTTGCAGGTGGTTTCCAGGTGCCCTAGTGAGGGCTCCTAACTTGAGACAAGGGTTGGCATATCAGGATCTATGAGTCTATTTTTAGCAAGTCTGTGATCACCACTCTCTCCTGCTGATACTGCTCTCTCCCAATTCCGGCAGGTGTGTGGGCTGTGAGGTAGTGCTTTCAGGCATTGAGGAGCAGGTGAGCCGTGCCAACCAGCACAAGGAGCAGCAGCTGGGCCTGAAGCAGCAGATTGAGAGTGAGGTGAGCTGGCAGGGGAGCAAGACAGACTCAGGTTCCTGCAGCCTGGGCCAGTTGTCCATTGGACAGTGGCTATAGTAGACAGACAAGGTGGGCAGGGACTGTCAAGTTCTGGAACCTTCCTTGTTAGACCCCTCTCCTTTCATCCTGATAGGTTGCCAACCTTAAAAAAACCATTAAAGTTACAACAGCAGCAGCTGCTGCAGCTACATCTCAGGACCCTGAGCAACACCTGACTGAACTGAGGGAACCAGCCGCTGGCACCAACCAGCGCCAGCCCAGCAAGAAAGCCTCAAAGGGCAAGGGGTGAGCCAGCGCGGCAGCAATTGCTCGCTTCCAGGGTGCCCCGCTTTTCCTTCAGAGACCTGGCTGCCCTCACTCCTTGTAGTCATTTGCATGGGGGTAGGGAATGGGGGATCCTTCAAGGCTTAGGGGATTCCTTGCAACTTCTCTTTCTCTCTCTCCCCCTTGCCAGGCTCCGAGGGAGCGCCAAGATTTGGTCCAAGTCGAACTGAACGGACTGTCGTTTTTTCTCTGGGGATATGGGGTCCCAGTTGCCTGCCTGCCCCCTAGGAGTCCTCAAAGAGCCTTCCTGTGCCCCTGGTCAGCTGATAATCCTAGGTTCATGACCTTTCACCTTTTTTCTTCTCTCCCTAACCCCGAAGCATAGATCACACCTTCTCTAGGGAGGAGGCAAGTACAAGTCATGTATTTTTTGGTACTTTTTTTGTTTTATGTGACCTTCTTATGTGTCCCATTGTCCCCCTCACTCTCCCTACCGTGCTTTCTCTCCTATATTTTGAAGAGCCAGTATCTGTCCTTGTTTATTATGTGTCGTTGAGTAGGTGGGGCTGCTCCATCTCCAGTATAACCCACATGTGTTCTTTGTCCTACCACCCCACCCCTGCATGACTAATCCTCAGTTCTGCTCCCTGCCCCCAGCTGATTTGGGCAGCATCTGCAGAGCCATAGGGCTCCCACCTTTGTTCCCACCCTGAGACGTCTTGGAACTAGTCTGCCATTCTAGGAGTCACTGGACACTTTTGTCCTAGAATTCTGTCACACTACAGTCATTTCCTTTTCTGTCACCTCCCCTTGGGTCCTGGGAATGCTGCTGCCTCAGTGACCCCAGAGCCTGCAAAGGGAGCTATTTTCTGAGATGTTAAGAGACGGCTCCTTCTTGGCCCTAGCTATCTTAGAAAGCCTGATGGCAGTCCTGGAAGGATTTGTACTTCCTTTTGTGAGTTTTGTGGGGAAGGGCAGGGGATATAGATTGTATTAAAAAAAAAAGTATATATACATATATCTATATATAACATAACAGAGAAATAAATCTATGAGAAGTCTATCTATGAACATGCCCTGAACTGGGTGTCTTCTGTCTTTGATATTTGTGGAGAGAAGGAAGGCTCAGTCCCAGTCCACTCTAAAGCAAAGTGCTGGAAGATGGAGAGAACCAGAGACTATGTGTTGAGTCTTGGACTACATGACTTGGACAAATTGCTCAGCATTCATTCAGAAACAGTGGCTACTTTGTGCGCACTGTGTGATAGGCGCTGGAGATGCAAAGTGATGATCACTGTTTGCTCCTGAGCTTGCGTTCAGCCTGTTTCCTTCTACCTTATGGAATTATAAGGGGGAAAGTTGACTATAAACCTCAGGTTTTGCATCAGAACCACACAGAACTCTTATCTGCAATAAGAAGCAGCAGTCAGGCTCCTGTCCCCTGTTCAAGGCAGAGCTTCCCTAGCATTGTGCATAGAGGATTGGCCTTGGCCTAGTGTACTGCTCTGCCCTCCTTAGAATTGGGAAGCTCTAGTGTAAGGGATGGTCGGCACCCCCCCACACACACACACACACTTGCATGTAAAGCAGTTGTCTCTTGAGAGTCCCAGTGTTCACTGAGCTGCTCTCCAGAGCTCGTGCTGTTCTCTAGGTGGAGATGAAGGACACACCATTGGCACTGTCCTTAATGGTATCAGTCATAGAACAAGAAGGTTGGAGTGGGATCCTGAGGGTTTTTTTTTAAGTGGGCTGGGTAAGCGTATTGTCTTTAAGGTGTAGTAAAGACTTACTGGAAGTAATCCAGTGAACTCTAGTTCAGGAGTTCACACTCTTGGCTTCTCGTTTTAGCTTTTCCCCAGGCAAGTATGTTGAGCCTTTGCATCTTGATTCTCAGTCTCTACCTCTGAAATAAACCCTTTCTTCTTCCTATACCCTCCAATGTATAGAATTTGCTCATTCCTGGTGCTTTAAACCTGTCCCCCTTCCCTCTGCCCATGCCCCAGTTTTTCTCTTGAACTTAGTATCTCATTTTCCTGCAAGCTGGTTCTACCTAATTACCCATAACTTGCTGACCTCTCTAGTTCCATCCTTTAGCAGGTGGCTCCAAAGTCTACTGTGGGCTGAGCTGGGACCTGGTTTAAAAACCAAAGGAGCCCTGGCCAGTTGGCTCAGTAGTAGAGCGTCGGCCTGGCATGCAGGGGTCCTGGGTTCGATTCCCTGCCAGGGCACATAGGAGAAGCGCCCATCTGCTTCTCTACCCCTTCCCCTCTCCCTCTCCTTCCTCTCTGTCTCTCTCCTCCCCTCCTGCAGCGAGGTTCCATTGGAGCAAAGATGGCCCGGGCGCTGGGGATGGCTCCTTGGCCTCTGCCCCAGGCGCTAGAGTGGCTCTGGTCGCGACAGAGCGATGCCCCGGAGGTGCAGAGCATCGCCCCCTGGTGGGCAGAGCGTCACCCCTGGTGGGCGTGCTGGGTGGATCCCGGTCGGGCGCATGCGGGAGTCTGTCTGACTGTCTCCCCCCGTTTCCAGCTTTGGAAAAATACAAAAAAAAACAACAACAAAAAAAACCAAAGGAGCCTGACCAGGTGGTGGCGCAGTGGATAGAGCATCGGACTGGGATGCTGAGGACCCAGGTTCAAGACCCCGAAGTCGCCAGTTTGAACACGGGCTCGTCTGGTCTGAGCAAAAGCTCACCAGCTTGGACCCAAGGTCGCTGGCTTGAGCAAGGGCTTACTCGGTCTGTTGAAGGCCCACAGTCAGGGCACATATGAGAAAACAATCGATGAACAACTAAGGTGTCGCAACGAAAAAAAACTGATGATTAATGCTTCTCATCTCTCTCTCTGTTCCTGTCTGTCTGTCCCTATCTATCCCTCTCTCTGACTCTCTCTCTGTCTCTAAAAAAACAAAAAAAAAAACCCCAAAAAACAAAGGAAGGGGAACATTCACAGATCCAAGGCCATGCAAAGCCAGTGTCTCTTTGATTTACAAAGATGAGCTCTTGGCTACCAAGGCATGGAGAAGAGGGAGCAGAGGATTTGTGGGTTCAATTTTTGAGCATGAAATTTGGTTCAGGATTTTAGGATTTGGTGTATAACTAAGCCCAGGGTACCAGGAAAATCTTCCCAACCAAGAATCTTACCACCGCTTGCACACTCACACACTGGTCCCTACTGTATAGCAGTCATAGATGGCATTAGGGCTGAGCCACAGTGGTAAGAAGAGGAGTAAGAGAACTTGCTTTCATGAGAATTCAGAATTCATACACATGAAACAGATGACACTTAAAAGCTTGAGCCAAAGTCTGAAGCTAAAAAAGCAGTTGGACTGGTGCCTCTTTATGCACAAGAAGAACAGAGACATCTCTTTAGTCAGTATTTCATGAAATTCTATTAGAAATTCTCCACTTAGGTGCGTCTTCCAGCATGGATGGAAAGCAGGGAGTTTAGAGAGGCAAGTCTAAGCAGTGTATTAGTTCTATATGGCTGTGTACAAAATCATCATGTGACTTGGCGGCTTAAAACAACACACATTTATTAACTCAGTTTCTGTTTTGGAACTTGGCACCACTAAGCCGAGTTTTCCACTGTTGGGTCTCTCACAAGGCTACAGTCAGCATTAGCTAGGGCCATATTATTTCAAGGTTTTAATGGGAAGGACTTGGTTCCAAACACAATAGTGGTCAGCAGGATTCACTACTGCATAGGTGGATGGGCTAAGGACCTCATTTCCTGAGTGACTTAATTGGAGGCTGCCCAGGTAGCCTTTCCATCAGAGCAAGAGACCCCATCAGCAGAGTGAAGTAACGATCTTTTGTAACCTAACCACAGAAGAGACATTCTGTCACGTTTACCAGTCACTAGGTCCAGCCTAGTGACTGTCAAAAGGCAAGCATCATTGGAAGCCATAATGAATTTCCTACCATAAATAGTGTTTCTGTAGGCCACCAGCATCAGAATCATCAGGGAGGTTTTGAAACTGTATTCCTGGGCCCCACCTTCACCCCAGTTCCTACTGAATTAGAATTGCTGGGATGTGGAGTAGAAATGTGCCTCCATTGTCCTCATGGTCCCAGCTCTGAGCTGTGCAGTCCCATTTATATACTAGTGATGAAAAGGCTACTACAGGGCTTTGGAGGACAGGTAAGGAAGCCCAGGGTCACCATCTGGGAAAGAGGGTGAGCAAAGGCAAAACTTAAGTACAGGACAGAAGAGAGGACTTGTGCTGTCCTTGGAAGATCTTCTGTATATGGTTATATATACTGCTCACAAAAATTAGGGGATATTTCAAAATGAATATGAAGTGATAAAAGAAGCGTTTGACTTTTTTTATTAAACAAGAACAGAAAAACAAGTCAAAGAAAGTTGTTTGATTATGCAAATGAGATGCAAACCCAACTTTTATTTCATTGGTGAAAATGCAGTATACAAAAGGCTGAAAGTACTGGAGTATCTGCACGTTCCCTAATCCCCTAATTTTTGTGAGCAGTGTGGTAGGTGCTAAGATAATAGGGTAACGTGGAAGCATCTATATCTTGCTTGGGCTCAAGAAAGCCTTCTTCAAGGAGTGACTTTTAAACTGAAATTAGAAGCTCAAGTTGCAGTTGGCCTGATAGGAGGATGAGCGTTTAGGGTGGGAGCAATAGTGGAGATGAAGGACTGGAGGCAGAAAAGTTTTATCCTGTGACCTACTGCCTCTCCCCTAATAGGACATGCATCATTTGAAAGATGGGGCAGGGAATACAATTCAATACTTACTCCTTTGTTTATTTAACCAATTAAATATAACTTGACTGAAAATCTGAAATAGGCCCTGGCCGGTTGGCTCAGCGGTAGAGCGTCGGCCTGGCGTGTGGGGGACCCGGGTTCAATTCCCGGCCAGGGCACATAGGAGAAGCGCCCATTTGCTTCTCCACCCCCCCCTTCCTCTCTGTCTCTCTCTTCCCCTCCCACAGCCGGGGCTCCATTGGAGCAAAGATGGCCCGGGCGCTGGGGATGGCTCCTTGGCCTCTGCCCCAGGCGCTAGAGTGGCTCTGGTAGCGGCAGAGCAACACCCCGGAGGGGCAGAGCGTCGCCCCCTGGTGGGCAGAGCGTTGCCCCTGGTGGGCGTGCCGGGTGGATCCCGGTCGGGCGCATGCGGGAGTCTGTCTGACTGTCTCTCCCCATTTCCAGCTTCAGAAAAATACAAAAATAAGAAGAAAAAAAAATCTGAAATAATATAAACCATAATGTCATACTTCTGGGCATAGTGGTAGTAGGTGATTTTTGTCTTTTTGCATATCTGTTTTATAATCCATGATAATTGCTAATAAAAGCTAGTGCTTGTAAGTGCTTACTCTTCTAAGTGCTTTCTTATAAACTCATTTAATTTACACAACATCCAAAAAAAATGTACACAACAACCTTCTGAGCTTAATACACGATTATCCTCTGCTAAAGATGACAACAGAGGTAAGAAGAGACTCATGTGCTTAGGGTCTCACAATTATAAGTGGAGAAGGCACGAGCCACCCTGTGTGTCCCATGCTCCTGGAAAGAATGCATGGAGAGAAGTACATGATAGCTGGGAGAGAGAGACCAGAATTCAAACCACTAAACCAGTGGTGAGGTCACCATTTTTCCTCCTCCAGTATCACCCAGAACGGACTCAAAAGCAGCCAAAACCAAGTGTGAACTCCTCTCGGAGCCCTTTGTTGCAGGTCTGAGGAGCAGGAAGGGACTCTTAAGGGTCAGGGGGGGGGACTCCATTTTCTTTTTTCTCTTCCACTTCCAGCCCCAAGTATACCATGATGGCGGTAGCTACAGCAATCAACACTGGTTGGGTAGGCACTTAAAATTCTGAGAGAGGAGCCTGACCTCTGGTGGCGCAGTGGATAAAGCGTCGACCTGGAACACAGTTTGCAGGTTCAAAGCCCTGGGGCTTGCCTGGTCAAGGCACATATGGGAGTTGATGCTTCCTGCTCCTCCCCGATTTCTCTCTCTATCTCTATCTCCTCTCTAAAATGAATAAGTAAATAAACAAAAGAAAATTCTGAGGGAGGAGAACCTGTTTCTCTGACCAGAGGAGTTGTGGTCCCACAAGTGGGAGGCAAATCCCTCCTGATTTTTTCTTTCTCTGTTCCCTTGAGGCTTGGCCCACATGCAGTGGGAAATGCCCAACAGACTAGAGAAACAAAAACGCCAACTTTTTGGTTGGTCAGAGGGTTGGGAAGGGAAGCCCCAGAGGGCCAGAGTGTGTCAGGAAGATCACAGGAAGAAAAGAACAGTCCCATAAAATTGTGTCAACTCAGGTTCACCTCTTGAGTTGCACAAGCGTGGATCTGACCCTGAACAGCTTACCAAAGCTTTGTGAACTGAGCAACAGCACAGACCACTGTGCAAGTTGGACTGGCCACTGGGTGGCACACATGCAGGAATGATCCAGATATCACCATAAACTGAAAGTTAAATTGATAATGGAACCACAATGCAAAAAAGAAAGAAGGCAGGTTGCTGCCTCAACCCAACCTAGCAAATTGCCTATTAAAACAAAAACATACTGGCCCTGGCCGGTTGGCTCAGTGGTAGAACGTCGGCCTGGCATACAGGAGTCCCAGGTTTGATTCCTAGTGAGGGCACACAGAAGCGCCCATCTGCTTCTCCACCCCTCCCCCTCTCCTTCCTCTCTGTCTCTCTCTTCCCCTCCCGCAGCCAAGGCTCCATTGGAGCAAAGATGGCCCGGGCGCTGGGGATGGCTCCTTGGCCTCTGCCCCAGGCGCTAGAGTGGCTCTGGTCGCAACAGAGCGACGCCCCGGAGGGGCAGAGCATCGCCCCCTGGTGGGTAGAGCATTGCCCCCTGGTGGGCGTGCCGGGTGGATCTCAGCCGGGCGCATGCGGGAGTCTGTCTGACTCTCTCCCTGTTTCCAGCTTTAGAAAAATACAAAAAAAAAAAAAAAAAAAAAAAAAGGAAGAGCAACAAATGGTAAATATAAATTATTCTCGCCTGACCAGGCGGTGGCGCAGTGGATAGAGCATCAGACTGGGATGCAGAGGACCCAGGTTCGAGACCCCGAGGTCTCCAGCTTGAGCGCAGGCTCATCTGGTTTGAGCGCAGGCTCATCTAGTTTGAGCAAAAGCTCACCAGCTTGGACCCAAGGTCGCTGGCTGGAGCAAGGGGTTACTCTGTCTGCTGAAGGCCCGTGGTCAAGGCACATATGAGAAAGCAATCAATGAACAACTAAGGTCTCGCAATGAAAAACTGATGATTGATGCTTCTCATCTCTCTTCGTTCCTGTCTATCTGTCCCTGTCTATCTCTCTCTCTGTCCCTGTGTAAAAAAAAAAAAAAATTAAAAAAAAAAAATTTAAAATTTAAAAAATATAAATTATTCTCTTAAATTCTTTACAATGTTTATAAAAATTTAAAGTAAAAATTATAAGACTGTTCAATGGGGTTTTCAGTATTTGTAGATGTAATACATATGACAACTACAACAGAAAGGAAAGAAAGCAAAACAACGTGGTGGAAAAGTTTCTACATTTAATGAAATGGTAAAATACAAATTCCAAATGGACTATGAAAATAAGTATGTTATAATTCCTAGGGCAGGGATTAGAAAACCCTATTCCACAGACCAAATTCAGTCCACTACCTGTTTCTTTTTTAATTTTTGTTATTGTTTTTTTGAGAGAGGGAGGGAGAGAGCGTGCAAAGCATCCACTTGTAGTTGTTTCACTTTAGTTGTGCACTGATTACCTCTCGTATGTGTCTTGACCCAGGATCAGACCTACAACCTCAGGCTCAAGTCAAGCAATCAACCCCTTTGCTCAAGCCCACAAATGTGGGATCCTGTTGACCATCCTGCACTCAAGCCAGTGAATCCACATTTAAATCCATGAACCCATCCCCTCAAGCCCTGTGACCGTGGGTTTCAAACCAGCAACGTCAGTATTCCAGGTTAATGTTCTATCCACTGTGCCACCACCGACAGGCTCTACTACCTGTTTTTGTTTTGTTTTGTTTTAGAGAGAGGAGATGATAGAGAGAAAGTGGGTGTGGGGGAGCGGGAAGCCTCAGCTTACAGTAGTTGCTTCTTATATGTGCCCTGACCAGGCAACCCTGGGGTATTTAACCGTGACCTCAGCATTCCAGGTTGACACTATACCCACTGTGCCACCACAGGTCAGGCCTCTACCACCTGTTTTTGTAAATAAAATTTTATTGAAACATTCATAGTTACACCTCATTTATTTACATATTGTCTGTGACTGCTTTCACACTATTGCATCAGAGTTAAGTATTTGCAGCAGACATTGTGGAGCTGCAAAGTCCAACGTATTTAATATCTAGCCCTTTACAGAAAAAAGCTTGCCAAACCTGCCCTGGAGCAACTACTAAAATAAGGAAAAAGAAAAAAATCAATAAAGTGAAGTGTTAAACAATATTCAAATAAACCAAAAGTAGAGGTAGTAGAACTATAAACAGAGGACCAAACTGAAACAAATAATAAAACAAATTTCCTGACCTGTGGTGGCACAGTAGATAAAGCATAGAATCGGAATGCTGAGGTTGCCTGTTTGAAACCCCAGGCTGGCCCAGTCAAAACGCATATGAAAAGCAACTACTATGAGTTGATGCTTCCCATCCCTCTCCCACTCCAACCTTTTTCTCTCTCTCTCCTCTCTTTAGAAATCAATAAATAAAATCTTTTAAAAAATAGAAGTAAGTCCAAACATATTAATAGTTATATTAAATGTAAACAGCCTAAATGCAACAATTAAAAGACAAATTATCACCTGACTGGTGATGCAGTGGATAGACTGTTGACCTAGGACACTGAGGTTCCAGGTTCAAAACCCCAATGTCGCCTGACCTGTGGTGGCGCAGTGGATAAAGCGTCAACCTGGAAATGCTGAGGTTGCCGGTTCAAAACCCTGGGCTTGCCTGGTCAAGGCACATATGGGAGTTGATGCTTCCTGCTCCTCCCTCCTCTCTCTCTCTTTCTCTCTCTCTCTCTCTCTCTCTCTCCCCTCCCCCCATAATGAATAAATAAAATCTTAAAAAAAAACAAACAAAAAAAACCCCCAATGTCACAAGCTTGAGCACAAGCTCATCTGGCTTGAGCATGGTTTTGCCAGCTTGAGTGTGGGGTCATCAACATGATCCCATGGTCAGTGGCGTGAGCCCAAGGTTGCTGGCTTGAGCAAAGGATCACTGATTTGGGTGGAGCCCCCTAGTTCAAGGCATGTATGAGAAGGAATCAATGAATAACTAAAGTGCCTCAACTAAGAGTTAGTGCTTCTCATCTCTCTCCCTTCCTGTGTCTCTGTCTCTCTGTCTCTGTGCCTCCCCCCACCACTAAAAAAAAAAAAAAAGATAAGTTATCAAAATGAATTTTAAAAGTCAACTGTATACTGCCCTGGCCAGATAGCTCGGTTGGTTAGAGCACCCTCCTGAAGCACAGAAGTTGCCAGTTTGATCCCCGATCAGGGTACATACAGGAACAGATGGATGTTCTAGTCTCTCTCTCTCTCTCTCTCCCTTCCTCTCTCTAAAATCAATAAAATAAACAAACAAAAAATAGAATTTAAATTAGGGCCTTGCCCATAACAAGAATTATTACCAAAAATAAAAGTTTATAAAAAAGATAAATAAAAATTTAAAAATCAACTGTATGCTGCCTGACCTGTGGTGGCTCAGTGGATAGAGCATAAACCCACAATGCTGAGGTTGCCAGTTCGAAAGCACAGGTTTGCCCAGTCAAAGCACATATCAGAAGCATCTATCAGTTGATGTGCCCACTTTCCTCCTGCATTTCTGTCTCTATCTTCTCTCTAAAAATCAATATACAAAAATATTTTAAAAAGGGAAAAGGGCTCCATCCTTTTAAAAAAATCAACTTTATGCTGCTTTTTTTTTAAAGATTTTATTTATTTATTTTGAAGACGAGAGAGAGAGAAAGAAAGAGAGAGAGAGAAGGGGAGGAGCAGGAAGCATCAACTCCTACATGTGCCTTGACCAGGCAAGCCCAGGGTCTCGAACCAGCGACCTCAGCATTCCAGGTCAATGCTTTACCCATGGCGCCACCACATGTCAGGCTATGCTGCTTTTGAAAAGTATGACACAGCCCTGGCCGGTTTGCTCAGTGGTAGAACATCGGCCTGGCGTGCAGGAGTCCCAGTTCGATTCCCAGCCAGGGCACACAGGAGAAGCGCCCATCTGCTTCTCCACCCCTCCCCTTCTCCTTCCTCTCTGTCTCTCTCCTCCCCTCCCACAGCCAAGGCTCCACTGGAGCAAAGTTGGCCCAGGCGCTGAGGATGGCTCTATGGCTTCTGCCTCAGGCGCTAGAATGGCTCTGGTTGCAACAGAGCAATGCCCCAGATGGGCAGAGCATCGCCCTCTGGTGGGCATGCCAGGTGGATCCCGTTCGGGCACATGCGGGAGTCTGTCTGACTGCCTCCCCGTTTCCAAATTCAGAAAAATACAAACAAATAAATAAATAAATAAAATGAATCAAGTCTTAAGAAGTTAAAATTTTAAGGCCCTGGCCAGTTGGCTCAGTGGTAGAGCATCAGCCTGGCATGCAGGAGTCCCGGGTTTGATTCCCGGCCAGGGCACACAGGAGAAGCGCCCATCTGCTTCTCCACCCCTCCTCCTCTCCTTCCTTTCTGTCTCTCTCTTCCCCTCCAGCAGCCAGGGCTCCATTGGAGCAAAGTTGGCCCGGGCGCTGAGGATGCTCTGTGGTCGCAACAGAGCAACTCCCCAGATGGGCAGAGCATCGCCCCCTGGTGGGCGTGCTGGGTGGATCCTGGTCGTGCGCATGCGGGAGTCTGTCTGACTGCCTCCCTGTTTTCAACTTCAGAAAATACAAAAACAAAAAAAAAGAAGAAGTTAAAATTTTAAAAAAGAGAAGGTATATAAAGAAGAGCAGAATAACCAAGATGCAGAAGAAAAACATATTAAGAGCAGAAATTAATGAAATTGAAAACAGAAAAATAGAAAACGTTATTGAAACCAATCCAACTAGGCGGTTGCACAGTGGATAGAGCATCAGACTGGGATGCGGAGGACCCAGGTTCGAAACCCCAAGGTCGCCAGCTTGAGCGTGGGCTCATCTGGTTTGAGCAAGGCTCACCAGCTTGAGCCCAAGGTCGCTGGCTCAAGCAAGGGGTTACTCGGTCTGCTGTGGCCCCCGGTCAAGGCACATATGAGAAAGCAATCACTGAACAATTAAGGAACCGCAACGAAGAATTGATGTTTCTCATCTCTCTCCCTTCCTGCCTGTCTGTCCCTATCTATCCCTCTCTCTGACTCTCTGTCTCTGCCACACACATAAAAAAAAACCCCACCCAAAAACAACAACAAAAAAATCCCCGAGGTCGCTGGCTTGAGCACGGGCTCACCCTGAGTGCAGGGTCACCGGCTTGATCATAGGATCATAGACATGACCCCATGGTCTCTGGCTTGAGCAAGGGGTCACTCACCCTGCTCTAGCCTCCCGGTCAAGGCACATATGAGAAAGCAAACATTGAATGACTCTGGTGCCGAAACAAAGAATTGATGCTTCTCATTTCTCTCCTTCCTGTCTGTTTGTCCCTATCTGTCCCTCTATCTGTCTCTGTCACACACACGCGCGCACGCACACACATACACACATACACAAAAGACTCAGAAACTGTCACACAGCAATTTTACTATATATTAAGACAAATAGAAGATTAAAAAGAAACAGACATACTGGGCTACTGGCAATCCATTGTTTTAAACACGATGTTATTACTTGGGTAAATTTTAATATTAATTTTAAAAATTTAAATCACTGAGCAACTCCTCATTTAAAGGACCCCCATGGTGAATTGTTCTGTACAGCACATTAGTATCATTTGTGCCAATCTGGATTTTGAGTCCTGGCTCTTGCAGTGCTTCCAGGTATTTGTATAATGTTCAGCAAGTCATTTCTGTTTCTTCTGCAGTAAAGTAGGAGCCAGGGTTTGGATGATATCTGTATTTGTTGCTAAGCCTCCTTGGAATCTTCTCCAACCTCAAGATTTTACTCTAGTGGGTCTGGAGTGGTGATTCTGATCTGTTGCCACATTTGGGAACATCCAGAGGTCTCTTTCAACTATAAAATTAAATCATAGACTTGATATGCTTAAAACAAGGGCTCTCTGTATTGGGAATCAGTTTCTGTCCTTCCCTGGCACATACCCTGTGAACTGTGAACTCTTTGCACCCTCACCCAGAGCCAGGTATCTTTAAGTTCACCAGTAGTTTTCCAAGAACCTAAGTTTGTTTACTTTCATCAAATCATTTCCTACCTTAGTGTTACTTGATCTTTCCCATGGTATTTCTGCTCCCTCTTTTAGAGATTTAGTCTCACCTCTGTAGCTCTTTCCCATGTCCTTTTTCTCCCCATCCTCCAACCTAACGTGTCCAATGTCCTAGCCTCATGCCCCTTAAGCTCCTTGATCTCCCTGCTGGAGAACACTGACATCTTGGAGATAACTGTCTAGGACCTGCAAGTTCTCCAGTTGGTAGGTGACAGAGCAGATGAAGAGGATGGGAATAGGGTGCTGTCCTAAAAGCTAAGTTCTTCAGGGAAGACAGAAAGAATCATAAGGGGTAGAGAAAGGGCAAGAGACCCTGAATATTAAACCCATTCATCTCATCTCAGGGACAGTCCAGAGAGGAGAGGCCTGAGTTCAGAGGGGGAAGCACTACCTGCTTCTCCTTGTCCCCCAAGGTACCATTTAAGGCCAGCCACTGAGGCTGGGAAGGTTCGGAGCTGTCAGCACTTTACCCAGAGTGTTTCAGACTCACCTTCCTAGAAGCTCTGCCAGCCTTCTGCAATCCAGCCCCTGTAGGTGCTCTTCCCTTCAGCCACGCCAGCTCGTGCCCCTTCCCTCTTTTCTCCCCAGGGCTGGAGGCATTGGGAGGCTCCTTGGGGCAACCAGCTATACAGTCTTTCCTCCCAGTGCACTCAGTCTCCTTCGTTATTTCTTTTACCTCTCAGCACTTCCTGTGTCTGTCTCTATCTCCATCTCTCCTCCTCTAGTGCAGTCTCACCTGACTCCCACCTCTCCTATCCAAAGACCCCAGGGATGTCTAAGGGAGAGATAGGTAAAGGTTATTTTTTTTTCTTATCTCTAGCCCAGCTGAAATGGTCTGAAAGAAAAAATCCTTAACTCTTCATTTTTTCTTGATTTTAGAGAGAGAGGAGGGTGGGGAGAGAGAAAGAGAAAAACATCTACCCGTTATTTCACATTTTTATGTATTCATTGGTTGACTCTTGTATGTGCCGATTGAAGATCGAACCTGCAACTTTGGCATATCAAGTTGATGCTCTAACCAGCTGAGCTACCTGGTCAGGAAGGCCTATTTTACAAAGCGGGAGACTGATGCTGAGAAATTAAGAATCTTCTCGCAAGTCTTAGCTAAGTGGTGGAGCCAGGTCTCGTTCAGGCCAGTCTGTATTCCTAATTTCACTCTGTATAATTTGAAGCCTTCCACCAAGTATCCACCTCTTCCCGCCCGTAATTTTCTGAGGCTGGGGAAATAACCTAAGTGAATCTGACCATGTCCTCTGAACACCTGTTAGACCGAGAGGGCTGAGGGGGTGGCCAGTGTGAATGAGACTGGGCCCAGTTGGAGAGATAACCAGAAATAAAATGGCAGCTTCCTCCGAAGAGCTCCTTTTCCGTCTTTGCTTCCTGACCCTCACCCTACAATGGCAGACAGGTCAGGAAGTGCCAGGGATTTTTTTTTTTTTAATTTTTCCAAAGTTAGAAACAGGGAGGCAGTCAGACAGACTCCCTCATATGCCCAACCGGGACCCACCCGGCATGCCACCAGGGGGCAATGCTCTGCCCATCTGGGGCGTTGCTCCCTTGCAGCCAGAGCCATTCTAGTGCCTGAGGCAGAGGCCACGGAGCCGGAGCCATTCTCAGCGCCTGGGCCAACTTTGCTCTGATGGAGCCTTTGCTGTGGAAGGGTAAGAGAGAGAGAGAGAGAGGAAGGAAAGGGGGAAGGGTGGAGAAGCAGATGGGCGCTTTTCCTGTGCGCCCTGACTGGGAATCAAACCCGGGACTTCCACACGCCTACTGCTGAGCCAACTGGTCATGACCCAGGAATTTTTTTTTTTTTTTTTACAGAGACAGAGAGAGAGTCAGAGAGAGGAAGACAGGGACAGACAGACAGGAATGGAGATGAGAAGCATCAATCATTAATTTTTTGTTGTACATTGCGACACCTTAGTTGTTCATTGATTGCTTTTTCATATGTGCCTTGACCGTGGGGCTACAGCAAACCGAGTAACCCCTTGCTCGAGCCAGCGACCTTGGGTCCAAGCTGGTGAGCTTTTGCTCACACCAGATGAGCCCACGCTTAAGCTGGTGACCTCAGGGTCTCGAACCTGGGTCCTCGGCATCCCAGTCCGACACTCTATCCATTGCGCCACCGCCTGGTCAGGCACCCAGGAATTTTTTTTATCACCTCACTCATGGCTGCTGCTCTCAACAAACTTCCCACAACAGATCACTGCTGAGAACTACAGTCACAGGCCCTGGGAATAAGTGGTGGGTTGAATTGTGGTCCTCACCCAAGAGCAGGGAGCAGGGGGTGCAAATTAGTTCATGTGTCTGAAAGCCAGAACCCACATGGCTTGTGAAACACTGGAGTGACTCACTAGATGGAAATAAGGGCAGCGCTTGCCCTGCTCCAGCCCCCACCCAGAACTACACCCATGTGTGGGCACTGGAACGGAAATCCAGGTTGGGAGGTTGGGCACTAACTGTAGCCTAAGATTTTGTAGCTTGAAGGAATCTATATCGTATAGGTCCAGGGAAGTGAATGACCTGCCCAAGACCACATGGGTAGGGTGGTGGATTAGCTGAGCTAAACTGAGCTGAAGATGCAGCCTCTGGGCTCCTTCAACTCCAGTGCTTCTTCACCTGCTGCCTCCTCAGGAGGCTGATGAAGCCTACTCCCCCTGCTAGAGGAACTAAAGGTGTTTATCTGGACAGAGCACAGATTACACTGGAAGTTGAGGGCTGTGGACACGTTGAGTTCCATTACCCATAATAGCTCCAGATGGAGGTGGATTAGCTATACCTATTTAACTTCTGGGATTTGATTCTTTCGCCACTGGTTGGTTCCCCTGACCCTGGTCATGTATTTTCACCAGCTCTATTTAATGAGATTTAACACCTGTTTTGGACTACAAAGTCAGTGCCTGATGTTGAGCTCAACTTCATCTCCCTGGTCATTGAGCAACTGGAGAAATCCTTTTGAATCTGTTTTCCATCAAAACCTCCCTTTGTACCCTGGCCAGGTAGCTCAGTTGGTTAGAGCCGAGTCCCATTACACCAAGGTTGGGAGTTTGATCCCCAATCAAGGCACATACAAGAATCAACCAATGAATGCATGGTTACATGGAACCACAAATTGTTATTTCTCTCCCTTTACTGAGAGGACTGAGTCTTGAGGCCTTAAAATTTTGGTGGTCATTGTTGGATAGTTTGCCTTTGATTTACCAACTGAAAAGAACTAAGGTGTTTGGGTTTTTTTTTTAAATAGAGGAAACAAACCATCATTAGACTCACACAAGCATTTGTTATCATTAATAAATTCCCAAGATGAACCAAGTGACTCATTTGGCTGAGCCAGGTCAAGCAAGAGCGAGTGTCTCAAGAAATTTGAGCACTCATGCCCTTTTCAGTACTGCTCAGGTTCCAGGTTAGTTTTCCCTTTGGTCTGCTTTCCTGGGCTCAAATTCTCAACAACTGGTAGTAGAATAGAAGGTTTAAAGAATGTTTGGTGGAACGTTGCTGACCCCAGAGTTCTGTGCCTTGAAGGTCTCCATAGGGTTATGGTTCCTTCCTGCTCTGTACCATGTGTTCCCATCCAATCTGCAGGAGAGAGTATGCCCCAAGGGGCAGCACCTTCCTCAGGCACCTGTGAGCTACCGCCTACATTCCCCCTGACAAATGAAGTTACAACAAAAGCAAGGGAGAGACCAGCAAGACAGCTGCTTACATTTCATCCTCCTAGACTAGCCAAGCTGAGTTCCACTGCTGCTTCTCATCTGCCAGTGCTCTGACAGAACCAATGTCATTACCACTGAGGCACTGGGCTTGTTATGAGGCCACACACGATGACAGAGGGAAGGTAAGAAGGTGAGTAGGAGACAGGAAGGTTGAAACTCTGAACAGGGAAAAGATAAAAAAGCAGAGCCAGAATGTCACTTGTTTTTTTTCCATTCTCCTTTATTCCATAAACACTTAGTTACAAGTTGCACAAATCAAAAAATAAAGGCAGGAAAGGATACAGGGAAGGTTTTTGTGATGTGTAGGTGCTGGGAAGGGAGAAAGAGGTCAGGAACCAGTCCTCTCTCCACACAGCCCTGGATGAGGGCTGTGGCCCCTGAAGCAGGGGATCTGAGGACAAGGTGGGCAAAGATCCAAGGTGGCTGAGGGATGGAGGAAGCCCCGAAACTCAGAGCTCCCCCACAAAGCCTTCAATGTATGACAGGAGTAGAATGGGGAAGTGAGGAGGTTCAAAGATGGAGCAGCAAAATGAAAAAATCAAGTTAGTGGATACAGGAGATGTGGAGTCACCGTGGTAAGGGAAATAGGAGGTAAAAGGGGCAGTGAAAGTTTCTCCCTGAGACCCCCAGGGAGAGGTGGGGGCCAGCTTGCCTGTTAATTTAATATTAAAGTGGGAGTGGGAGTTGGATGGGGAAAACATTATTTTGGGGGATAATTTCTCAGCCTCTCTCTCAGCCTGTACCTGGAGAGGGAAGAGAGAAGAGAGATGAGCACAAGTCAGAAGGAAGACAAATGATAAGAAGTCAGGAGTTAGGGTCTAATCCCTAGTCCTGTGAGAGCATTCTTCTCTTTCCATACCAACCCAAACTTCTATCAGAGGCAGTATTTGCTAGGCACCTGGACTGCTTCTGCCTCATGGCGGAGCAATGTGCACAGGTGCACTCCCTAACCCCCTCCTGTGCTTGTCATCTTACAAGTCCTCCCCCTCAAATACTTACAAGAGAGGCTAAGGGCCCAGGGCCCTCACCAGTCATAGCGGCGGGACTGTCGGGAGGGAGAGTCCTCAGGTCCCTGGATGGCCAGGCGGGGAGGTCCCTCCGCCCTCCGGCCTCCACCCCCTGAAGCCTCATGCCTTCGAAACTCCAGAGGGCGCTGCTGCCGGAATCGGGAAGTCTCCCTCCGCCACTCGTCATCAAATGCTGCGGCCTCACCTGCAGAAGACAAAGACCAGATATGACATCAACTATGGACAACCTGGCTTCTGGAGGAAGACACAGGAGTGAAAAACACCCTGTTAAGGCTGAAAGTAGGTGTGTGGGATGTGTGGGGGAGGGCAACTTTATTTAGCAATTTTTGGTTCAATTGGTTCCTGGAAACCACTAGCAGGCCTAAGGAATGACTACTAGAGAAAGAAATCAGGAATGGGATAATTATTTAGTTAAGGAGCAAAATTCCAAGTCCACAATAAGTATTTTATAAATATTTGTTAATTAAAAAAAAGAGAGAAGAAGGAATCCAAAAAGGATCCAGGTGGAAAGAACAGATTACTATTAATATCTCACTTCTCACTTAGGTGACAAAGGTTGAGCCTCTCTGGTGACCTGACTCAGTCCCTAAGTCAATAAGGCTCCAACTGAGGTACGAATATGGGGCTCACCATATTCCCCCCCCCAAATATCTATGGAGGAAAGGAGAAAATAGTGGTAACCCCTAGTTCACAGGAACTGGACTAGGTTACTGGACAAGAAACCAAAAGGTAATGAGCAGGAAGAAAGGCTCACTTTCATCCAGGTTGATGTAGTCCTGCCGTTCCTCCTGGTCCCCTGTGCGGTGGTTTCGGGAGCGCTGGAGGATGTGAGCCCGATCTCGGATGTGATGCCCAATGGACATCTGTTCTAGTCCACTGTCCGAGTCCCGTACGGTCCTCCGAGTCTCCCGGATCTGGGGTGAAGAAGAACATGGTACATTCAGTTGCCCTTCCAAAGCCCAGGCCACACCAACCCGGGACAGACAAACCATCCACAACCCAATCTTGAAAAAGAAGGCAGGGTTTCAGTGGCTGGCACTCAAACTTGCCTTCTCTGAGAAGAAGAAGCTCTCCAACTCACCCCGCCTGGTGCTGAGCGCATCTCTGACGTCTCCTGGTAGACCTTGGGGGCACCGTCGCCCGTATTGGAGTAGGAGATGACAGTGGAGGATGAAAAGGTCTGGCAGTTACCTCCAGCAGTCATGTGTTCCTGAGGAGGAAAAGGTACAGCAGGACTGACGGGGAGGACCTTTCCTCTGGAGACAGGATCCCACATTTCAGCTGCCTGTTCTTGCTCATATCTTCCTCACAAAACGTGAAAACTGAGAAAAATGTTAGGACTCATCATTACTCCAAAATTCCTGAGTCCAACAATAAACAAAGGCTTTAAGAGAGCAATCTTTAACTGCATACTTAATAAGAGTGCTGCTGCTTCACACTCGGGCGTGAGAACAGACACTGGAACCCAATGCTCTCTGGGTTCAATTTCGTTACCCAGCTTGACCCCTTCTCTAGCACACTAGTCCCTACTCCTGTCTCTGAGGACTCAGGGTGGTGCCAGCCATCAGTGAAAACAGGGCCAGGGAAAAGGATGGGGCGAGAGTCTCACCATGTTCCCGATCATGTCGTTCATCATCCCAAACATGTCCATGAAGCCACCCGACTGCAGAGGCATGGAAAGCAAATTCAGGGCTCAGAGAGGACCCACTCACTACATGCCACACAGTCCCTTGCTCTGCTTCCTTCACATCTAGCAACTGCTTATTCTCATCCTTCGTGAACACGTTTCTGTTTGCATCTCTCCCTGCATACTGCCGCCCTCCTCTTCAGTCTCTAAAGCTGCTCTGATCCAATTTTCCTTCTCCTGACTGCCTATTTCCTCCTAAATTTAGGAAACATTGCCAAAGTTAATGAACTCTAACCTGTAAGGTGGTTGAACATGAATTTGTAAAAAAAAAATCTAAAAACCACATCTTGTTGGCCCTTCAACTGTATCTCCATCCACAAAAGAATAAACTTTGCTAGTTTATTCTTATAATTACATTTTCCTAATGAGCATGGCTCCTAGGACAGGAGTCAATATCAGCATCTTGACCTCAAAGGACTCACAGTACACCGCAGGCTGAACTTTGTGAACAGTATAAAAAAGTCTAAGGTTACCCATAAGGCTATTCCAAAGAGGCACACTTAGAAGTAATATAGAGTGTATCTGAGATGGAAATACACAAGAGAACTCACCATTCCCAGCATCCCAAAGGGGGAGACAGCCCCAGCCTACAGGAACACAGAAGGAACAGAAATTAGGGACCACATCCTATCTCACTGCAATCCCAAACCAAGCCCATGGCCTCAGCTTTTCCCCCATCATCCTTTAAAAGGGGATCACAATGCCCTTCTTCCAGACCTCTTCCTTCCTCTCCTAGATGATCCCACTTGCTAAACCGGCTATACGGCAAGAAAAATCAAGTGCTTAACTAACCATCCTCTAACATTTCTTTGGGTCTCTGGTAGACTGCAGCACCATTACCTGCATCCTGCGGCTGGCAGGCCTGGTACCTGGCACGTTGCCATCTGTAATGCTGAGGAAGGGGCTATATCCAAAGCCACCTGACAACATTCGGTTCATATGCTGACGGTGAATAGCAAAGGGGTCCCTGTGGAGTGAGTATACAGCATGGATGGCCAAGCAGTCAACTGCCCCTCCCCCAAAAGAAAACAGTCCTAGGGAAACAGCACATGGATGCCTGTTTCCCCCAACTAATTGGGAGCTGGAGCTGAGTATCCAGCCAGTTCCAATCAGTGCCCACAACGGGAACCCAGATGTCCATCAGAATTACTCAGAGACCTGAAGTGGAGTGGGACAAGCGCTCTCCAGCATGAGGGGGGAGGGCCTACTCACATCAGGAACATGGGATCTTCAGGCTCCACGTCCCTCATGAAGCGGAACATCCTGATTTTAGCTCCAGGGGGCTCCACACTGTAAAGATGAGGAAGCTCTGACACTTGGAGGCAGCCAGGCTTTGCACACTCGCTCAGTGTAGGGATTCTCAGAACACTGTCCCTTCCAAATACTGTAGCTGACCCCCCAGCCCAAACGCTAGTGACACCCTTCTCCAGGTATTCAAACCAACCTCCAGGGAAAGAAGAGCTCTTCAAACCTCTTTCACAAGGAGGGCCATGGAAAATTTTCCAAGCCTCTGTTTTCTGCCTCCCCGACTCACAGTCATCGTTTTCCCAAAGCCTTGGCCAGAAGCATACCCCTCCCCTGACGCCACTGTTCCGGATGCAAATCCTAAGTGCTGGCCCTACGCCCCATAATGACCCCAAACACCCCGCCCCCTCCTTACATCCTGACGCTGCCAAGCCTACCCTGGCGGGCCTCGTTTTCCCCATCGCGACTGTCGGCGGCGCCCCTGGCCCCGGCCTCTCCGCCGGGCAAACAGGAGAGGCGGCCTGACTCTATCCCCTCCTCGCATCCCAGGCTCGCAGACCCTGCAACCCGCTCCGATCGAACCTCACCGGTCCCCGGTTCGGGCTCAGCGGCCCATTCGGCCGGTCTCTCCTCTCTGTGCACTGCAGGATCAGGGTTTGCGGCCCCGGACGCAGGATTTGTCCGGGCTCGAGCTCCTCGGGCTCCCGCGCCGCCTCCTCCCAAAGCAGCAACCTCCGTACCCTCCTCGGCCCACGGAACCCGAAGCGCTGCCAGGCCCGGGCGGAAGTGACGTCAAGGCGACCCGCCCACCCCTGGGCCGGGCCCACGGAGCTCCGCCCGCTGGTGGGCGTGGAGAGGAGGCCCCGGCCCATTCCTGGGGCGGCGGGGCGCTGGGCGCAGGACGTGAGGGTCCTCTGGGGACAGAGGGTGGGGTTTGAATGCTAACCTGGATTTGGGTTCTGTGACAGGAAGAGGCTCCCTGTAAGGGTTTGAGGAGGAGGGAGCAGAAGAGTCCATTCCTCGCGAGGGCTGGGGTGGGGCGGCACGTTCACCAGGGGAAGGAAGAGGACAAGGGCCCCATGGGGAGGGGTAGGCTCCCTATGGACAAGATGGGGCGGGTCCCTGGAGGAGCCTGGAGCAGAGTTTCTACGGGAGAAGCGTCCAGCCCAAGAGGGAGGAAGGGCGGCAAGTCTGCGGGTGAAGCGCTAGGGACTAGTTCTTTCAGAAGGAGGTGCGATCCAAGTAGGGAGAGTGTTCCTGGGAGTGACGTAGAGGAGGAGGTGACAGTCCTGTCCAGGTCTAGCTCAGGCTTAAGGAATCCAGGGTAGGATGGCGGCTCGGCCGCCAGGTGGCGCTCTTCGGCCAGGCTGGAACTACTACCTTAGAGAAGTGGAGTTGGTGAGGCTCCTAAACCCCCTCACCCTGCTGTGAGGGTACGACTGATAAAGGCTCTAGTTTGGAAATAATCTCATTTAGTGCCAACCTTCTCTTTCTTTTCTCTAACTCCTGTGTTCCCAAGGATCTAAAGTTTGGGAAATGAAGAAAAAGGCTAGATAGCTCCATTAACCAGAATCACCTAGGGGTGGAGCTCAAAATAGACTCTGGAGACCTGACTCGGAGGCCAGAGGCCAAAGACTGATACTTTGACATAGTAAATGTCTTGCATAAAATCTGGCCCAACTTGAGAGAAGGGCCCTCCCCCTGGGTATCAGGGGATTTGGACTGTCTAGGATGGACTTTAAACCAGATTTGTCCAAATTCTAGCTTTTCCTGTTTCTTTACTCTGGCTGCTGGCCATATGAATGCTATGTGGAGACTGACAATGAGAAAGACTTGTTCCCAACACTTCCCTGAAGGGGGCAAGGGGTGTTGGTAACTCAGGAAAAGGTACTGGGTGTAGGGCTCCTCGATTTCTTTGAAATTGATCTCTATTAAAGAGGAAAGAATAGTGAAGACAAAGAGGACAGATCATTTAGAAGCTGGCAGACTGGCAAAGCCAAAAAAAAAAAAAAATAGACAAATACAGAATAAAAGAAATTTTGTTTTCATTGGTATTTCTGGGGAAGAGACTTGGTAAAATCTTTTACATTTATCTTCCAGATGCTCTTATCTCTGGACATATCACCATGCAAATGCCCCTTTTCTTCTTAACCCAAATAACAACAGTTTGACATGTGATTGAGTTAACCCAGTGAGAGTTTTGGGGCCCTGACTTAACTAAGTGTAGTCCCTCACCTGCCAGCTTCTGCTTTCTCATTCCCATATCCAACCTTCAAAACTGGATAAAAGCTGTAACTTAGCTTTTAGCCTTCTCCTTTTTTCTTTTTTCAATACTTGGTACTCTACCTACTTCCTTTAAGTAACTAGAGATTTTTCTCTTTTTTCTTCAAAAAATTAAGAATCTGATATCAGTTATTTTTACCTTTGCATGATTTTATTTAGTTGAGAGAGAAGGAAGGAAGGGAGAGATCCAGGAAGGGAGAGGTGTGAAGCATCAACTTGTAGTTGTGTCAGTTTAGTTGTTCATTGATGGCTTCTCATATGTGCCTTGACGGGGTTAAGGGCAGGGGGCCTCAAGCCTAGCCAGTGATCCTTTGCCCAAGCCACTGACCTTGGGATCATGATGACTCATGCTCAAGCCAGCAACCCCGCGCTCAAGCTGGAGAGTCTACGTTCAAGCTGGATGAGCCTGCGCTCAAACCAGAGACCTCTGGATTTTGAACCTGGGATCTCAGCGTCCCAGGTTGATGCTCCATCCACTGCCCAACCACCAGTCATGCCACCTTTGCATGATTTTAAATGTATTAATTTCAATGTATTTCAACTCCTAGGAGTACACTTGACCCTTGAACAAGCAGGGTTTAGGGGCGCTGACCACCTGCAGCAGAAAATCTGCATGGAACTTGTTGGTTTTGTACATACTTGGATTCTCAACCTAGAGCAGATCCAAAATAGTATTAACAATTAAAATTTACTAACTATAAGACAAAGCTCCAAATCTGGTTTGGAGCTTTGTCTCCGGTTAAAAGAAATACTTGAGTAGATGGAAATGAAGTAGATGCAAGAGCTCATTTTCAGGGTCCCCAGAGACATACCATTTAGGCAGCCATCTACTGCAAGAATTGAAGGAATGTAATTTTACAGATAACCTTTCTATTCCCTACAGCCACGTTCCCTTCCCTCCTATACTCCCACACTCGCTTTCTTTCCCTCCCTCCATCCATCCATCCTTCCATCTCTGTCCAATGAACTCTGATGAACAGAAATTCCTCAGTCACTGGAGTGTCTTGTAGATGGTAAGATGTAGAAGGAAGTTTAACACAAAAGGATAAAGATTGTGGGGAAGGAACAGAAACAGAGTACTGTGGTTCCTATATTCACTTCTTTAGTTGATAGAGACAAAGTCAGGAAGTTCTTGAGAAAGTAGAGCTTGGACAGAAAAGGGCCTTTTTAGATCTGAGGTCATGCACCTAGAGCAATCCCAGGGCAATGGGATGTTGGAACAGAGTGAAGATGGGGAATGATGTGGGACGTAGGGGTGACTGGACTTCCTACCTGAGCCAAAGTGAATGAGTGTGACTGAGTGTATGTGTGTATGTATATGTGCACTTACATTGGGGGAGGGAGCTAAACCCTGAAAATTAGCACTAAGGTGTCCCAAGCAGAAAGCATTGTACAGTAGACACCAGATCAGTGTGAGATTTAAAAATGACTCAGGAGCATTTTTTAAAAAATCACTTTAATGGCCTGACCAGGCAGTGGTGCAGTGGATAGAGTGTTGGACTAGGATGCAGAGGACCCAGATTCGAAACCCTGAGGTCACTGACTTGAGCAAGGGATCACTCACTCTGCTGTAGCCCCCCCCCCCCCGCCCCATCAAGGCACATATGAGAAAGCAATCAATGAACAACTAAGGTGCCGCAATGAAGAACTGATGCTTCTCATCTCTCTCCCTTCCTGTCTGTCTGTCTGTCCCTATCTCTGTCTGTCTCTGTCCTCTGTCACAAAAATAAATCACCTTTCAGTTTGTTTTTATATCCACATCCACTCAACAAATATTTATTGAATGGTTACTATGTGCTAAGTGCTGTTCCTGGCCCTGGACATACAGTAGTAATATAGAGAAAAATAAAGCAAGTTGGAAGGAGAAGAGAGGAACAGGCAAGCCCCTGGGAAGTGGTGATTGCTTTTTAGGATGACTAGGGAAAGCATCATAGGTAAGGTGATATGTAAGCAGAGACTCCAACAAGATGAGGGATAGTTGAGGTGAGAGCTTTCTGAGCAGAGGAAATAGCAAGTGCAAAGGCCTAGTGGCAAAAGTATGCTTACTGTGTTCAACAAAGAAACCATTGTGCCTAGACTGATGAGAAATAGGGAAGAGCAGTAGTAAAAGACAAGGTCACAGAGAAAGAAAGAAGCCAGATTATGTGGGAGTTTGTAAGACCTACAAAAGGATCAATGCAGCTATTCTATGGAGACTAGACTGTTGGGGGACAACAGCAGCAAAGAAGGACCTATTCACATGCTGTTGCCATAATCCAGATGAGACATGATAGTGGTTTTGAGTAGGTTAGAAACAACAGAGGTGATGAGAAGTGGTCACATTTTAGATATATTTTGAAGATGAACCTAACAGAATTTGCCAATGGATGGATGCAGTGTGGGAGAGGAAACAAGGAGGACTCCAATGGCACTGGCCAGATAGCTCAGCTGGGTAGAGCATCATCCCAAAGCACAGAGGTTACTGGTTCAATCCCTGGTCAAGGCACATTCAGGAACAGACTGATGTTCCTGTCTTTCTCTCCCTCTTTCTCTAAAATCAATAAAATAAACATAAAAAAAGAGAAGGACTGCAAGATTTTTCGGTCTGGGCAAGTGAATGAGAAATAAATGTTTGCTGCATTGCACTGAATATATATAGACACTGTCTTGAGAATAGTATATTAAAATTGTGTTTGGCTGGAAGATCCTGACCATGTAGCTACGATAACTGACCTGGGCAGTCTTACCTTTAGAAGCTAGACTGGCCACCTAAACAAAGCAGGAGATATGGACAACAGTAATAATTTATTTTCATACCTAGTTTGACCATAAGGTATTAGCTATTAGGCCATCACAGGTAGATATGCTAATATTAATGGTTGGCATTAGCATTGGAGTTTTAAATCTTAAGAACTTCCTGTTGTTCTTTGATAACTTCAAGAAGACATCCTGAAAGAGGCAGAACATCTTGTGATTAACATGGGAATTAAGGATTGATTTTGTGTTACATGTTAATAAGTATTTATTAAGACAGGCAAAATAATACATATTAACCATATTCTTAAATAAATAAAAAAATATTATGTATTATTAGTGTTAAAATTGCACATATGAAACCAAACTTGCTGTCATTAAAAAAAACTGTAAAGGCCTGACCTGTGGTGGCGCAGTGGATAAAGCGTCGACCTGGAAATGCTGAGGTCGCCGGTTCGAAACCCTGGGCTTGCCTGGTCAAGGTACATATGGGAGTTGATGCTTCCTGCTCCTCCCCCCTTCTCTCTCTCTTCTCTCTCTCTCTCCTTTCTAAAATAAAAATAAATAAATAAATAAATGAAACTGTAAAGTTGGGGTTTTGTGGGCCCTTCAGAAGTTGGGGCCCAGGACATGCGCTCAGCATGCCCACCGTTAAATCCGCCTCTGATTGGCCCTTGCTGGTTAGATCAGGTGGTTAAGAGCATCATTCTGAAATGACAAGGTTGCAGGTTCAATCCCAATCCTGGGTCAGGGCACACATAGGGTACACAGGGCACAACCAGTGAGTGTACAAATGAGTGGAAAAACAAATGAATGCCTCCCTTCCCCCTCCCCTCTCCCTTCCTCTCCCTGTCTCTCTATAAATCAATCAATAAATTAAAAAATAATTAAGTCCTGGCCAGATAGTTCAGTTGGTTGGAGCATCTCTGGAAGCACAGACATTGCCTGTTTGATCCCAGGTCAGGGCCCATACAGGAACAGCCCAATTATCCTGTCTCTCTGTCTCTCTCTAAAAAATAAAACAATGAAATAATAAATAAATAAATAAATATTTATTGAGCTCCTACTATGTGCCAGGAATAGTGCTAGGTACTGGGAATGAAAAGACAAGTAAGACGTGATCTCTGCCCAAGAGGTTGGCTAACATGGAATCAATCCAGTGAAGTCTGCAATAGAAAGATTGATTGATTGATTGATTTGAGAGAGAGAGACAGACAGAGATGGAGACAGACAAGAAAGGAGAGAGATGAGAAGCATCAACTTGTAGTTGGGGCACTTTTAGTTGTTCATTAATTGCTTCTCATATGTGCCTTGATGGGGGTGGAGGTGTCCTCCAGCCAGAAACCTTTGGGCTCAAACCAGTGACCATGTCTATGATCCCATGCTCTAGCCAGCAACCCCATGCTCAAGCTGGCGAACCTGTGCTCAAGCCTGAAGAGCCTGTATTTGAGCTGGAGATCTTGGAGTTTCAAACCTGGGTCCTCAGTATCCCAGGTCTATACTCTGTCTACTGCGCCACCACCTGGTCAGGCTATTTATTTATTTTATAGATTTTATTTATGATTTTACAGAGAGAGAAGAGAGAGAGCAGGACAAGAAGTTTCAACTCATAGTTGCTTCACTTTAGTTGTTCATTGAATGCTTGTAGTATGTCCCTTGGCCAGGCAAGCCCAGGGTTTTGAACCTGAGACCTCAGTGTTCCAGGCAAAAGGTCTATCCACTGCATCGACACAGGCCAGGCAGATTTATATTATTTTTAAATTTTTTGTTAAATTTATTTGGGTGACATTGGTTAATAAAATTATACAGGCCTGACCAGGCAGTGGTGCAGTGGATAGAGCGTCGGACTGGGATGTGGAAAACCCAGGTTCGAGACCCCGAGGTCGCCAGCTTGAGTGTGGGCTCATCTGGTTTGAGCAAGGCTCACCAGCTTGAGCCCAAGATCACTGGCTGGAGCAAGGTGTCACTCGGTCTGCTGTAGCCCCACAGTCAAGGCACATATGAGAAAGCAATCAACGAACAACTAAGGTGCCGCAGTAAAGAATTGATGCTTCTCATTTCTCTCCCTTCCTGTCTGTCCCTCTCTATGTCTCTGTCACAAAATAAATAAATAAAATTAAACAACAACAAAATAAAATAAAATAAAATTATACAGGTTTCAAGTGTACATTCTACAATACACCATAATCTGTATATTGCATTGTTTGTTCACCAGCCAAAGTTAAACCCCCTTCCATCACCATATATTCAACTCCCTTTACCTTTTGAAAGATGTGTGTGTGTGTGTGTGTATATAATTTTTTTTGAGAGAGAGAAGGAGAGAGAGATGAGAGGCATCAACCTGTAGTTCCAGCACTTTAGTTGTTCATTGATTGCGTTCTCATGTGTGCCTTGACTGGGGGGAGGCTCAAGCTGAGCCAGTGACCCCTTGCACCCTTTGCTCAAGCCAGCGAGCTTAGGCTCAAGCCAGCAACCATGGGGTCATGTCTTTGATCCCATACTCAAGCAGCAACCCCCCACACTCAAGCTGGTGAGGCTGCACTCAAGCTGACCACCTCAGGGTTTCAAACCTGGGGCCTCAGCCTCCTAGGTCGATGCTCTATCCACTGCACCACCACCGGTCAGACTGAAAGATGTATATTAAAAGGACAAATGTGATTCAGAAGAGGGAGTGACTTTGGGGGGTAGGGGGAATCAGAAAAGCATTTCAGGCAGAAGATGTGATCAGTGCAAAAGCACAGAGGTATGCTCCATCTGGGAAGAAACATGAGGAGTAGAAAAAAGAGGAAAAGGCTGACGTGAAACTTTTCAGGGAACAGTACTGAGAAATAAGGTTACAGAGGTTAAAGGGATCAAACCTTGAAGGGCTCTGTTTGCTCCTAGACTTTATCTGATAGGCCTGGGGAAGCTATCAAAGGGTTTTATATTTAAAAAATTATAATGGTCTGTTTGTATTTTAGGTAGAAAGGCACTGTATGCATTTCAGGAAACATTTTGAGCTCCTACAATATGCCAGGTAGGGGAAGTAGGTGCTGAAGATACAAAAATTCTTTAAATTGATTGAAAATCTTAATTTATTAAGCTTGAAGTCAGACAGTGGTGTTGACTGCTGGAGTGGAGGCAGGACTGAGCTGGGAGAGAAGAAGAACTTAAGTAATCTTTATAAAGTGAAATGTCAAGGATCTAGGGAGGGAAAGAAAAGGTGGAATCTTGAATGACCCCTTTGCATGAATGAACGAGTGGAGGGCAGTATCTTTAAATAAAATAGAAAACGAGGAAATTTCACTTGGAACATATGGGGTTTGAGGAGCTGTGCAGCCCCCAGGGAGAGATGAACAGAAGGGAATTGGAGTCATGACTCTGGCATTCAGGAGAGAAGCCAGTGCTAGAGATTCAGGTTTGAGTCATCAGTGTTTGAGATATGTGTTGGCAGTGGGACTTAAAACTATGGAAGTTGCCTGAACTGTGGTTGGCACAGTGGATGGAGCGTTGACTTGGAATGCTGATGTCTCTGGTTCAAAACCCTGGGCTTACCCGGTCAAGGCACATACAAGAAGCGACTAGTACAAGTTAATGCTTCCAGCTCTTCCCACCCCCCACCTCACCTTTCTATTTTTATCCTCTCTCTAAAACCAATAAATAAAATCTTAAAAATCAAATATGGAAATACATGATAGAGTCATTTAGACTGTGAAGAGAACAGGAACCCTAAGACTAGAGTCACCTGGAGGGTTCAGTCAACACTGTTATTGCCTTCTCCTGGTTATGAAGTCTTCTTTGTCTTTTACATTCTGGGCAAAATAAGTTTCTAGCTATCATTCCTGGTCCCATTTCCCTATCCTTTTCATTTCTACTTTTCTTTCTAGATCAGCCACAGTCTGTTTAGTCTGTGAAAATGTGGAAATCCTAAACAAATCTGCACCTACAATAAAGCATATAACAACAGTGGCTCAGCTGACTTTCAACACAGGATCCAGAGTTGCTCTTGACTTTCTCTGTAGAACACTGGGGATGGAGAAGGGAAAGGAGGTAGAATAAGAAAAGAAACCTTAGGGCCAAGGTCTAAAATGGTGCTATCCAATATGGTAGCTACTAGCTACCTATGGCTATTTAAAATTTTTTTAATTCATTTTTTAAATATTTATTTATTTATTTGAGAGACGGAGAGACATAGATCTGTTCCTATATGTGCCCTGAACGGGGATCAAACCGGCAACCTCTGCACTTTAAGACAGGGCTTTACACAAAAGAGCTATCCCATCAGTGTGGTTATTTAAATTTAATTAAATTTAACATAAAAAGTGCAGTTCCTCAGTTGCATTAGCTATATTTTAAGTCTTTTTTTTTTTCTTCTTCATTTTTCCGAAGCTGGAAACGAGGAGGCAGTCAGACAGACCCCCGCATGCGCCCGACCGGGATCCACCCGGCATGCCCACCAGGAGGCGATGCTCCGCCCCTCTGGGGCGTCGCTCTGTTGCATCCAGAGCCATTCTAGTGCCTGAGGCAGAGGCCACAGAGCCATCCTCAGCGCCCGGGCCATCTTTGCTCCAATAGAACCTCGGCTGCGGGAGGAGAAGAGAGAGACAGAGAGGAAGGAGAGGGGGAGGGATGGAGAAGCAGATGGGCGCCTCTCCTGTGTGCCCTTGCCGGGAATCGAACCCGGGACACCTGCATGCCAGGCCGACGCTCTACCGCTGAGCCAACCAGCCAGGACCGCATTGGCTATATTTTAAGTGTTCAATAACCGCATGTAGCTAGTGGCCACTATATTGAAAAACTCAAATATAGAATATTTCCATCATCACAGGAAATTTTTTTTTTCCTTTTTGTATTTTTTTGAAGCTGGAAACGGGGAGGCAGTCAGACAGACTCCTGCATGTGCAGGATCCACCCAGCATGTCCAACAGGGGGCGATGCTCTGCCCATCTGGGGCATCCCTCTGCTGCAACCAGAGCCATTCTAGCGCCTGAGGCAGAGGCCATGGAGCCATCCTCAGCACCCAGGCCAACCTTGCTCCAATGGAATCTTGGCTGCGGGAGGGAAAGAGAGAGACAGAGAGGAAGGTGAGGGGGAGGGGTGGAGAGGCAAATGGGCACTTCTCCTGTGTGCCCTGGCCGGGAATCGAACCCGGGACTCCAGCACGCCAGGCCGACGCTCTACCACTGACCCAACCGGCCAGGGCCATCACAGGAAATTTTATTAGAGTGAGAAATCATTTATAAATGTTATCTTTCACCTGACCAGGCAGTGGCGCAGTTTATAGAGCATCAGACTGGGACTCAGAGGACCCGGGTTTGAAACTCTGAGGTTGCTGGCTTGAGCGTGGGCTTACCAGCTTGAGCGCAGGTTCTTTGGCTTGAGCACAGGATCATAGACATGACCCCATGGTCACTGACTTGATCCCAAAGGTTGCTGGCTTGAGCCCAAGGTTGCTGGCTTGAACAAAGGGTTATTCGCTCTGCTGAAGACTCCCCCCCATCAAGGCATATATGAGAAAGCCATCAATGAACAACTAAGGTGTCACAATGAAGAGTTGATGCTTCTCAGTCTGTCTCTGACACACACACACACACACACACACACACACACACACACACACACATAAATACAGTGGTACCTTGAGATACAAACAGACCAACAGACGAATTTCTAAGATACGAGCTGCAACTCGGTCCGTATTTTTGTTCAAGATTCAAGTGAAATTCCAAGATACGAGTCGTGATTCGGGAAGCTGCTGCTAGTTGGTGCGTTGGCGCACGGGTCCAGTATCAGCAGTTTGATATACGAGCTGACTGACTTACAAGCTTGGTTACAGAATGACTTAAATTCGTATCTCAAGGTACCACTGTTGATAACTAACTAAATAAATAAAAATGTGATCTTTCTTCTGCACCTTTTTGAAGGCTTGTGAAGGCTTTTTGTTTTTTTTTTGTTTTTATTTTATTATTTTATTTTCTTTTTTCTGTATTTTCTGAAGCCGGAAACGGGGAGAGACAGTCAGACAGACTCCTGCATGCGCCCGACAGGGATCCACCCGGCACGCCCACCAGGGGGCGATGCTCTGCCCACCAGGGGGCGATGCTGTGCCCCTCCGGGGCATCGCTCTGTTGCGACCAGAGCCACTCTAGCGCCTGGGGCAGAGGCCGAGGAGCCATCCCCAGCGCCCGGGCCATCTTTGCTCCAGTGGAGCCTCTGCTGCGGGAGGGGAAGAGAGAGACAGAGAGGAAGGAGAGGGGGAGGGGTGGATAAGCAGATGGGCGCTTCTCCTGTGTGCCCTGCCGGGAATCGAACCCGGGACTTCTGCACGCCAGGCTGACACTGTACCACTGAGCCAACCGGCCAGGGCCTAGAAGGCTTTTTTTTTTTTAATTTTTTATTTATTCATTTTAGAGAGGAGAGGGAGAGACAGAGAGAGAGGAGAGACAGAGAGAAAGAAGGGGGGAGGAGCTGGAAGCATCAACTCCCATATGTGCCTTGACCAGGCAAGCCCAGGGTTTTGAACCGGCGACCTCAGCATTTCTAGGTCGACGCTTTATCCACTGCGCCACCACAGGTCAGTAGAAGGCTTTTTGAAGAGTGCACCTGGAGGAGGAATTGAAAGGACAGTGGAACTACAGCAAACTATTCTTGGTGTAAAAGTGGAAAAAGGTTACAAAAATGTCAATCAAATAATCTGGAGGAGAGGTATGATGGTAAAACCAATTCTTTTTTGCTGGGAAGAAAGTTCATGGGGAAGTGGAAAAGTCACAGAAAATTTTTTTTAACAGTTTATGTTTTTTAGATTTTATTTGTTGATTTTTTAGAGAGAGGAGAAAGAGTGAATATAAGAAAGGAAGAGATAAAAAGAGGAGGAAGAAACAGGACACATCAACTCATAGTAGTTGCTTCCTATATGTGCTTTGTCCGGGCAGGCAGGCAAGCCTAGGGTTTTGAACTGGTGATGTCAGCGTTCCAGGTCAACACTTTATCCACTGCGCCACCACAGGTCATACAAATTTTGGTTGTGATGTTGATACCATAAAAGACAGTGACACCCCCAGACATCAGTAGTTAGTGAGATCCCAAGTCAGAGAGAGGCAACCTGATATCTGGGTAGCAGGTTGTATGTTTTTCCCCATCTACTCAAATAAAGGTTGAGAGGACTCTGAAATTGAGTACAAAATGTTGTGGCAGGGTTAGGAAATAAATTTACTGAGTTCTTCCTCTTTGAAGCCTAGCATCATATGCTTCTTTGGTACTAGGTATTAGGTACAGGAGAGGGAGACAGTAAGAGTGGAGGAACCAAGTAAGACTGTTTGGAGTTGGGGACAATGGATAAGGATTTGTAAAAATCAGAGATCAGGGAGGCATTCCTGAAGAGTACCCACAGAGATGCGATAGCGTGCTGTCTGGTATGACTGGTGGAAAGAGAGTGCTGGATACATGCCTATTTTCAAGTTGTAATTTGGGTTCTCCCTATCTATTCCCTGAGGGCAAGGACCATGTCTTTTTCCTTCAGCTTTATGTCTCCATCACATAGCCAGTGCCTAACACCTAATAGGACTTCAATAAAAGTTTGTTAAAGTGCAAAAATTCAAGCTTGTTATAGAGCAGGGGTCGGGAAACTTTTTGGCTGACAGAGCCATGAATGTCACATATTTTAAAATGTAATTCCGTGAAAGCCATACAACGACCCGTGTACATTACGCATTATCCAATAAAAATTTGGTGTTGTCCCGGAGGACAGCTGTGATTGGCTTCAGCCACCCACAACCATGAACATGAGTGGTAGGAAATGAATGGATTGTAATACATGAGAATGTTTTATATTTTTAATGTTATTATTTTTTTAAGATTTGTCTGTGAGCCAGATGCAACCATCAAAAGAGCCACATCTGGCTCACGAGCCATAGGTTCCTGACCCCAGTTATAGAGGGAAAAAAGAAACTTGGAATTATTTTTTAGTTTAACTCTAATTGAATGTGAGTAGAATATAATGATGGACACACTTGAATGGTAGTGTTTATCATGATGAATGTGTATTGTGAAGATGATTTCTTAATAAATACTCCTGGAGCAACATACTCAAACAAGATCAAAGTTTAGATGGTTCAGATCTCTCTCTAGGAATACATTTCTTTTCAACTCTCCACTGACTTGAATTTTTTTAAAGATTAAAAAAAAAAGTACCCCTGGTCGAATAGCTCAGTTGGTTAGAGAGCATCGTTCCAAAGTGCAGAGGTTGCTGGTTCAATCCCTGGTCAAGGCACAGAGAGGAACAGTTCCTGACTCTTTCTCTCTCTCTCTTTCCCTTCCTCTCTTTTTACTTTATTTTATTTATTTTATTTATTTACAGAGACAGAGAGAGTCAGAGAGAAGGATAGACAGGGACAGACAGACAGGAACGGAGAGAGATGAGAAGCATCAATCATTAGTTTTTCGTTGTGCGTTGCAACACCTTAATTGTTCATTGATTGCTTTCTCATCTGTGCCTTGACCGCGGGCCTTCAGCAGACCTAGTAATCCCTTGCTTGAGCCAGCGACCTTGGGCTCAAGCTGGTGAGCTTTTGCTCAAATCAGATGAGCCCTCACTCAAGCTGGCGACCTTGGGGTCTCGAACCTGGGTCTTCCGCATCCCAGTCCGAAGCTCTATCCACTGCACCGCCTGGTCAAGCCCCTTCCTCTCTTTTTTTTTTTTTTTTTTTTTACAGAGACAGAGAGAGAGTTAGAGAGAGGGATAGACAGGGACAGACAGACAGGAAACGGAGAGATGAGAAGCATCAATCATTAGTTTTTCTTTGCGCGTTGCAACACCTTAATTGTTCATTGATTGCTTTCTCATACATGCCTTGACCGCAGGCCTTCAGCAGACTGAGTAACCCCTTGCTGCAACTCCTTGCTTGGACCTTGGGTCCAAGCTGGTGAGCTTTTTGCTCAAACCAGATGAGCCCTCACTCAAGCTGGCAACTTCAGGGTCTCAAACCTGGGTCTTTCGCATCCCAGTCCAACGCTCTATCCACTGCGCCACTGCCCGGTCAGGCTTCCTCTCTTTTTAAAATGAATAAAATACACATTTAAAAAATAAGAAAGCAAAGAAATATAGAAAAGAAATAGAAAATGAAGTTATTGGGAGTGGGGATTTTAAAAAAGTACACTGAGGCCCTGGCTGGGTTGCTCAGTTGGTTAAGAGCATCATCCAGATACATCAAGGTTGTAGGCTCCATCCCCAAAGCACATACAAGAATCAACCAGTCACCTGACCAGGCAGTGGCGCAGTGGATAGAGAGTTGGACCGGGATGTGGAGGACCCAGGTTCGAGACCCCGAGGTCGCCAGCTTGAGTGTGGGCTCATCTAGTTCGAACAAAAGCTCACCAGCTTGGACTCAAGGTCGCTGGCTCCAGCGAGGGGTTACTCGGTTTGCTGAAGGCCTGCGGTCAAGGCACATATGAGAGAGCAGTCAATGAACAACTAATGTGTCGCAAGGCGCAATGAAAAACTAATGATTTATGCTTCTCATCTCTCCGTTCCTGTCTGTCTGTCCCTGTCTATCCCTCTTTCTGACTCTGTCTCTCTAAAAAAAAAAAAAAAAAAAAGAATCAACCAGTGAATTCATGGATGAATGGAACAAGTCCACATTTCTTTCTCTCTCCCCATCCCTCTAAAATCAATTTTAAAATATTTTTAATTATAGTGAGGAGCAGGGAGGTCCAACTCTTAGGTTTCTGTTCTCCAAAACTTTTAATGATAACTAGACCTCCCTTAGCACTTAACCTATAAGATAAATAGAAACTAAAAAACCAAAACCAAAACCAAAAAAAGCCCCCAGGAAGCTGGAGAAGGGGGAGAATTCACTTAAGAATGAGATGGTGGTACAGTTGGTAGAGCGTCGACTAGGAGTGCTGAAGTTGCAGGTTCGAAACCCCAGGCTTGCCTGGTCAAGGCACATATGAGGAACAACTGTGAGTTGATGCCTCCTGATCCTCCCTCCACTTCCTTTCTCTCTCTCTCTGGAATAAATAAAATCTTATTTTTTATTTTAGTGAGAAGAGGGGAAACAGAGAGACAAACTCCTGCATGTGCAAGGACTGGGATCCACCCAGCAAGCCCACTAGGGGGCAATGCTCTGCCCATCTGGGGCCATCCTCAGTGCCTGAGGCCAACTCCCTTGGGCCATTCAAGCCATGGGTATGGGAGGTGGGGGAGGAGGAGGAAGAAGAGGAGAGAGAGAGAGAAGGGGGGGCGGAGAAGCAGATGGTCACTTCCCTTGTGTGCCCTGACCTTCTCCTGTGTGCTCTGACTGGGAATCAACAGGACATCCACATGCCAGGCCAACACTCTACCACTGATCCAATTGGCTAGGGCCAATAAAATCTTTTTTATTTTTTATTTTATTTATTTATTCATTTTTAGAGAGGAGGGGGGGGAGAGAGAGAGAGAGAAGAGAGAGACAGAGAGAGAGAAGGGGGAGGAGCAGGAAGCATCAACTCCCACCTGTGCCTTGACCAGGCAAGCCCAGGGTTTTGAACCTAAAATCTTTTTTAAAAGTAAAAAAGAATGAGATGGAGCTCTGTGCTCTGTTGGTTAAAACGTTGTCCTGATGCACAGAGTTTGCAGGTTCAATCCCCAGTCAGAGCACACACAGAAAAAGATCGGTTTCTGTCTCTCTAAAACTCAATAAATGTTAAAAATTAGATGGAAATGGTTTGACTTAAACACCTTACACACAGTACTGAGGTAAATTTCTAGGGTGTCAGGCCATTAGTCCTAATATCCAGAGTTCCTGCTTCCCTTGTTTTCACCTGGCCTCCTTTTTCCCACCTCCAGAAAATGTGTAAGAAGCACAGGTTTCCCCATTCAACTGGGGGGGGGGGGATTCTAAGTAGGACTGTGGAGTGATAGAATTCTAGAGATAGGCAAGCCTCCACAAGGCTTCAGAACTAGTTCTCTGGAGTGACAGAATTCTAGAGATAGGCAAGCCTCCACAAGGCTTCAGAACTAGTTCTCTGGAAAGGAGCAAACACAAGCTGGCATCATTTAACACTGTTTGGCCCCAGAGGCCAACTCTAACCCGAGGGAGTACAGAGGTTGAAATTCTGCAACCCACCCACTCCATATTCACCCCACCTCACTTCTAGCTTCTTTCTCATGAAGCCAAGACTTAGACTAGTCTGTTGTCCAACTAGACCCGGGAGCCTAAGGAATGCATTTCCCATGCACGACTTAGATCCCGGCCTCCTGCTTCCTAGGTCTTTTTCCTATGGTCCCTGCGGACCCTAGTGTAAGAACTCAGATTCTCAAGGCACTCCCATGGGCCGTGGGGCAGGACTCCCATTCTCTGCCTCTCCATCTCCCTGGAATTTTCCACTGCAGCTGCCTCCGCTCCCAGACACCCCTCCCTGGGCAAAATTCCCGACTCCCTCCGCCTCCCCTTCCTTAATCACACCTCATTCCCACCCCCGGCCCTGAGGCCCAACCCACAGTGCCGCTCACACCACACACTAACCCCGGTGGTCCCAGTTAGAGAAATGGGAGGACAGGTCCCTACAGAAGAGTGAGAGAGAGAGAGACAGAGAGAAGAGAGCCCCAAGCTCTTTCCAGAGCAGGCAAAAAAGGGCAGTGGACGGGCTGTTCCTAGTGGGGCTGGAGTGTGTGTGTGTGTGTGGGGGGGGGGGAGTGGCCCTCCTCAAATCCCCATATAAGGCAGGGCAGGCAGTTAGGCTTTTGGATTGGCTGATTCAAATGAGCATTCCACCTGGCAACAGGGTTTCTATTGGCTCTCAGGAAAAATAGGAGGAAGGTGGATGGAGGTTGTTGGTGGCTGGGATTGGAGGGGGGAGGGGAGTAGAGGTGACCGGAGTGGGGGGCGGTTACCAGGGCAACAGGGTAAGAGCCCAGCAGGGTGTCCGAGACATCAGGCGGGGCTGGAAGGTGGCGAGGGGGGTAGAGGAAAGGAGGGTGGGAGGGAGAGGAAAAGGAGTGAGACAGGGAGACTAAGGGGGAGGGGGAGGGCAAAAGAGGGGGGAGAGGAGGAAAATGAAGCAAGAGAGCACAGAGGTGGAGAGGGTCACAGATCGCTAAAGACATCAGCGAGTGAGTCAGAGAAACAGATTGAGAGATGGAAAGATCTCAGAGGATAGGTTCGGCAAGGAAAACTTGGGTGGGGCTCCAAGATTTTTGAGGAGTGGGAGACTGAGAAACTGATAGAAGAGTCAGCAAGAGAAATTGGGAGGTGTGTACACCAAGGGTCCAAAAGATGGTGTATTTAAGCACTTCAATACTAAATTACGATGATTGATCAGTGTCTTTTTTTATTAAGAAAATTATACCAGCAATGATAATGATAACCAAATACAGGAGTACACACACACCAAAGATACCTTTTCCCAAACCCTAGCCTTCCACCTCATTCATATTTCTGACTTTTAATTTAATACACACCCCAGCTCCTGTCCCGCCTGAAATCCCAAGCTTCTCAAAATGACCGAAAGATAGTGAGACTGAGGACCAGAAACTGAGCATGTGTGGAGTAGAGTGGGGCTGGAACTCCAAACCTGGTCCCCTGGCAAAGGAGGCAAACATAATTCCGAAAGGCTAAGCAAGATGGCAGCAGAGGAAAGAGAAAAGAACGAGAAATGCGGAAAATAAGGACATGAAGAGGAACTGAGGAAAATCAGCTAAAGATATAGAGCTAGGTGACAGATGAGACAAGAACAGTGTTATCTAGGAGAGGGAAAGAGATCAGAGATGGAAGGGTAGAAGAGGGCAAATAAAAAGCAGAGCACAGGTGACAGAGTAAGAGATGTGAGATATGAATGGTCGTGAGGGAGGGGTCTGAGTACCGGTGAATTAGGAGGAATGAAGAGAAACAGGACCAGGAGAAGGAAAGTGAGGTGAGAAGGGCGAACAAGAAAGGTCAGAGATGGAAAAAAGAAAAGGAGACTGGAGGGCCTCTGACTCTCCTCAGAGCACAAGGAGGAGCCAGGAAGGGAAGAACGCGGAAAGGGTCACAAAAGTCAGCCTGGGGCAGGGTAGAGGCTAGGCTGCCCTTGATGCTCCCATCCCCTCTGAAAGCCACACAGAATATGTTGATAGATGTCGGATAAGGGGAAATCCAGCGTGATGTGGAAGTAACTCTTCCTCTTCTTTAAGCTTTTGGTTTCTCAAATACCTGCCCAGCCTTTCCCTCTGCTCTCCCAACCACCCCTAGGCAATATCTCAGGGCTTTTGGGGATGGAGGGGAAGGTCAGTAGGACTCTGACCATTCCTTCAGTCCGTTCCCAAAAGACTGACTCCACATTCAGAGGCAGTAGGTCGGGATTCGAAGAGGTCCCTCCCCACAGGAACCCCACCCCTTACCTCCTCCGCGCCCCACTCCTTTCTCCACGACCGTCAGTCTCTCCATTCCCCCCTCCCGGTCTTGCCCTCCCTCCCGCTTCTCGCGCTCTCCCTCCCGCCTCTCGCGCTCGCCCTCCCCTCGCTTTCATCCTCCTATCCCCACCTCTCCAACCTCCGCTTTCATCCTCCTCCCTTCTCTTCTCCTCCCAGCTCCCGCCTGCCCCACCCCTGGGAAGCCCCTCCCGTCGGGCAGCGCCGCCTTTATAAGCGGTTTCTCTGCCCGGGGGCGGCAGCGGCTGGTCGGCGGCAGCTCTGCTGGTGCGGGGGCGGCGAACGGAGGACTAAACAACAGCGGCCGGAGCGCGTCGGCCACCGCCCGCACCGCCCTTCCGCCCGCTCTCTGGACGGCCGCAGCCCTGAGGGTCTCCACCCCGCCCCACCGCGCGCGCCTCTGCAACCTCTTCCAGAAACCCAGCGTGCTGAGCGGCTGCCGCTGCCGCTGTCGCCGCCGCCACCGCGCCAGGTTTTGGCTGCGGCCACCTTCCGCCGTCCAGGGCCCCTCCGTCCCGGCCCCGGGACCCCGGCTCCCCGCTAGCCCCGGCCCCGGCACCATGTCGGAGAAGAGTGTGGAGGCAGCGGCCGAGCTGAGCGCCA